>NC_137208.1:6443607-6563607 GCF_960531495.2 Zeus faber
AGTAATAGTAATAATAATAATAATAATAATAATAATAATCTTTAATTTTATAGCACCTTATATATGTATTCACTCAACTGAAAGTGCTTTACATGAATAGAAGGCAATCCGAATCAGAATCAGAATCAATCAATCCAATAGTTATAGTAAAAAAGCAAACAAGCAAAATACATTAATAACATTTTATTTATTTATCTTATTTTATATATACAAATAAATAAATAGATTAATTAATAGTAAATATTATACTCAATTTCAGTTTTGGGCAATGAATTTAGACATTGAAAGATTTTTTGTTGTTATTTCTGTTGAATTAATTAATAAATGATCAAATGATGAATTAATCGAAATAAATGTACGTGGAGATCTCTAGATATTTGTATCCGCCCAGTAAATGCAAAACATCTATTCTTACTAAACCTCTTAAAAAAAATGTATCTGGACCGAATTCCTCATCATCCTGGAAAGGTTGGCGACAAGTCCAGACAAACTCTTACAGTGGCAAGAGCCAAGATTTGGTAAAAACCAAACCTCACCGCTGCCATGGCGACAGCTGGGCGTGGTCTCCCAAATCGCCTCAAAACACATGTGTGCTGCTGTTTTGCAGTCAGGCTTTCCCTGCAGGAGACAAAAGGGTGGACATCCTGTGTTTTTTTAACCCTTGTGTGGCGCTGGTGTTTTTTGTTACTCACCAAATGTTCACGGGTGTGGTGGACCCACAACATTATTGGGTTTTTAACCAAAAAGTGAATTTTTATTTGTATTTTTTAATTGTATTTTATTCTATCATATACAGGATATTCATCAAGAAAAAAAAACAACGCATGGCTGCCAGACAAATAGTACAACTTGACTATCAAGGTGTTAAAAAGATAAGTATTGGTTTGGGGCAATACACTTTTAATACGTTTAATAACTAAATAAGCAGTCCAATTAATATTCTTAGAGATGAATGGACACCAATGGAATCGGAGTATTCCCTCCATTTGTATTATTACAATTATTAAGTTGAATATTTTTACATTTTCACTTCCGATATCAATCACTAGCAACGTAATAGTTTGCATTATATGTTTGTACTCATCTAAATATAAAGGAAGGACTGTCCGTCTGTCTGTCTATCTGTCTGTCTGTCTGATCATCTGATCTACTTGACACTTGTCGGGTGTATCGCTGGGGCCCCGGGGACGTGCAGTGACGACTACTGTGCAGTTTGGACACGCGACACGTGTGATGTTAATAAACGTTGAATAAACAAGCGAACAGCGACGCCGCTCAGCTCTGTGCAGCAGCAACAGCAGCAGGGGGCGGGGCTTCAGGGCTCTGCGATGAGCCACTTACGTCCACAGTACAGCCCCTTCCAAACAGCCAGTACTATACTATACTATACTACACGGTACTATACTACACAATATGAAATGGTACTTTACTATACTATACTATAATGTACTGGACTATATTTTACTATACTGCACTGTACTGTTCTATTCAATACTGTACTGTACTATACTATACTATACTATACTATACTATACTATAAGACTGGACTATATTTTACTATACTGCACTATACTGCACTATACTGTACTAATCGATACTATACTGTAATTTACTGTACTATACAGTAGTATACTATACTGTACTATTTGAAAATACACTGTACTATACTGTACTGGACTATATTATACTGCACTATACTGTACTGGACTATATTATACTGCACTATACTCTGCTATTCTGTACTCTGCTGTACTATACTATACTTTACAATACTGTATTATACTATTCAGCACTATTGTACTTTTGTACCTAGTCACTATTCAGCTCTGCTCATACTGGACCGTATTGACATTTAATTTGGGGTCATCAGAACATCATTAATGACATATAATCAAGATGTCTCCCTTCGAGGCGTCTAACAAGCCTTTTAAAGTTAAAGTGGAATTCATTAGATCACCCATTGAGTGAATCATTATAATATTTGTCTTTCTCAAAGAGGCAGCTAGAAAATATATAAAATATGGGATTCTTTTAAACAAAATAATCTCACGGATTTGCACTTTAGACAATAGAAAATGAACTGTCTTGTCTTTAATATCTCTATTTTTAGGGGAGTATTTTGTATCTGATACCAGATACCAGAGCCTCGCTTCATCATGCTCCCATCAAAACGCCCCCTCACATGTTCATGTTATTGATCTGTGGTCTCTCTGCCTCTCTCTCCCTTTCTCTCCCCCTCGCTCTCTCTCTCCCTCTCCCTCTCTCTCTCCCTCTCTCTCCCCCCTCTCCCCCCTCTCCTTCTCTCCTCCAGCTCGGCAGCAGGTGTGTGTGTGTGCTGCAGCTTCCGGCAGGTCGCCCAGTACAGTACGTGGTCTGAGGAGACAGCGGTGAAGCCGGTGAGTAATAGTTCCTGTCGGATAAGAAGGAACATCCTGTTTGTTTCCTCTGTTCATACCGCTCCACTCCACTCCTCATCCATCTATCTATCTATCTATCTATCTATCTATCTATCTATCTATCTATCTATCTGTCTATCTATCTGTCTATCTATCTATCTATCTATCTATCTATCTATCTATCTATCTATCTATCTGTGTTGTCATGCATCTCTGGGTCCGTCCATCATAGACACATCTGTTTGGATGTGGGGACGTGAGGACATGGGGACATGAGGAGGTGGGGACGTCAAAGACGTGGGGACCTGATGGTGTGAACACATGGGGATGCGAGGACAGGGGTATGAGGGTATGTGGGGACACAGTGACGTGAGGACATGGGGACGTGAAGACATGAAAATGGGGGATAGTTGGCACACGAGTATGTGAGGATGTGGGGACCTGAGGACGCGGGGACGTGAAGAAGTGGGGAAGCGATGCGAGGACGTAGGGATATAGGGAACTGAAGACGTGGGGACCTGAGGATGTGGGGACGTGGAGACACGAAAACCAGGGGACGTCGGGAGAAGAGGATTTGACGACGTGGGGCCTGGGGATGTGAAGAAGTGGGGACGTGACGACATGACGATAATGGGACGTCAGAGCAGGAGGACGTGAGGACATGGCTGTAGGGACGTGGGGGCATCGGACACGATACGGGGGCGTGAAGACATAGGGATGTGGGGACATGAGGACCTGGGGATGTGGGGACCTGTAGATGTGGGGACATGAGGACCTGGGGGCGTGGGGACCTGGGGATGTTGGGACATGAGGACCTGGGGATGTGGGGACCTGTGGATGTTGGGACATGAGGACCTGGGGATGTGGGGACCTGTGGATGTGGGGACATGAGGACCTTGGGATGTGGGGACCTGTAGATGTGGGCACATGAGGATTTGGGTATGTGGGGACGTGGGGACATGGGGATGTGGGGAAATGAGGACCTGGGGATGTGGGGACATGAGGACCTGGGGACGTGGGGACCTGTAGATGTGGGGACATGAGGACCTGGGGATGTGGGGGCATAGGGACGTGGGGACCTGTAGATGTGGGGACATGAGGACCTGGGGATGTGGGGACCTGTAGATGTGGGGACATGAGGACCTAGGGATGTGGGGACCTGTAGATGTGGGGACATGGGGACGTGGGGATGTGGGGAAATGAGGACGTGGGGATGTGGGGAAGTGAGGACCTGGGGACGTGGGGACATGTGGACGTGGGGACGTGGGGACATGTGGACGAGGGGAGGTGGAGCATGCTGCCGCAGACCATGACGCTCAGCCCAGACCACGTTACAAAACAACCTCTTTTTCCTTTTTCAAACATGACTCTGCAGGATGAGCGGAGGGTAAAAATACCGAGCTTACATAAAGCTGCTCCGTCATCACTCCCTCCTCCCTCCCTCCCTCTGCTCTGTTTCACTCTTTCATCATCACTCCATCTCCCTGCTCCCTCTCTCTCCCGCTTTCACTCCTCTCCTCCTGTATCTCTTCGACCATCGTCTCCTCCTCCTTTTCTTTCTCCGTTTCTCCCTCTCCATCACTCACATTCTCTCCTCCTCCTTGTCTCCCTTTTCGCTCTCTCTCCCTCTCTCTCCCTCTCTCTCTCCCTCCTCCCTTTCTCTGCCTCTCTCGCCCTCTCCTCCGTCGGCCCCCACCCGCCCTCTTTCCCTCTCTCTCTCTCTCTCTCTCTCTCTCTCTCTCGCCCGGCTCCCTTTTGCGCTCTCTCCTTCCCTCTCCCTTTTCTCTCCCTCTCACCCTCTCCCCATCACATCCGCACCCCTCTCTCTCCCCCTCCCTCTCTCTCCCTCTCCTCCTCCCCGTCTCCCTTCCGCTCCCTCTCTCTCGTTCCCTTTCTTCTCGCTCTCTTTCGTTGCCTCTCTCTTTCCTCCCCGTCTCCCATCCTCTCTCCCTCTCCCTCTCCCCTATGCCACGCCCTCCCCGCCTGCCTCTCCCTTGCCCCCCCCCCTCTCTCTCTCCCTCTCTCTCTCTACCCAGCAGGCATTGCAGAAGGGCTGAGCAGCAGGAGCGATGACATCACCGTCGCCGTGGCAGCCAGGGCCCTGCCATTCATGGCGGTGGAGGCGCGCGCGTGTGTGGGAGCCTCTGTCCCCGCGTGTCACTTCCTGGGAGAGAATAGAAACAGGAAGCTGGAGCGTGAGCCCACACACACACACACACACACACACACACACACACACACACACACACACACACACACACACACACACACACACACACACACCTCCACAAGGAACCCTTTCAGTGTGATGAAGGGGAGGGGGGTAGAGGGGGGAGAGAGAGATGGAGAGAGACAGTGAAATGGAGAAAGAGCGACGGCGAGGGAGAGCGAGAGAAGAAGGAGGAGGTCAGGGGGTAGAAGGGGAGCGACGGAGAGGGGAGCGAAAGAGAGAGGGGGATAGAGGGGGGGAAGAGAGATACAGTATGGAGGGTTGGAGGGAGGGGGAGAGAGAGAGAGAGAGAGAGAGAGCGAGGGGGAGAAAGCTGGGGAGAGAACGGGAGAGGGAAAGAGAGGGAGGGGGAGAGAAAGAAAGGGGGCGAGGGAGGGAGGGAGTGTTAATGTGCGCGTGCTGCAGAGCTCCTTCTCTTCCGTCTCTCGTCGTTTCGATTTGCCATCACTTGTTCTCACACCCACCCTCCTCCCTCGCTCCGTCGCTCTCCGGCCGGTGACTGACATTCATCCGGCTTCCAGACCAGGGGCTCTCAGCGTGGGGTTCGGGGACCCGTAGGGGTCCTGCGGGGCGTTCCCCGGGGTCCCCCAGCAAGATCATTAATAGTTAAAACTTCACCATCAGGGAATGTACAACAATGACGTTTTGATCCTGATTTCAGTTATGTCCCTGACTGCAGGATATTAAAGTCACTAAATCAAATCTAATAATAACAGTCTTCTCAGATTGGAGTCCCCAGAGACAGAATACGATCAAATGGGGTCTGTGGCCCTCATGCACATCAAATGAAGGGTCCTTCGTGTGGAAAAAAATGTAAAAGGCCTGCCTCGCTGAGCTTGATGACGCGTCGCCCCCTGGCGGCCATGACTAGGATAACAAGAGTGCCGTCAACGTAAACAAGGAGAGAGACCCTCGATGCGTCGCCCGGCGCGTCGCCTTATTTCTTTGGGTTTTGTTTGTGATTGAGCCTTTGAGGTTCGGCGTCTTGGCGTCATTCACGGCGCAGGGCTGTGAAAACCCCCAGCGAGAGATGAAGGTCTGAAAAAACCGTGTCGTGTTTCCGCCGAATCAATCCTCCTGTTTGTCTCCTGCACTGTGCAGTGGACTAACTGGTTTGTTGTCCGTTTTGCTAATTTATAATTCGATGCAAATTACCCAAAATGCTTGAGAGTGCTTTGGTTTCTCGCTGACTCATAACTTTGTAGTGAACTATAAAGATTTAACTCTGTGGGTAATTATAATAGCAACAACAACAATTATTATAGTGATGATTGTAATACTACTTACAATACTACAATCACTACTACTAATAATGATAATAATCATAATAGTAAAAATAGCCTCAGGCAGCAATACACGGTGTCCATTATCGACACCAGTTACACATTTTCGAGTTCCCATGGAACGTAGCATCAGTTTGTGCCGTCGCTCGTCTTTACATCAGCGTTGCGTCTCAAACGTGTTACATTTTCAGAGTTCCCATTGAACGCAGCATCGACTCAAGTAATGACGCGGTGAGTCCTGGTGACACGCTGAATTACTAGTACAAGGATACACTTGTTGTGTGTTGTGACTTTTTCCTAAAAATTTGAAGATGGCCGTCTACTTCCTGTAGTCCACAGAGACACCGTGAGGCGGGGCTCTGTGTGGGCGTCCCCACGCCCCTCAGAGACATTTCATAAACTTTTTTAACTTTCGGGACTAAAAAAAAAAACGGAGGCGTTGCTCTGGAGCTGCAAGCCAACTCCATGTGTGAGGACACAAACACGGAATAGAACACGGGACAGTTTTGGACTCCTTCAGTTTGTGTGTTAGGACCGGCTCAGAGGTAAGATGGAGCGGAATGTGTTTATATTTACAAAAAGGGCAAAAGAATAAAATAGAAAGTGTCTGGCACTCGGACGCGTGGACCCCCACGGACGCGAATGAATAAGAAACGGTGGCGATAGTGGCGCCGGCGCCCAGTCGACTTTGCACATTTTAGTATTTATTTCCGTTTTTTCATAATATTCTTTTGACATTTCACTACATATATGTATGAAAGTATGTACATGTATGTGACAAATAAACCTCTTGAATTTCATTGGGGGCAGTCCACACATGCTGTGGTCCAAGTTTGATCCACGTCGAACTATATCTGTCGGAGGAGTCAGTACAAAAAAAAAACGTTCTTTCTGAAGAAAGGAACCGGAAGTAGCGTAGCGGAGAAACCTGAAGTGGTGGAGCAGAGTGCTTTGTGACATCATCGTCCAATATGGTGTATAATGCGAAGGGTATGTCTCTGAAGGGGCTTTCACAGAGGATGCGGTGAGTTCCCTTTTTTGTTTTTTTCCCCCCCTTTTCTTTGAATGAGCGGAAGGATCCGTAATTTGCGGAGCCGAGGCACCGGAAGTGCGTCTGCATTGTGGTACCGCGCACGCGTCTCCGTTGTCGTAAACTGACGGACGGTACATATGCAGAAGCACAGAGGTCAGGATCGGGGAGTGACAACCGCCGTCAAACACCACCAAAGAACAGGACGGAGCTGCCCATTCCTGATGAACTCACGAGGTCGGTGTTTGTGTTTGGAGCGTGGATGACGTAGCATACTGTTCTCTGGTTTTAAAAATAATTGGGTTAAAGTATTGCCAGTACACACGTGCCATGTTTAATTGGGGGGGTCTCCATTATAATTGGGGGTCGCTGTGTAAAAGTTGTGTGTTCACAAAAAGTGTGTTTAAATGCAATGGAGATTAGAGATATATGACCAATACATATAACCTACAAGATATGGTCATGACTATTCCCAGTTCATCTGAAGACATATATAATAGTGTGATATAATATATCAATATAATTAATGTAATATTTCATACAGTCCAACATGAACTTAATAATAATAATACCAATATTATAATACCATAAACAATATTCCTAGGAGGAGTTAGTTAAAAAAGAAAACGCGGCGTTTTTCTGATTGAGCGGAAGTAGCTGAGCGAAGCACTTTGTGACATCATCGTTTAATTTGGCGCTATGTATGTGCAGGGTGTGACTGAGGCGCATTAATAACCCTGTTTCATCAAACTGTCTTCAGTTGGTTCCATTACTGCCATTGGTGCCATTGCTGCGACTACCCTGGACCCCATGCATTGCTGCCTGCAGCTATATAGATGGATAGATGGATGGATGGATGGATGGATGGATGGATGGATGGATGGATGGTTAGATGGATGGATGGATGGATGGATGGATGGATGGATGGATGGATGGTTAGATGGATGGATGGATGGATGGATGGATGGATGGATAGATGGATGGATGGATGGTTAGATGGATTGTATATTGCAGTTGGCAACGGGGTAATGTTTGTTTGGGAGAGGCGCAGGCTGAGAAAAGCTGTTTCTCAGTCTCTTGCTCCGTGTGCGTATTGTTCTGAACCTGCCTGAGGGAGGGTGGTGAACAGGGCGTGTCCGGGGCGTGAGGGGTCTCACCTGATGGTAGAGAAGCTCCGTTTGTGGAGACGACTCTCGTCAACGTCTGGACGATCGGCTGGAGCCGTTTGGACTGTCGGCTGCAGCTCTTTTCCTGTCTGCCGCGGTGCAACCCGACTGCACGGCAGTACGTCAGGACGCTCTCAGCGGTGCTGCGGTAGGAGGTGATCAGCAGTTTTTGGGGGAACGCGTGGGTCCTCGGAAAAAAGGAGGTGCTGCTGGGGCCTTCTTGACCAAGCGACAGATGTTCAGGCTTCGGTCGGCTCCTCAGATAATGTGGACGCCCAGGAACTTGAAACTGGCAACTTGAAACTGGCAACCCGCTCAGCCTCCTCCCCTTTGAGGCGCAGTCCAGTGTGATGTGTTTTTTTTTTTTGTTTCCTTTTCTCGGAAGTCGATGATGATTTCTTTATTAAGTTTTTTTCTGTGTGAAGGTCCAAGTTGTTGTCCTTACATCATGCGGACAGTGTCTCAACCTCCTCCCGGTAGGCTGTTTTATTATTATTGGATATCAGAGCCTCTATGCTCGTGTCGTCTGAAAATGTTATTATGGTGTTGGTGCGGTGGGTGGGAGCTGAAGCGGGAGCAGAGGAGTGGACCGAGGACGCAGCCTTGGGGGACGCCGGGGTTGAGGGTGATGGTGGAGGAGGTGTGATTGCAGGAAAATATAGCTCAAGGCAGCAATACATGAGGTCCAGGTTAGTCATATGAGTTACATATTACGGGTTTCCGAGGTTCCGAGTTCCAGGTCCCGAGCCAGGGCGTCGGCTCTGGGGCGGGGCCTCATCCCCGCTGCGCGCCGCCCGGCACCGCGGATGGGGGGCCGGAAGCCCCGGCGCTCCCGCTGTGCGGATGGCTGTTCGTGTCACATGGTTGTTTCTCTGCTCTGCACGATTGGCCTTTCGCGTCACACGTTTTGTAAAACGCAGCCACGAGTCACAGTTTCCCAAGTTTCCATTCAAGGCAGCGCCGGCTCGAGTTGTCCATCCCGGTGTCGCACTCGCAAGTGGCCGGAGGGGAATAACTTCGGAAAGGCGAAGCTCGGACTTACATAACTACAGATGATGATGTCACTATGATAATGATGCACAACAGCTTTTCACTCGTTTTGGCCCAAAATGTAGATTGGTATCGATCAAACTCGGACGACCTGGGAATGGCAGTGATGAGAGAAAAATGCTGCACAATCTCACTCTTATTTCCCAGGATGTGTTCCAGGCTCTTTTCCCGTGCACGGAAAGCGGCGCGGTGTGAACCTCCGGAGCGTTCCGGCTCACTTGACACCCGACTTGTAAACACCTGTAGGGCCAACCGGGACAATGAGGCATTTAACTGGCGCCGTCACCATGGCAACCCTGCCGTGACATAAGCAACTGCCGCCTGAGTTTCCCATTGACGATACCGTGCCGAAGGCTGTCTTTTTTTTTTTTTCTTTCTTTTTTTAACACGACACTTTAGACCACACATCACACTTTGTGTTCTTCGCGTTTTGCCTAAAATGGCCGCAGCGCACGGCGGACTGTGGGATACAAGCACAAACATATATTTCCTACCGGGACGCGGCTAATACTTCCACAGCAAAATATCAGACAAAAATTTCCTCAATGTCACGTCAAATCTGGAGGCGTATCGGCGTCATTCAGGAGGTCCCTCATTTATTACAGAGGATTATTACTGACACGGATGGAATTTTTGTATTATAAATAATACAAAAATCCCACCGTAGTTAAACAAAAATACAATTTGACACTCGCTGAATCAATTAAATTGTGTCTGTGTGTGAGAGAGAAACAGAGAAAGGACAAAATAAAAAAGAAAAATCAATTTAGCACGTTTTCTTCGGGCATGAAATACAATGTACCGCACAGAGGTGAAAATGTAACGTTAAAAAAATATATATATATGTATGCAAGTGCGCATAGATGCACAAGTAAAAACATACATGTACATTCAAAGTAAATAATGGAAAAACCCTACAGAAGGAAAACGTAACCCAAGGCGGCCGCGTGGAGGGCGCCCACGTGTGGTCGTGAGTGGAACTACAAGAGCCACGTCGCACGTTGACTTGTACTCCACGAGGAGAGCGCACACTCAGTGGCGCCTGGAGGCCTGCCCGTGGGCGTGTCCGTTCCAAGCCGTCGTCCTGGTGCTGGCCGTCCTCCGTCACACCTTTATGTCGGTGGGGTCCATCCCTACCTGCTGGACGGGTACGGTCGCCTGGCGACGGCCCTGGTGGCTGCCAGGACACGTTGAACGGAGCCTATTGTTTGAAATGTGACGGCCGGGCGCGCACACACACACACACACACACACACACACACACACACACACACACACAAACACACACACACACACACACACACACACACACACACACACACACACAACACACGCACACCCACAACTCTCAGTCAGAGCGGCCGTTCACTTTGCAGCCAGTTCCTACGCTAGGGTTCGGTAAGTACCGTAATGTCTATTGTGCTTTACATTTTAGCAACATTGAAATGTGTCATGTAATAAAAATTTAAAAAAGTATTCCCGTTTACATTTACCCAGAATGCCACATTCCATCGTTTAGTAACGTGGACCAGTGGTTTTCAACACTGGGTCCGGGGAACCTGCACAGGAGTCCTTCACGAGGTTCCGCACGGTCCCCAGCTCAATGAGAATGTACAACAATTACTTTTTTTTAGATTTAACTGTAAAGAAAAAAATGGAACTGACTAAATTTGAAACTCACTTGTCAAACTGCATCCGTGGCCTAATAGAATCGAAATGAGGGTCCTTGACATGTCGAAAAGGTTGAGGAAGAGTGTTCTGGGTGAGGGGTCGCCCCTCCTTGTGGCCGTGAGTGGAATAACAAGGAGTTCACATAAACAGGGAGAGAGACCTCGATGGATCGATTCACGTAGATGGATTTATCTGTTTGGGTCGTTTGATTCCACCGATCACATTCTGTTCAGTTGAGTTGTGTGGCTTTGTGATGATGGTTTTTTGCCTTTCTTTTGTTCCCCGCCAGCGGCGCGGAGAGAATTCCACATGGTGCCAACTGCGCTGCCATGGCAACGGCCGTCACTTTTATCCTCTTCTTCTTCTTCTTCTTCTTCTTCTTCAGTCGGGACCCCCTCCGCCTCAATCCCAAGCTCAGACGAACAGCTTTCACTTATTTTTCCGTTGCAGGTTTGCTTCTCCAGCCGCTGCCGTTCCACCGCCGCCCCCCGACAAAAACACAACAACCGTCTTCCTCCAGAAGCTGGTTTCACGTGGTGGTTTAGATGTGTGTTTCCGTTGTCTAGCACCATTTGAAATCAGTGTTCTTGGGGAGAGGGGAGCAGCGACGGCGGCCGGCAGTCGCCTCGTCCTCCTCCGCCCTCCTCCGTCCTCCCTCGCCCTCCTCCGTCCTCCTCCGTCCTCCCTCGCCCTCCTCTCCTCGTCTTCTTTTCCCCACAACCGGATGACTGATTTCCTCTGGTGCTTAGAGCCAGAGCACGCCGCCTTCTAGCACCATTTGAAATCGGTTATAGCACTGGGGATCAATGCGTCTCGTGCCAGCGACCGGCAGCGAAGCCGGGAAGGAGGTGGAGGAGGTGGAGGAGGTGCCTGCTCCCGTCCTTATAAAGTGTGAGACAGGACGCAGCTTTCCGATTCCTGCGGAATCCCACTTTTTTTCGTCGGAACGAATGGACGTCCGCTTTGATGTTGTCGTTTGCCGGATTCGGTGTGAAGCAGGCTTCGGGGACATGTCTCATGAATGATGAACTGCAAATAATAAAAGGGCTGATTGCCTCACGTTTTCATGTGTGAAAAGAGAAAAATGTAG
Organism: Zeus faber; assembly: GCF_960531495.2. NCBI lineage: Eukaryota > Metazoa > Chordata > Actinopteri > Zeiformes > Zeidae > Zeus > Zeus faber. Next base: position 6,455,524 of record NC_137208.1, read on the forward strand.
AGTAAATAAAAGATAGATCGATAGACAGATACACTAGATAGATAGATACTGTAGAGCAATAGATACTGTAGATAGGCAGGCAGGCAGGCAGGCAGACAGACAGACAGACAGGCAGGCAGGCAGGCAGATAGACAAATAGATAGATAGACAAAAGAGACAGGCAGATAGATAGATAGATAGATAGATAGATAGATAGATAGATAGATAGATAGATAGATAGATAGACAAACAGACAGATAGATACTGTAGATAGATAGATGGACGGGCGGGCGGGCGGGCAGGCAGACAGACAGACAGACAGACATAGATATTTTGAGAGGAATAATTGCAGTCCAATAATTACCACAGCCCAGATCAAAACAAAAGGCAGTGAGAATAAAGTAATAGGAATAAAAATAGACAACAACATGGCAATATGCAATAAACCTAAAAATGTAACAACAAACACAATAAACAAGTGACGCGCTGGAAAAATGCATAAATTGTTCAAGTTTGCATTCATAAATAAAAGTATATAAAATATCACCTGCACATACACTGTGTAGCAGGGTGGGGAATGGAAAGACACGCTCTTGGATAGAAGGCTTTGGTAGGGTTTATAAAACATGGATTATGATATTCAAACCCATGTAAGAATTCTGATAAAAAACATTACCCAGGAGAAACATCCTGTCCTGCAGAGCAAAACCAGAACCCAAACGTGCAGCGGGACAAAACGAACAAATATAATAACTTAAAAAGCAAAAAAAAAAAAAAAAGGCGAAAGGAATGGCCTATTTTAAAGATTGAAAGCCCCGGAATGCGACGTCTCCATTGCCAAAAGGTTTGGGGGAGAAAGAGAGAGGAGAGCACGGCGCTCTGCGGAAGGACAGGATGACAGCTCTTTGGCTGCTCATCCACGTGTTTCCGCATCACTCTTGAGATTCGATAGATTTTAAGACTTAAAAACATTCAATCGCTGTGTTTTAAATGTTGAAATTCATCCAATCGGGGGGCGGGGGCAAGTGGGATGGCATTAAGCATGTGCACGTCCTCATGGGGGAAAATAGATGGAACTTAAATGTAAAAAGTGGTGGAAATGTTTGTGTGTCTGTGTGTGTGTAACCATGCTTAAGAATTTTAATGAAAGTGGTAATCCATGAATGCACCTGTGTTCTGTGGATTACATTCCACTTCAAGTCCCAGAATTCCACTGTAAACTGCACCCCCCCCCCCCCCCCCCCCCCAACATTCCCAAGTTGACCCTTGTCTTTTGTTTTTCTTTTTGCGCTCGCTTGAGACGGTCATGTTGTCATATTCTGATGCATGAAAGGCAAATTATGCAATTACTCAATAAGAATGTTCATTTTGAGGCAAACTTTAGCACAAGTGATCACTGTAAAGTTAAATAAAATATAGAATTGGCATTTCACAAATATTATTTTGGTTTATTTCGCACGCAATATGCTTCTGTGCAGGTCTGAGCGTCCACGTCATTAGGAGGTTCAAAACCCACGGCCAGCTGAGTCCCAAAACCGGGACGAAAAGTCCACGTTCTCCAGCCTCGGAGGCTTGGCAACTTGACTTGGCAACTTGACTTGGCAACTTGACTTGGCAACTCTGGATGTGCTGGTGTTGATGTCAATTGCCTGCAGTACGGGGTAATAATTAAATCTTGAAAAAAAAAAAATGGATTGGATTCAAGCACATAACATGGTTTCAAGACTCAAGAGTCTTTGTCTCATATCCTACAAGTAAGGACAGGTGCAGTGAAATGATAAAAGGGCGCAATAGAGGAATACAAATGTAATAATAATTGTCACATTAATTAATCATAATTTATTATTATGATTATTATTATTATATAACAACAAGATAATAACATAATAATAACAACATTATTAATAGCATTATTGTTATTATTATTATAACAACAGCAGCAACAACAACAACAACAATAATAATAATATTGTTGCCTATTATACATATCCATATACATAAGCATATTCCCTCTATTCCATTTTGTTTCATTTTATTTTTATTGTATTTTATTTTATTCTATATATTTTTATTTTATTCTTTAAGTATTCGACTTACTGTATTACGTTTTAGGAGTCAGTCAGTTGGTCTATTAGAAATCTTTCCTAGGACATATTGTGTGTTATCACCGGGGGCGTTGCATTACATTTCACTGCATATATGTATGAAAGTATGTATATGTATGAAAGTATTTATATGTATGAAAGTATGTATATGTATGAAAGTATGTATATGTACGTGACGAATAAAAACCTTGAAATCTTGAATCTAATAATCAGAAAAAAAGTTTTTTTTTGTTTTTTGGGCCTTTTACCACTCTGGCCCCGCCCGCTGAACTTGTCGCCCTGGCAACGGGGTCAAACGGGCTCCTCTGATTGGCTGACGTTTGGATTTCCGCCATATTCAAATAGTCTCGCTCACGTGAGTAGTAGTGTTTGGATGTGTTTTGTGCCACGTCACACATGTATGTACACACATATATACACATATACACACGTATACACATATATACACATATACACACGTATACACATATATACACATATACATGTTATACATGTTATATTTTGGGCTGTATAGGACTTGGTGCGTGTATTATGTTAACGACAGCGGAGGCTGCTGAAGCGCCATGTGAGGGAGAGGAGCCGAAAAGCGGGAAGAGCTCCGGCAAGTGGAGGAGGACGTCCCCGGTGGACGAGCAGCCCTCTGCCCCGGGGAGCGGCCGCCCCAGACGGTGAGAGCAACCGCCCGTTTCAGAGTCTCCGGGGGCCGCGTTGTTCCGGGGGGGGGGGGGGGGGGGGGGGGTGGAACCCGCGTTCGTGGAAGGCGGTGAACGGACCCGCGTGAGGCATTCGCCCCGGGGGCAATGTGTTCCCCAATCTGCGGCCCGCGGCCCCCCCTAGCGGACGGACGGGCAGGTGTCCCGCAACAGAACGTTCTATTTTTTTTTTTTTTTGTAGTTTCACAGTTTTCTCACATTTTTCCACAGGATTAAACAATAAGAAACATTTAAACTGACTATATTTATGTTTTTTTGAATTCTAATATTTTTTTTCACAAAATAGGAATACTTCACTACTTAACTAATGAGGTTTTTGCTGTTGTTTGTTCAGCAAGATTGAAGTTAAATGTTCTACGCTACACAAGTTTATTTCAGGAAGCTCATCTGCCTGTAATTCAAAAATAAAACTATAAAATATGTGTGTACAACTTTTAATTTAATACACATTTTCTTTAATTATCTTTGTATACTATTTTTCCTCTCAGAAAAAAATAGATATAAAAAGTAAGTGTGTGTGTATATATATACACACATACATACACATACATACACACACACACACACAAACATACATACATACATACATACATACATACACACACATAAATATATACACTTCATGAGGTTGAGTATATTGTAAAAGTTCATAAACCTCTGGGGACCACCATGTTGTCGCAGTATTATTACTGAAGGATACACATTTGTGATGGGATTTGGTTAATCTCTGTAAGGATAGTAAGGTCATGCCATGGTGCCAGGGAAGCTTGAAAGACTAGAAACAAATCAGTCTTATGTTTTGTTTTCTGGTGAAATTGTCCGTTGCGTGAATCCGCCACCAAGTGTCAGCAAACGCCTGCGTTTGCAGCTGTTCCCCAGGCCCGTCCTCCTATCTGGGGTTTGACACTCAACACCCCATCATGTGATGGTACATTAAATGGACTTTATGCTTCTAAAGATATGGTTCATCTGGCAGATACGGTGTTATTGATCGTTGTTATGTTTACGTAAACCCGTGGGCCGAATGAGAAATGAATATAATTATATTTCATTTAGGGATTATTTAAAAGTGGATCTGATTTCTATATTTATATCATTGTAAATACTACCCCATACATTCTTGAGCTTATCTTGAACTGATTTTTATTTTTTATTTATTTGTTTTGTTAACTTTATTGTGCATGCTCTTACTGCTTCTTCACTGAGCTCCTTGTAATGCCCAAATCAGATCAGAATGTTGTTTTGTTGTTGGTGTTGATGTTGTTGTTGATATGTGTGATCCGGGCATCACAAGATCATTATCATTTTAATAGACGCTCGTTAACGATTAAATATAATCCTGCAGCAATTCAGCGCTTTTCGGTGCACATGAATCGTTCAAGCTATTAGGCAGTTGGAAAAAAAACAATGCCAGTCAGTCATTTTTGCTTTGCATTGGTATAATTAAAAAAAAAAAGAAATAAAAAGAAAGCAAGAACTGAGGGCGTTTATGTTGGAGCAGGAATGGTCTGCGAACGTTTCCGTGCTGCGTGCCAAACGGCACCGGACCCGGACCGGTGCCCACCGGCTCTGTGGGCAAACGTGGAAACCCATCACCCCGTGTTTGACCTCCGCAATCAGCCCCCGTGGTAAGAAACATCGTCTAAAAAAGGGAACAAATAAGATCAAAATTACCCCGACTGAGTGTGGCGTGCAGACTGCGCTGAGGGATTGTCAAACATTTTTAATGTCACAAACCCCCAAATAGATCCACGTTTGGCCGCCGAACCCCTCTTAATAAAAAATCGGGTCCTCGGGATCATGCGAATGGAAACATTTGGGTTGTTGATTTTCAGCCCTGATTGGCATAGCTAACTCTGCGGTGCATGGCACGATGGCACTGGTGCGAATGAAACCTTATACGTTCTGTGGATGAGGCATTTTGCGGGGAGCTAAATTATAGTGAACTTAGTATAAGCTATTCCACATTTCCCTCATTGGGGGGGATCCCCTTAAGGCGCCGGTATTCTCGCAACAAAGCAGAACTTTTCGAACAGAAAGACGTGTTTAGAAAGGTGGGGTTCGTTCATGGCGGTCTTTTGTATTTACCACCTTGAGCAGCGTCTCCCAACCATTTTTCTGCCGCGACACTCTAATTACCAATGAAATAACGTCACGGCGCACCGACACGCTGTTACCCACCAAACACGCCATAAACAGGAAGAACTGTGCTCATTATTATGGCCTACTAACGGTTAATGATGCGAGACTGGCGAACGATTCGTTCTTAGGGAACAAACCCTTTTCAATGACCAGGGAGGCCGATTCGGGCGAGTGAATCTTCAATTCAGATATTGAAGATATTTAACGAGGACTAAATTGAAAGACCAAGGCAAAAAACGGTCAAGGCGTCATCGTTCAGGAAGTCCTCCTGAATCTGGGTGGGGGAAGAGTCTAATGTTTCGTCATCACGAATAGTCCTTACCTTCAGAGTGAACCTTGTTCTGCCGGAGCTGCTATACCTGCTGGAACTGATGAATGGGATGAATTATCATGGCCTTGCAATTTTTGATCTTGCTACAAAAAAAATCATTTCATTTCCTTTTCTTTTTTTAAGTGGAACACGGAACCATTGACCAGTTTAGTTATCAACCGTCATTGGTCCAAAGACCACATGACCCGGTTCATTTCATCAGGGTGAATACAAAGTCAAAACAATCACATACTGTCTAAAATTCCTAAATGGAGATGCTTTTTATTCAATATCAGTCAGTGGCCTTTGACCCAGTATTTCTGGTATTTGAAACAAGAAGAAAATTTGGAAAGTATTAGGTCGGAACTGGTCACAAAGTAAAAGCACCGGTGTTGAAAGTTATTATCTTATCTGTTTATCACCCTTTACAATCAGGTCAGGATAAACAAACGAGGCCTTGTCCGTTTCCATGCCGTTGACATGTTGACACTAATCACATTAAGTGCTATTTAGCAGTACACCCGCTTTCAGAAAAGTGATCCAAAAATCCGAGTTAAATTTGTTCGACTTTAATTATTCCGACATTTCAACAGGGATTGGACTTGGCAAATTTGTGCATAAACCAAAAATAATATAAGTGAAGGCATCAATAAGAGTCTGCCTGTCTTTTACAAGAGCCGTTTTTATTTATAAATTTTTTTTTCAATCGTTTTGTTTTACTGCTTAGCGGCAGTTGGACTCAGGAGGCGCATGAGATAGGATCTGCCAGTTGGCAAGGCGGACACTTGTACTGTTTCTGAGGGTTTTAGTTAAATCACGTAGCCATCTAAGGGCAAACGTATCGAGGGCTCGCTCTGAGATCATCTCACTCCATGAAGTTTGGCGAAATGAGGTAAAATCGCTCCATGTGGGAAAATGGCTCTCGTATGTCTTCAGCTCTCATCACATCTCGCTCCGCCCGTGTTGGGGGCTGGGTTCAACCGCATTACTGTCGGTTTCCCGATCAAACAGCGGCCCCGAACCCTTTCCCTCGACTTGCTTTTGGCGATCTGAAAGTGTCGCGATCGTCATTTATCTTCTGGGCGGCTATCATAAGTGGGGGCTTTGTTGCTGGTGAAGTCACTTGGGGACCCGGCCTCGGCCTTTTAGCCGCTACCAGCGGATCGCATGAGCAGGCCAGAGACCCGGAGGCCGGTGGACCGGTGGAGGCATTACCAGAGCCCGTTGTCGTGTCAAAGAGTCCTCGAGAAAGGTCCTACTCGCCAACCTCCACACCTCACAAATGGGGAGGCTCTCCAAAGCCCCAGCACTGAGGTCGGAAATGAGTTTGAAATGACGACTTTCAGTCCGGCTTTTTGCCAACTTTTTATTTGTGGCAGGGGTAAACGATAAGCAAACACCAAATCCCTTGTTATGCTTAAGACTGCTAGATATGGCCATCTGTGTTTTAAGATCCATGGAATATTCAAATGGATGGAAAGGGCACATCTTGGTTCCCATCATTTATAACTGTTCCTGTTTTCAAGAGAGATATTTCATGTTTTTATAATGATAATTACTATCTACTAATAATTACTAGCCTTCAGCGAGCTTGTGAACAGTTATAAACATTGGAAAATGGCAAACGGCCAAATTAAAAAATCATTGGAAAATTTCTTCCACAATGGAAACGGTTGGGGGGGGGGGGGCAAAGAAAATCGTGACTTCCAAGAGAACAAGGAGAGTTGGAAAGTGAAACCCGGCCTGCTTCGTCATTGCAAAACCACTCTGGACACCAGTGTCACCTGGCGGACGTGAACCACGTCGACGTTCCAGAGACGACTGTGGCCTCCGAAATGGAGCGTTTGCCAGCCAGAGTCTGCTCATAGATAAGGGGAGAGTGGAACGCCGGCCACAGACAAAACAGACTTCTGGCGTCCTGTGTTTAACCTTCAATCGCGCGAGAGAGACTTTGACTTTTAAGGTTCCTTTATTTTCAGTAAGTCATGTCACAGAAACTTGATTACGAGGGAACCAAAAAACAACAAAAATATAGACAAACCACAGGAAAATCACAGGTCGGCACAGAGTATAGACATTTCTCTTCAGAGATAACTAGGTACACAGGGATCTGTTGATGTCTTCACCAGGTTTGAGACCGCTGTTCACTATAAGCTCCCTTTGTAGCCCAGACTTCCTCCTTTGTCAGAGAGAGAGAGAGAGAGAGGCGCTGCTCGGTTTGGACCTATCCGATGTCCTGGTCCCCAAGAGATGAGCTGTTTTGAAAGCCGATGGCTCCTGGGAACCAAAGCCCCCCTCCCAGAGGTGTGGGTTGTCGTGAGTCAGTGGCCCTGCCTTTGTTTGTGAAGGTTGATAGAGCAACTAAACTGCGCTGCTAACTTCCCCCGCATGGTTCACTCCCATCCCCAGCCTCCCATCTCTCCCTCCTATGAGCTCACCTCGCCTCCAGGCCACTCGGTGACAAGATAAGAATATGCGCGCCTCCCACACACACACACAATAAACCTCTGTATTCCTATGGGGATGTGGCTGGCCCAGTGTTGTGATCTGTTTTGAGATCTGTCCTACGGGTCAATATGGCTGCACTGGGGGGCAAGGGAAGGAGCAGTTTGGAGATAAGACTCCTTCCTCCTGTTATCAGAGCGACAGGCCACTTCAAAACCACATTTAGTCCCTGTCCGCACGTATTTGGGTACTTTTGTACTCCGACGACTGTTGTGTTCTCCGTGGTGACTCCATTAACAGTTTAAGTCCCTCCCACTTTAGGAATTGCGCCCATACAGTGTAGTCTGAATATTATGAAGTAGCTCAATACGCTGCATGCTTCCTCTGTAGGGTCAAGTTTTCTGAGATATTATCGCCCCCCTCTGACCTGGAATGCCTATGTCAGCGTTTGAAATCATTTTTTCGTTCTGGTGTGGATGGAGATTATTATTTTATTTTTTTTAAATGGAAGGGGAAAAAATGCATTTTCAGAATGATCCGTATACTTGGGTTGCAGGAACGAAATTGCAATAGAATTCAAATATTTAAAAATAAAAACACTATTCAAATGCTAAAAATTGCCATTCGCTTGAGTATTTTTTTTTTTCTGAATAAATAATTGATTATAAATGTTTTGGCTAACGTTAGCGAATCAATTCACATGTGATGAGCAATAAAGTTCAATATAAGTTCATCCAGTTTGTTGCACAGTGACCACACATTAGAGAGAAGTATTCCCGCTAGCGGTGTGGGAAGTCTGCGTCGGCGGAGACGCACGAGCGCACCGGTGTGTTTCCCTGTCCTCCGGCGTTTCACTGTGTGTATAAGGGAGAGTGTGACCTTTCGACCAGAATGTGCAGTAATTCCACAGATGGGGCGATGAAAGTGGGAAATAAACCCGACCATTACCGACGGAATGTCCTCTACTGCAAAGTTTCCCAACCACCGGCTCGTGGACCGTACCAGGCCGCGGGGCATTTGCCACTGGGCTTTTCAGGGGCTCCGCAGCAGAAGGAAACGAAGTAAATTGAATTTATCTAATGAAAAACAAATCGTTTTTCTTTGCTTTGTTTGGAGCAGGGGTCGGGAACCTTTTTGGCTGGGAGAACCATAAAAGCCAAATATTTCAAAATGTATTTCCTTGTGAGCCATATAATATTTAATAAAAATTGAATGCAACTTAATGAGTGCATTTTTTAAGTAAGGCATACATTTTTAACGTATAACACATCTCTGAGTACTTAAAAAAGCGCTATATATAATACATTTCTCTTTATTCTTCTCAATGATATTGTTGTTATACTGTAGCTTACCAATAACAAATGAAATACTTTATACCATAAATGCGACTTGTGGTGCTGCATGGTTTTGCTGGTGGCCTTGCAGTCTGCTTCATACACAGTGAGGTTAAGCAAAATGCTGCGTTGAGGCGTCCATCAGTTCAACGTGAGCGTAGGTTGCTCCTCATGTTTCTCAGACGCCACAAAGACTGCTCACATGCGTATGTAGAGCCAAACATGGTCAATACGGCAATACTCACGCTGCATTGTGTGGTATGTGACGGTATGTGAAGTTTTAAGAATCAGCTGGTGTTCAAGTTCAAGAGATTATTTGTCACATACATATTGAAGTTTTTTCCATCTCTGTCCACTTGTGTTCCACTTGACAGCTCAAGTCTTTCCAACTCTCCATTCAGTGACTTGAACTTACCCACATGTCTGGAGCCTTCAGCTCAGCAACTTCCAGCTCAAAGTCTCTGATGCAGACCCTGGGGATGCATGTCAGGTCGACTTTGTCCACTGCACACTCGTGTGGATGAGTGATGAATTTAGAAAGAATAGAATGACTGCAGGCGATTGGACGTAAAGCCAGCTAGCTGCCGGAGATCAAAATGTTGAGTGGGGTCACTTGCTAAACACGCATCTCTAAATCTTCGCACACCACGGCCAGAAAGACTCCGCCTCCCTCCCTAAAGCCTCACCTGCGGGCAGAGACTCCCACAAGTGGCACCTGAGCAGAGACCTGGGAGGGGCAGGGCGGCGAGTAAAAGGCGACCCGCAGTCTTTCTGTCGTCCGCAGCCGGTGCTTGACTACACCCCTTTGTCCGCCACATTTATATTTTGAATTTTTTTTTTCAAAATTGTAATTTTGTCTTACCTGTTTTACTTTAAAATGACACAGAATCATTATTTATTACTTGTTAATTGTGGTGAAAAAATTTAGCTCAAAATTGTCTGCGAGCCATATACCATCATCGAAAGAGCCATAATTGGCTCGCGAGTCATAGGTTCCCGACCCCTGGTTTGGTGGTAATATCGCTCTGATCGGAGCTGCAGAACCGTGCGTAACGCAGTACGTAAACCAGTACTAGTTTTGAGGGTACAAATTCCAGTATATTCTAATATTAAAAATAATAAAGTATACAAATTAGAATGGGATTGAGGAATATTTGCAGCCCTACCGTATCTTACATGTCTTATTCTGGCCCCTTTTTCTGCAACTGCTTCTCCTCTCTTCTCATTGATCAGTATGGCAGTTCAAATGCAACCATGCACCACCACCATTTCAATGGGTGTGGTTACATTGGTAAACTGCAGTAAATGACGTAATGTTCTGACTAGTAAATTGAATAAATCCTTACAGCAGCACATATGCTGTTTGTATTAACTCTGTACATAAGTTATGTCATAGATTAATCTGCCTGTATACATATATATTTTTTCAATTGTTTGATTAAACTATGCCATTAATCAAGGCTATAAAATGGTAAAATAAGGCTATAATGTGCGCAATGACACGAGCAGCTGTTTGAATCCAAGCAGACATCTTTAAATTGCAAAATATATTCACCTAGTCGTCCAAAACACGGAACAAGACAGGCTTTCACCTTTTGGCAAAGCAGTTATACAGTATTACGCATATTACAACATTTTATACAGGAAATAACTAAATGAGAATAAAATGATTTATTATTTATATTATTGAATTAATTCAAGTAAGTCAGCGTTTTTACTAATGTATTTGAATATTTTACTGCTGGTATGTGGTAATGTCTTGGGATCCCCCAGTGTACAATAGAGTAAGACCCAAATTTTAGAGAATACGGGGGAAAAATAACAGTTGGTTGAGGTTGTCATTGTTAAGTGGATAATCGAGTGTTGTGTGGGGAAATTTGCTTTTTAGGAGGTGAATATGAATTCATCCCTGTGTGTACAGAGATATTGACGGCCTACATGCTTACTGTGTGAGCTCAATGCAAGGCTGCAGAGGAATTCAATTAGAGAAAGAAAGTTTCCAAAGGCTGAGTTATTGAAGTTGTTCTTTGCATCGTCTGTGTGAAAGATACTTAGGAGTTCAACTTTCTTTTCTGGTTGATGCACTTCACATTGAATAAACTGACAACAGTGTTAAAGGACAATATTAGGGTATGGTGGTGGTTGTTTTTCTTAATTTGAAGTATGCCTACTTTTTTGGTGATCTTCACAGTATATCCAAGCTAGCTTTATCGTTTGGTGCTCCTCCGATAGTCCTGCTGTATAAAACACAGACACACTTACTCTCCGGTTCAAACCTCTAGCTTTATCTTTGGCTAGCTGTCGCTGATGACATCAACTACCTAGGCATCAAAATTTGGCTGTGAATTGCCACCGAAGTTCTCCGCGTGAATCATTCGAAAGCATTTAAATTGTGGAATTTGGAGACCCAGCCCTTGTCTCCGGGAACCAGGAGCGCTCTCCTTTTTAGGCCGCTGGTCAGGAATCAGTGCTGAAGCGTGAAGTGAGCCAGACACCGGGCCGGTTTCAGCTCGTTTTGGTGGACTCATTCCTGGAGCATCTCCGCAATGCCGCAGGTCGAATTAATAATTTATTTATTTTCTTTGGCCCAGCCTGTCGGCGCGGCGGTGTAACCGTCTGACGGATATCGCTGGTGGTTATAGCTGCCGCTCTTGGGACGCTGCCTGCTATTGTTCACCGACTGTTTGGTCTTCCTGGGGAAGACATTCCACGGACGCCTCGGGCGCGCTGTCAGTCTCTTCTCAAGACGCAGATTTCAGATTAAACATTCGGTGAATTTCTGGGCAGCTGCCAGCACTTATGTTGTGTCTGCTTTTAAAATGTGGACTCAACACTTTTGTTTATGTCTCAGCCAGAGGGATGCTGTACAATGTACCAGAGGGAAGAAGTACTCAGGCTTTTTCAATTGGTCCAACTGCCGTGGCCCACAGATTAGGTCAGGGCTTTTCCCTGTTTAGCCCTGTTTTTCGGCCCCAAAATTCTCGCAACAACAGCAATTTGATAGTGTGACATTGTGTTTTTATTTTTGGAGCCAAAATAACTTTATTTCATGTGATTCAATTTACAAGTTGGCCAAGAAGCAACAGATTGAGGCTGAAGCTGAATCTTTCTCACTGTACTTTCATAACTGGTACATCCATCTTGGTGTAGATGTAGTATGTAGATATTCAACACTGCATATAGGCTACAACTGTTTTATGTGAATTTCAGTATAACATCTGCACATCAATATCAATATATCAGTCCATATGTCAAGATATCATATCCTGTGACCCCAAGATTCATAATATCTGTACTAGTTATGGCTGACTTAAATCCGTATTTGGCCAACTTTTAGTACATTTGCAGAAATGAGCACACACGCACACGCACACACCTCACGTTCTCATAATGTCGTTTCCCAATGTAACCGGCCAAGTTCCGGAATTTCAGAGACGCTCACACTGGCTCTTTGCCTTAGGCGGGTGTCACATGGCAATCTGCGCTGATCGGTTCCCATAGCATACCTCCCTACTGAACTTCAGCTCGCATTACTATCAACTGGTTTAATTACGTTTCCCAAAAGCGCACACACACAAACACACAACTCAACACAACATTATTTATATAGCACCTTTCGTACAGACATACAGCCCAAAGTGCTTCACATAGCAAAATTAACACAGACCAATTACAACAATATAACAATAACATTTTAAAAATCTATAAATAAAAGTCAATTAAGAAAATAAACACCATTTTTTTACATAGAAAGTAATGTTAAAAAACAATGATTACAACATCAAAACAAAGGCTATAATATTACTCCAAGTTAAAAGCCAGATTAAAAATACGTATTTAATTTCCTATTGAAATACAGAGAGAGTGTGCCGTTCTAATATCCAGGGGCAGTGGGTTCCACAGTTCAGGGGCATAAAAACAGAAGGCACTCTCATGAGTGCTTTTATGGGACACAGAAGGAACATTTCAAAGAAAGGCAGCAGAGAAACTCAGTGATCTGGCTGAAACAAAAAATTAAAGAAAATCACAGATGAAGGGAGAAACAAGGTCATTTAAAGCTTTATAAACAAGTAAAATAACTTAAGAATCAATTGTAAAGCTCTATTATAATTAGGTATCGTCATTCTTATTTATATTGATTGGTGGTGAAGACATCTTACAACAGAACAGCAACAACAGTGAAATTGCACAACAGTTAAAAAAAATATATATAGATATTGCACAAGTGCAACGAGATTAAAATTGCAGTATATTGCTGTTTTAATGGTATTGTAATATGATACTACATCCTGTATCATCTTCTAACGCACAGCCTTTGTGCCAAGCCATAAATTATGAAACTGACATTCACGTGAATTCCCGTGAAACCTCCTGTGTTCACACTGAAATGCATGTGAATGAGGCCCTTGTTCTCAGATGTGCCGCTGCATGCTGATTGGTGGGAATAGAAGGATGGACTGATGGATAAAATGATTCCACGAACGGTGCTTCCTCGCCTCAACGGAGATCCGCTGACGCTGATTGCGCCATCTTGATTTAGAGACTTTGCACAGCCTCTCAGCGGCTTCTGTCATCGTTGACGCCGGGTTGTTCAGAAGCTTTGTATTCAGCCCTCTATCCTTCGAACAGAACAGACACTTTTCACCCCATTGACGATCTGAGTGATCGCTCTTTGTTTGGAAATGTAATCATACATATATGTTTGAAACATTTCCAACCAGTTGTTTTGGTAGAACTTGGTGATATGATTTCAGTTGTACTAAGGTCATCATATGGGAGATGGGCGGCATGCTACAAACAGACCACGAGGGAACACATCTGAGAACACTGACGTTATTAAACTCAATGCAGAGTGTATTTTTGAGGTGACCGTGAAATAACCAAATAACCAAGGTTGAGCTCCCTCCATCTCATCGACCACGATGCAACCAACTGTGTGATATCTGGAATAGTTGCAAAACGTGGTGGGAGGTTGCCAGTCTGGTGGCTAACTGGGGAATAGTTCCCTCTGGGGGCTCGCACGCTTTTTCTTATAGCGTTTTCACACCAAAATGAGTGGGTTGGGGGCGGGGACCGGGGACCGGCGGGGAGCGTGAGGTTCTCCGCTGTGGTCCCCACGCCCACAACGTTTCACAGTGGGAAAGGGGTATTACACATATACTGTACGTGTCACCTTGGTTCACCCCTTGTTCTTGTCAGCGTCTTTTTGTTTGAAAAGTCGTGTTTCTCCGTGAGTATACCGGTGTCCTTGCCTCCAAATGGTCCGGCGAGCTCTAGTTGACAGCGCTGCATGAAGTGCGCCTGCCGCGTGCACATGCCGTTTCTTCACGGGTGGTCCCTGGGGGAGTTGAACCATCAACCGTGCAGGGAGTAGAGCCCTGCTGGAGCTACACGGGAAGCGTTTGCTCCTCAAAATGAACGGTCACAAATCTTGTCAAGAAGCATAATTTTACTAGCCAATACTATTTTGGTGAGTTTGAACCTGGGGTAGGTCGGTGTGTCAGACTTGGATTGATAACGGATGACTCACGCACCACTATAATTACTCGGGGCAGTATGACAAAGGACTGGCAATGAAAAATAGGTTGGATTAGATTGTGTTGATAAAGGGGCATTTTTATGAGAGCTGTCAGATGGCAAACAAAGAAAAATAACATAATATGATATATTCTCTCATACAGCACCTACAGCAATATACCACGGTGGTTTCAAATCACCGGTCCGCAACCTGGAACTGATCTGCAGAACATTGGCGACAGGGCCCAGTTTGTGCTGTTATTGAATTGAGATAAGATAAGACGTTAGTAATACGGGGGGGCATTGTGCGGTTTGTTAGCGTTTAATCTCAGGTTTCTTTTCTTTCTTTTTTTTTTTCCATTCAAATATTCTTTCCAACATTTACATGAAAGTGTAGTACCAAAAACAATTACAAGGAATCTTTTATATTGCATAATAAATTAGTATTCTGAAAATGATCGACCCGCTATCAAGCCCATCATTAAAATATTAAAGCTGTTTGGGTAGTCCGGTCCCGAGGGCCCCAAGACTTGTGAGGCCCTGCTGTACTGTATGTTGGACCCCTGCAGTGTGGATGGAGGGGGGCAGTTGGGGCTCCAAAGCTACGGGGGGGGGACAGTTGGCGCATGGCTGCTTGGACAGCCGCCACCTGGAGCAACAGAAATGACTGGAATGGCCGGGCGCGACCAGCAGCACTTGTCGGACACACACGCATAACAAGTGCCCCTTGAGGCTGCCGGATTCTCCAGATTCTGGTGGCCTGATTCCTTATTAGGCTTCCAAGTCGCCACGCTCCTTCCCGAATTCTCCCGCCCACCCACCCCCCCACGGGAAACCTGCATCTTGGCTGTTCACCCGGGTCCGGATGACAGGGGAATGTGTTCAGCGTCAGATTGGGTTATGACTGTTTGAAAGAAGTGTGTGGTGTAGGCCTTGCTGTAGGCCTGAAGGCCCCTCAAATTTAAAGGACCACACCATACGATGTGAAATAGAGGTTTGGCCAGTTTCCTAGTCAGCACCAGATTTTATATTACCTGCCCGGGAAGATATGGTGAGAAACCTACCTCAAAATTCCCACAATCTTACGTCTTCTGGCTGAAAATCTAGATGCAAGGTGTACTTTTGTCAAATGTGTTTTGTGTTCGTCAAAGGTGACCATTATAAACAATAAAAATGTGAGCTGTCATTAGGAATATGGTCAGAGGTCATTTGACTGAGTAAACTGGCTAAAACTGAATTTGGCTGTTTACCAGCTATGAGGGCGATTGCGGAGAATACTCCAAAGCCCATTTGAGTTTGTGATTTTTCTGAAAAACAAAAATCACCTTTAGATTGTCGTTTTGTTTGTATGTTTTGTTTTTTGCTTATTGAAACTGCTGGTTTTGTGCATGTGACATGGTGAATAATGTTTTGCTCCTTGATTTGACACCAGAATAGACCATTATGTGCCAAGTAACCATACATGGTCTATTCTGGTGCTCTGACCGAAATGAAACAGCCATAATTCATGTTATGAGCTACTCCTGTGATGAACCTGCTTTGAAAATTGTTGCTCCGTCCAAAATACTGGCACACCGTTTAGTACGGCAGGATGAGCGTTACGTTTGTCCAGACTCATAGCAGGGTGGTCCGACACCATTCAGAATGTGCCCAGGTGACACACATCCGGTGAAATGTTGTAGGATTAACACTGGAAACAAGGCTGTCAAGCGTATCCCCGCGGTGCACTGTGAGGTCAAGATGCTTTTTTTTTTTTTTTAAGTATTTTGAGCAAAATGCGAAATGGGGTGACTCGATAGTTTTCCCCGAAAAGCCATTTTTCTTTTTACTCACAGACTCATTGGTAACTTCCCTCTTTTAGAATGGTCATGTTTCCCGTGTGAAGTGAATTTCCCAGTCATTCGCTCCAGTGACGTTTCGGGGGAAAAAAACCTTCAACATTTGATCAGGAGCAAAATACAATTTGGCAAACGAGGTACAACACTGTTTGAATAATTATTTTAAAAGGGAAGGGACTACTCATCCCATAATCCTAACGGTAATTTAGGTTTATAGGGTGTAGTAGTAGTTTTACTTCTTCTTGTATTTTGTCATTATTGTGTTTATATTGTTCATAATAGTGTTAATCATGGCTGCTCTGTGGTAAAACGTAACTTAAATGATCCTAGAGTTCTGTGGCAGCAGCAACTCAGCAGCTGACAGCTAGTGACGTTAAAACTCTCTTGAAACCTCACCGCGGGTGTGGTGAACATTTCTACGGTAACAGCGAGCTCCGTCAATCAGAGATCAACAATCGCTGTTACCCTTTAGAACTGTGGTTAATGTCGTACCTTTCCATGACATCACAAATAAAACGTTTTTTTTCTTCAAGCAAGGTTGATATCATACAGACGTGTGGCTTCTACATGCGCGCATAGCATCGTTTGTCAACCTCCTTGCTCGTGGTGAGTCTGTCTTGGGTGAGTGTTTGGTGTAGTAGGAGTGGTGTAGTATGCCGCTTCGGACACGGCATGTCTGCTTCTTTCATATGCTGAAATAGCCATAAATACGGGGAGGATAATTGACTGCAGACCGTTTGATGGCCCCCTGCCGCCATCTTCTACTGGTGCAGAATACACCAGTGCAGCCAGGAGACAACCACCCTGGTCCTGGTTTGGGCTTGTATTGTGTTAATAAAACTCAACGGGAGCATCAAAGACCGCAAATAAATAAAAAGAACTTGGCCGTAGTTTGAGACGACACAGCGGCACATCAGAATCCCTGAACTGGAAAATACCAGATTGACTCCAACAGGGAGTGACATCCGTGATTGCCACAGAAGAGAGGGACGAGGGTGTCTACTCCACCTCTACGCCAGAGCGAACCGATGAGGGAATTCACAATTTCGACAATAGGCAAAGTCAATCGTGAGACCGATGAGGCTCATGACATTTCACACGGGTTGACGAACGTGAGATTGGTTTGGCACAGGGACCAGCGCGGCGGGAGGTTTCAGTCTGTCGTTATTCCACCTGTGCGTCCCAAAGAAGGCGGGACTGTCCCCCCTCCCACAGCAGGGGGCTAATGGTGCTGGAGGCAGTGGGTGTCGGGGTAGTGGGGTAAAGGCTCCTCCCTCGGGCGTGAAGGAGGTTGTGGAGAGCCGGGCAAGGTGGAAGGTGAAGTCTCAAGAGAGCGTCTCAGCGGTGCCGGACTACTGCAGTTAAAGCAGCGGGGCGGCCATGTGACTAACACAATACTTGTTACTTGGAGTCCGGTGCCGGTGCTGTCCCGTCGCTCGCTCGCGGTCCGAGGATCTGTGTGAGGAGGATGGCGAAGAGGGCACTGCGCTGTGGCTACACCATGCTGAGGCTTTGGTATGTAGCTGCACCAACCTGGAATCACGCCGTCGCTGTTTGAAGCCTTACTTCTATGAGCGCTCTGAAAGCTTGGCTCGCACGTGTCTGGCTATTGCCTAAGTGTTTGAAGTGTAGACCAGGGCTTGGCTGTAGCGGTTTGGGTTTCGGTTCACCTGGTGACCCAGATGGTGTTTGGCAGGCTGCTCCGTCCAAGTCATCACGTTTCAGTGCAGCAGACTGGCGGCGGGGTTTGTAGCGTGACCTGCATCCAAATGGGTTCGGGTGCATTTGCCAAGGCCTCAATCACGCTTGAAGTGTCGATTCCTTTTTGAGATTTATATTGCCGCTATTGAAGAGTATACAGATTGGAGCTTGGTGCTCGTGCAAACGGAGGTAGAGCTGGCCGATAGGGAAGGATTTGTTATCGTGATCATAGGGAGTTATTCCACCATATTAATGGCTATCACTGTATCTGCCAGTGCACTGAATTTCCGATAAGTAGGACATCCGACCAAACTCTAGTTTTCTCGCAAAACCCCCTTAATATTTTGGAGCTGATATCGTGGGGCATTCTAGTGCATTCCTAATCTACATTTATTTTAATTAAGATTTATTTACACTACAAAATGGTGTCTTCATCATTTCAAACCATTTTCAAATTTTCACCTAGCTCTACAGGAACAAATAATCGGAAGCTAATACATATACTAAATACTGAATTCTAATGCCAACGAACAGGGGCCTTTAGGTGGTAGTACTGAAATTCTACAGGGAATATTTGGGATTTGTTTGAGTCCCGACTTTCTTCCTCTGTCTGTCCTCTAGGTCTCTACGAAGAGGGAGCTCCTTCACCTTCCTCACCCCAGGACCTCAATGGGACTTCAGCCTGGTGAGTGGAGGCTCCGAGGCGTGCACGATGCAACTGTAACGATCTCATCTGACATCCATTACATGTTGGATTGTGTGATGGGAAATAGATCAAATCTGGTTCAGGGGTTGACTTGTCTACTGTCATGTTGTGCCATGGGTTGAAAGGCCTATGTTCGCTATGGTTTTATTTTGTGGAGGCTTGACATTTTTAAAATTCGTGCTAGGCTTGGGCAGATTTTCGATTAAAATCGTCAGTTGACGATCGACTCCATCGATCGCGATTGACATTGATGACAGGCGGTTAAAAAACAAAAATAATTTAATCCGCCAGGAAAATTCCAAGCATTGAAACGGTGTAAGTGCAGTTTGCCGTGTTGTCAAACTGGAGCGGAGAGAGGGGGCCACAGCTCAGGGGGTCTCAGCTGTCGAGTAACCACTGGTGATCGGATCTCACGTCCCCGCTCTACAGGCCCACACAAAGACGTTAAGAGGGGCAGGTGCTGGAAATTAAAAAGGCACGTGGACCCCAGACCCCCCCCCCCCCACCCCCCCCAGGTTCTCGGCCCCTTTACCAGTCTGGCCAGAGGAGCAGGGCATCGCAGGCGCGCAGAGGACACGTTCCTCATAAAAGTTCATAATTTGCCCAGACAATCCGCTATCTCGATGCCCATTCACACTTTAAAAAAGAAAAATAATTATAATGTGCTTGATTAAAAATGGCACCATGGGGTAAAGGGGCAGGTGCTCAGGCACCCTCTGCCCCCGACACCCCCCCCACCAGCACGTGATTGCCGCTCTACATGCCACCAATGCAGCTTTGCTTTTTAAAGGGCACTCTCTTTAGGACCCTGTTACGCACAGGGCTTTTTTTTTGTTTTATTCAACTAGGAACTTTTTGTTTATTTTTTAGAAAGGTTAAAATACGTGAGATTTACAGGAAAATATTATTATATAATATTAGTGGTAGAATTTGAGAAGAAATAAGGGGAGAATCCGAGGGAAAAACGGGGGGGTTGACAGGTATGCCTCAAATCTTGGGATTATTTTTTAGCAATATATGATTTAATCTTATAGAGAAAGATTTAGATTTTGTTTCTTTAGTTTCTTACTTGTATGGATGATAGAAAAAGGTAACCCTAACTCAGAGAATTGGAGCAGAGGGTTTTTTTTTTTTTATTTCTCCTCCAAACAGCGGAGCACCCTGTCTTTTTATTTTACATCTATTGATTTTTCTTTCTTTCCGACATGTATGGAACACAATTCAACTGAGTTCAGGGACTGCCTCGTTCCGTCCCGTTCCAAAAAAAACCTGTGTCCCCACTGTCGGGTGGGCGATTGGGAATTATGCACGGTCACCCAAGCCTAATCCGTGGTAAAATCAATTGTTTACCAAAATGTACATTGGTGGCAGATCGGTGTTGAGCATTGAGTGCCACATAGAAATATTGCCAAAATAGCCCAAAATTATTACAATTACTTCAAGAGGCCATTCAAATAGCTTTAACAAGAAAATGCTTTTATTCTGAGACAAGATGGTAATTCAGCATTTCCAACTGTAAAAAACATTTAAATTAAATACATTGACAGTGAACAATTTATTTCTTAGCCACTTTGGATTAATGCAAAATAATGAACACAACACAAACTACATACAGACAGCGAATGTACAAATATGCAATGAGAATGTTGGGTATGTAATGTCTCCGTGTCTGCGATGGAGCTGGATGGAATCTGTTCTTATCACGATGGATGGTCAGGTAGGTTGATTGCTGTTGGTATAAATTTGCGTTTATATCTGACTGTCTTCCGCTGATAGCCTGAGCCAGATGCCAGGGAAGAGAAATGCATTTGGCCTCGACTCAGGACATTCCTAGTTAACGTTTCAGACAAACACTCGTCAACTGTGGGCCGTGAAGTCCTCTAACTGTTGACATAAGTGATAACCCACAGTACTTTAAAAAGTATCTTTTTTTCTTTTTGGTCTACGTGCACACTTACTAAAACAGTACATATATAACCAGACAATTCCAGCTTTTTACTTACTGGCGTTCTAAAAATTAAAATTGGACCTTTAAAAGCTCCGTTTCTTAGCAGCTTTGCTTTTTAAAGGGTACTCTCTTTATCACCCTGTTACGCACAGGGCTTTTTTTTTGTTTTATTCAACTGGGAACCTTTTAGGAACATCTTGTTTATTTTTTAGAAAGGTTAAAATACGTAAGATTTACAGGAAAATATTATTATATAATATTAGTGGTAGAATTTGAGAAGAAATAAGGGGAGAATCCGAGGGAAAAAGGGGAGGGTTGACAGGTATGCCTCAAAAACAGCAGAAGAAACACGCAGCACAATTATTTTTGAAATACTTACATTTCCCTCGTCTGCAGTTTTGTCACAGACAGTTGGTATTGATTCCACTTTCTTTTAAAAGATTTGTGCTGGTCTGTGCCGCCAACAACAGAGCAGTTCCCATGCTTGGCTCTCAGCCTCGACATAATGCTAGTGTGTATGGCGCATTCGCAAAATAAATGGCGCACCTTCGCAAAGGTATTTCTCCAGCCGTGGGTGGCGTACTCAGATGGGGGCGCCGTTTTATCAAATGAGTCTCGAGGAAGCAGACACACATTTGAACGGCTTGTCGAATCACATGTTTTCTCACATAGGGACCCCACAAAATAGGGACCCCATAAAAAACAAACTGGGTCGTCTTATTTCAAATCTATGTGCACAAGCACTGAAAAGGTGAGTTTTTCATAATAGGTCCCCTTTAAGGCTGGAGTAACCATTTCACTGTGCTTGAAGGATGTCATTTTAATACTTTCCCCAAGTATCAGCCTATCTAAGCAATAAGGATATACGTCATGAACAATTAAAAAAAAAAGATGTCTATATGTTTACTCCTCATTCATTGTAAGCTTGTGGTTTGCTTCCATCCTGGCACGCTGGATAGAAACATATCAGGTCCCATTTTCCTGAAACAACAATCCGCCTTGGCATTAAATCTCCCCTCAGCTTTCAACACAGTCACGAACACTAGGGCTGTTCATTGTCACGGCAGACAGAGGCAGGTCGTTTATTTTGGCCCAAAGCTACCACAGAGAAATAACATCCAGCTGGGCCATGACCATCTCCCTCTCAAAATGAGCGGAGCGAGAGACAGATCCCAGTCTGACGGACGGAAAGGGAGAGCGACAGGTGGACGGACAGCCAAGTTATACTTGCTAATCTTTCTGTTATGTCATGAGCTTGAGTGACAGGAAATGATACAAACTTTGGCATTGAGCAAAGTATATATCAGTGCCCTTTGGTTCCTACCATGTCCTCCTTAGAACTAGACTTAAATAATGTCAAATGTGTTCCAAACCTTGGGATTCTAGAATGTAGTCAGCAGAGTAACATCTACAAAATGTGGTCTGAACCTTTCGATTTCAGAATCTCCCCTCGGTAGAACCCGAAATGCGTTCTGTATTCCAGCATTGCTCTTTCCTGCAGCTGCCGGTGCTTTATACGTGGATACAGCCTGTATCTCCAGCTGATCCTTTCGCTCGGGGACTGTGGTCACTGCGTTCGAGTTTTGAGAAGGGCTGACGCATGGCCGCCGGAGGAATGGAGAAACCCAAAACGCCTGAAAGTCTTCCCTTTGTTGTTCCGTCCTGATTGACCCAGTCGTACTTAACTGTAAAACTAAAATGCGATTGTCCGATTGGAAACAGAGCGAGATTAGAGCAGAGAGCGGTGCCGGCATTCCAGGCTTTCTGACGTGAAACCCAATCTATCGCTCGTCTGAAGTGTGTGTGTGTGTGTGTGTGTGTGTGTGTGTGTGTGTGTGTGTGTGTGTGTGTGTGTGTGTGCGTGTGCGTGTGCGTGCGTGTGTCCGGAGGAGGCCAGCGTCAACTCATCCTGTGCCAGCACCGCAGCCCTTTGATTCCCCAGCATCTCCAAGCAGCACGCGTGGCTGGTCCACCCAGCGGCACATGGTGCTTGTTAGCTCAGACCTCCAAATTAACTCCACACACACACACACACACACACACCTTCCCATTCACTTACCTGTATAAATTTACCGATAAAAGAATCTTGGAAGCGTCTTTTTTTGTTGTTTTTTTTTCCCCTTTCCTCTTATCTCAAGCCACGCCACTTGAAACAGGAATAAGGTTCAGCGCGGCCCTCTGGCCTTTGAAGTGGTTGGGGCAGGGCCAGGTACAGCAGGGGGGCGGTGGGGGATGCCGACTCCTGGAGGCACAACCTTGGAAGAAGTATGCATTCCCTGGGCGCTTGCCGCATTGTCTCAGACTTCATCAGACAAGGCCTAAGGAGGGGTGGGGTGGGGGCCTTCTGTAACGTCAAGAATGCGAATCAGGTTTCCGCCGCAATGCCAAGGTGGAGCACATCAAGCGAAAATCACCCGTCGGAATGCGATGGGTAAATTAGCGGTGGTCGGAACAGCACCGGGAGCTTTGCGAGGTTCGCTGGTGAAGTTGAAGTCACCGTCGGGCGGCGGTCGCCCCGACTGCGGCGCCGGTTGATTGGGCGCAGCGTGTTTTCATACAAACATCCCTATTTACGGGAGGTGGACCCTGCAAGGACTCAAAAAAAATGTATCTTGAAAATCGAAATACTCCAATCCAGCGAGCCAAACAATCTCAATGGCATGGGATAGTTTCACTGAATAAGGTTTCCTAAAACAAGAAAGTTATCTCACTATCTGATACGGATTATAATGTTATAAAACAGTCCACAAACCAGTGAGGAACCGATAAGGAACGTTCCCCTAAAATTTCTCATTTTAGACTGAGTGCATCGAATCTCTGCAATTAGGTCTTAAAACGCTAGTCTTAGAGTTAGATTAAACCTAAATAAATCGAATATGAATCAGACAGTTTTTTCCTATAGCTTCACATTTCACTGCAGACTTTGGGAAAGCTGGTTGTCTTTCTGCCCTGCTCTGCTGGATCTCCTTAAAACTTTACACGTGTTCAGTTTGTTCTTCAACTGCTTCTCCTGTGACATCAGATCTGTGTCCATAATGCCTCCGAATGTCTCATTACCTCCTGCCACTATCAGTCATTGTCTTTGGACATCCAAATGTCAGAACCACTATGGACACATACAGACGTGGACAAATTTGTTGGTACCCTTTGATGAAAAAAGAAGAACCCACAATTTTCTGTGAAATACCTTGATACTCACAAAATTATTGGCATCCATCCATCCATTGTTTATTCCATATTTAATAGAATTCATACTTTGATTTTTGATTCAACAGAATATTTAACATAATAAAACAAATGAAAATGGCATGGACAAAAACGATGGGACCCTTAGCCTAATATTTTGTTGCACAACCTTTAGAGGCAATCACTGCAATCAAGAGGTTTCTGCAGCTCTCAGTGAGACTTCTGCACCTGTCAACAGGTAGTTGGGCCCACTCCTCCTGAGCAAACTGCTCCAGCTGTCTCAGGTGTGAAGGGTGCCTTCTGCAGACTGCATGTTTCAGGTCTTTCCCTAGATGTTAGTTCTGCAGACTGCATGTTTCAGCTCTTTCCATAGATGTTTGATAGGATTCAGATCAGGGCTCAGAGAAAGGCCACTTCAGAATAGTCCAATGTTTTGTTCTAATCCATTCTTGGGTGCTTTCAGCTGTGTGTTTTGGGTCATTATGGAGGACTCATGACCTGCGACTGAGACAGAGCTTTCTGACACTGTGCAGTACATTTCGCTCCAGAAGGCCTTGATAGTCTTGGGATTTCATTGTGCCCTGCACAGATTCAAGGCACCCCGTGCCAGAGGTAGCAAAGCAGCCCCAAAACGTAACCTGTGAAAATAGAGCTGATGTGACTTGCCATAAAGCTCCAGTTTTGACTCATCTGTCCAAAGGCCATTCTCCCAGAAGCATTGCGGCTTGTCAATATGCATTTGAGCAAATTCCAGTCTGGCTTTTTTATGTTTCCTTCAAAAGTGGAGTCCTCCTGGCTCTTCTTCCATGGAGCCCACTTTCACTCAAAAAGCGACAGATGGTGCGATCAGACACTGATGTACCTTGACCTTGGAGTTCAGATTGTACTTCTTTGGAAATTGTCCTTGGCTCTTTTTCTACCATTGGCACTATCCTTCTGTTCAATCTGGGGTCAATTCTCTTCTTGTGGCCGTGTCCAGGGAGGTTGGCTACATTCCCATGGACCTTTAACTTCTTAATAATATTTGCAGCTGTAGTCACAGGAACATCAAGCTGCTTGGAGATGCTCTTATAGCCTTTACCTTTAACATGCTTGTCTATCATTTTCTTTCTGATCACCTCAGACAACACTCTCCTTTGCTTGCTCTGGTCGTGTTTAGTGTGGTGCACATGATGATACCAAACAGCAGAGTGACTCCTTTTCTACATTTAAATAGGCCGAATGACTGATGTGTGATACCAATTAAAGAAAACATTTGGTTTGATATATCACTATAATCAAATTATTTATAATATTTTCTAAGGGGTCCCAACAACGACATGCAGGTATACCTGAGAAAATTTATTTTAATTTAATCACTTTTCATTCCTCCTGAAATTTCAACAAATTTGTCCACATCTGTAATAATCTGACTGTAATAATAATATGATATATGATATTATCAACATGAACCAACCCGACCTTTAGTACAAGCATAGTTCTGGGGTACTGATCCCTAGGGGTCCTCAAAGGAATGACATGGGGTCTGTTTTATGTTTGTTTTTGTTTCATTATAAACTTTAATATAGGAATATTAGGACACAATTTCCTTGTGGGATAATTCAAGTTATTCTAATGTGTCCATATCCACTGGTTCAGGCCTTAATGACCTTTCACTAAAATGTTATGTCAAATGTTGTTCTAATCAGCAATGTACATTTTCCAAGGTCAATATATAAATAACTACAAATATATTTATTCCTAACATTCAAACAAGGTATTTAAAGAAATGGCTCATAATTAAACAGATTTGTTTTTCTATTTTAAAGTTTTTGCAAACGGATTCTGTATCAATGTTGCAAACTGTTCAAAGCCACGCGCCATTTCATTACAGATTCGTGATGAAACACTTTCTGATGAATTTCCCTTTGGATTAATTCCAAGTTTAAACCCGCACAGAGTTTGCGGCAAGATCAAATGCATGGGCTACAAAGTGCGATGACAGTTGTGGAGCGAGGTGTTTGACTCGCGGCCCCTGCTGAGCCTCCGGGCCCTTTGTCCTGCTAATGACAGGGGCCAGTCGCTGTGTATTCAAGTCAATGACTGGCTCAGGCTTTTACTGACACACACTGTGTGTGTGTGTGTGTGTGTGTGTGTGTGTGTGTGTGTGTGTGTGTGTGTGTGTGTGTGTGTGTGTGTGTGTGTGTGTGTGTGTGTTGAATAACAGCATCTCCCTCTAAATTGTGCTAGGGTTACAGCTATTAATTCATCCATATTATTATCCCATTTATCTGTCAGTGATTTGGTACATTTAGGCCATAAAACGACTGAAAACGTGTCTGAACTAAAGCAGCCATCTTGAGTTTACAAAATCTAAAAGGTAATGTTTCATTTTGTAAATTGGAGGAAAGACGTGCAATTCTCCATTCAGTCAAGTTGGAAATGGCGCAAGTAAATACAATAATGCAAGAGATGAATTCAAAAAATTTCTGTTCGATGCATTCTCTGTGGATCAGCCGGTTGATTATGCGACCGATCAATAAAACTCCCCCAAGAACACGGCCTTCTTTGTCTCTGGCCCCAAAGGGCCGTGTGTGTGTGTGTGTGTGTGTGTGTGTGTGTGTGTGTGTGTGTGTGTGTGTGTGTGTGTGTGTGTGTGTGTGTGTGTGTGTGTGTGTGTGTGTGTGTGTGTGTGTGTGTGTGTGTGTGTGTGTTCTAAGTGCTCTGTCACACACTGCCGCTCCATCCGTTCTCTCTTTCTTTCTAAATATTAGTGTTCTCCTTCACCAAACACTGGAGCCGAGCTGTTCCTCCAACAGTTGCCGGCCTCGCTCGCCTCTCCCGTCCAATCGTGCGACAGGTTCCAAACCGACGTCCCCGGGTCAAAGTTGTGGGTTTTTTCGTTGGAACGCTGAGCCCATGATGTCATGGTAACTGGAGACCGTGTCTTTTTTTTTTTTTTTTTTTTTGTGTGTGTGGGCGAGGGGGGAAAAAGGCGAGCCTTTCCATCAGCGAGCTGCCAGTCTCTCAGAAAGCCTCAGACCCGCCAGGCGCTTTCATCTTCCGCCCGCTTTTCGGTCATCACGTCTGCCTCTCTGAGAGTCCTTCGGTCTTCTCTTTCCATCTGCCCGTCAGTCCCCATCTGACACGTGTCGGGTTCTGGGGATGGCTTTTGGCTACTTCATAAGATATTTTTACGCACAAGAAATATTTTGGGGGAAATAACAATCAATAATAATGTGAGTGTTATGACCAAGCAGGTAGAGGCCGTTGACTAAAAGGATTTAATTAAGATTTAATTTCTACTCGTATAGTTCATCACTGTACATCTGTATATATTATAACTTTCATATTAACAGTCAGATTCAACTGCGTTATTTACTGTGCCCCATATTCACCCAATCATTTACCATTTTTAGAACTTGTATAAGAACAGTTTTAGCGTTTATGTGTTTATTTTGTTTTTAAACGCGAGTAAACCCGCTAAAAATAGCCGTTTGTCTGCCTTCCCGTGTCAGTAGACCAGTATGCCTCTGTTTTTTTTCGTTTTTTTTTCCGGACGTGTCACATTCGACGTCACTAATGTTCAGGTAAAAGGGGCAGGTCACGTCTCCAGGGGGATGGGGAGGGGGAACAGCAAGAAAGAGCGCATGGGGCCAGGTCCTTTGAGGGCGGGGAGATGAGACACTTCCCCGCTTGGAAGGCCGGCCTGTGGCGGATGGGCATGCACGGAGCAGCCGGAGCGCTTAAGCGCCAGGCTTAAAACATTTCATGGTCGCACATGCAGGAGAAAAGTCAATAACTTCTGTTTTTGATGTTACATTGTCAAAATGGGACATGAAATGATGGAATGATGCACAGATATTCCTGTCTGGGGGAAAAGGGGGGGTGAAAGTTAGCGTGTCTACCCGTTCATTTTACCCCGGCGAAGTAGACCCTCCCTCCCCTCTGCTTTTTGTCTCCTTTTTTTTTTTTTTTTTTTTTTTTAATCGCGCGTGCTAAGACCTGAGATTAAAGTAATGTTTAGGTTGGAGAGAGAACTCACACTTAGCACGCACATCACCTCGCCGGCCCACTGACGGCGACATGCTGACATCAGCACAACCCCCCGCCTCTGTCTCCCTCTCCCTTTCTCCCGCTCTCTCACAGACACACCACCAACACCAAGGCAGCTTTGGGGTCTGTTGTGGCATGTTTTGATAATATCACACCGTGTGTGTGTGTGTGTGTGTGTGTGTGTGTGTGGGTGTACTAGTGTAAAAGCCAGATGTTTCAACTAAGATAGGGATTCCCAAATAAGGTTTATCATGTTTTTAGAACTTTCCAGACTAAACTTTGGCTGACAGGTATATATTAGATATTTATGAATATATATATATATATATATATATATTTATTTATTTGTTTATTTCGGCAAGTTAATTTTCACACAAAGGAATTTGTCGTGGTAAAGATTAAAAATCGGACTCAATGGTAAATCGGTGCATTGTGGAAGAGACTAGAAAGCTTAGCAGTAAATAAAATAAGAATAGCCAAATTAAAAAAAAGAAATAGCCAAATGCAAAACAAAAAATGGCCAGTTTTACTAAATGTACAGTATATCCAAAAAAACACGATGAGTTATAGACTACAACAATATAGAAGTTATAACAACATATAATATACAGACCCACTGCAATTCCTTCGAGCCGCTGGCGTGTCACGGACCGCAGTTTGGGAAACGTGTGTGCGTGTGCGTGCGCGTGCGTGCGTGTGTGCGTGCGTGTGTGTGTGTGCGTGTGGTTTCAACAGTAAGCTGAGCTTGTCATCAATCATTGTCATTTTTTCCATAGTTGGCATTGTCATACTTTCTGCAATTCCTTGTACCAAGAGTTGGTAATACAGCATTTAACATAGAATTATTATTATTTTTTTTATAATGTCAACATTTATATCTTGTAGAATCTTCAAAATGCAGTAAGGATGGCCAGAGTGCTTCCAAGTTGTTTAATCGCCTAATAATGGACAATAAGGATTTGCAGGAGTAATGGTTTTGGTAGTATCCGTGGTATGTGTTGAATAACTTAGCGGTCGTACAAAGCCGTAATGACGCCTTGATTAAGCTGCATCCTGGTATTCCATCTGCCTCAACAGTTACAGCCTTGGCCTCGGTCGCCATTGAAGCTCGTCTTTGTTACGTCAACGCCGCGATCGGTAAATTATTTGGTCTGTGAGGTTTTTGCCCCTTGGTTTAAAATAAATAAATAAATAAAGACCCTGACGTCTTTCCTCCTTTGGGTTTTAAAGCTTCCAGAGTGAAACTTTGCCTCTCCGGTATCACGCCATCGGGTTTCTGTCCACCGATTAGCGGTGAGATGACGCTGTGGTAAAACCCTCTGTTGTCTGAGGAGCACTCAGCCCTGACGGTTACGTAGCCTCCAACTTGTTGGTCCAGGACTAACAGGCACTGCAGCCCTTGGAATCTTGGAATGCGTCAAAGTCTAAAGTTGTTTAGTCAGAAACGTTCAATAGGCACCTATTTCTCAAGGGGTTTTTGTTGTTGTTGAGGATGTGGGAAAGCAAACGGGTTTAGTGTCTTGAGGGAGGAAATGCCTCTCGGCCACCAACCAGACCAACAAACACGGCTCGGCTGTTCCTCTCAGCTGCCCGCTCCCTCCCTCCCTCCCTCCCTCCCCCTGGGGGCATTTGGAGTCCATTTTGGCCCTGCTCCCCTCGCTGGCCATTCAGGTCTTGGCCGTCCTGTGTGTCCAGACACCGGCCGGCGGACCCTCCGCGGTTAATGGACTGTAATGACGGAGCCCCAGGCACACAGGAGGCCCCCCCCGGGCCTCCCTCTCATTCTGTCCCTCCATAGGCCAGACTCGATCTTCCATTCTCACCTGCTGTACCCCCTCCCTCCTTGCTGCCTGGCAAACAGACAAGCCACGTGGAGGTGTTAAAGCCTAATTAACTCTTTCCTGTTGCCCGACGAGGCCTCCAGCCGTGACCGCAGTTACACCACAATGGAGCGGGGCAATAAAGTCAACATGGGGCCCAGACCCCGCGGCCTGCATCAGGCAGACTTGCAGAAGAAACGGCCTTGTGTGAGAGCGTGGATTGGAGGCTCTGCGGATGGATGAATATGGCCAAGGTTTATTAAAAAAATAATGTTGTTCCTGCTACAAATACCAATCACTTCATCCGAGCATTTAAAAGAAAATCCCCAAAATATGTTGCGGTGAACAGAAGAAACCCCGCCTCTGTGCTCATTGGAGAAACAATATCGGGTCGTTGTTTTTGTTGTCTCGCTGAAGAGATGGACGGGTGGGGAGGCTTCAATGCAATTTTGCCCGTTTTCAGACATTTCAGTTCAATACATTTTAAATGTTGATACCCAACCTTCAGATGTTTTCATTGTTGGTGTATTTTTTCAGCGTCAGAGAGCAGAATAATAAAAACCCCGCGAGTCACACGATCAAGAATATAGGCGCTGATTTCATATTGGTTCCAGATGGCCTCATTCATTGTGATGGATAAGCTACACCACCAACCATTACTCCTACCAAGCAGCCTTTTATTAACCTTGCAATGTGGTGCAACTGACAATGTCATTTGTGTACCAAAACCAGATCTTTGCAATCTCAACTAAAGATATCATTTTGTGTCCTTGCCTGGTGTGAAAATAGTAGCGACGTGAAACTGGAGGCCAACTGTGGTATAATCTGTATGGCAAAGGATCATTTTTACAAAAGGAACCATTTCAAGGAAGTGTGGCGCAGTTGGCTCAATGTGCCATCAAAGTACAGGAGTTCCGCTTTCAGCTGCGTGCATGGTCATTACTCGCTGACTTGTCTGTCTCACTGACCTGCCTGCCTGCCTGTCTGTCTGTCTTTTGTCCCGCAGAAGCGGAAGCGCAGAGAGAAAGATGACGGAGACGCCGCGAGCCTGTGCGGCTTCGATTTCAAGGTATGCGATAACACAGTGGAGCTGATGGGAATTCCACCGTGCTAATAACGCACAGACTCTCTGTCTAGCCAAACAACTTCATGTACTGTAGTGGCCCCACGCTTAAGGTGTGTGTGTGTGGGTGTGGGTGTGGGTGGGTGTGTGGAACTGTGACCCCCATCCAAAGTCACTCTGGCCAACGAGATCCAATGTTCTATGTCACGATTTATACTTTTATTTGAGATACAGTAGATGAACCTATGATTTGTAAACAACACGGCGGCGTTTCCACTCAACAGCACCTCTGCGCACCAATGCTGCACAAAAATTGCGACACTGAAGGCGAGCCTGAACCCAAAAGCACGACCGGTGGACTCACTGACAATTGGCCCCGTCTTTGCCGACATTATGTCTCACGCCGGTGGTTAACCTCGGTGGCGGTGAATTTCCCATTAAGCGCTGCTGCAGAGCTCTGTCTCACCTCCCAACAAACAACACAACCTCCAAAATATATTCAGACTCCCGAATAGGCATGTCGGAGACCAGGGAAGGCATTTTGATGACATTTTTCCCCAGAACACCTTGTCTGGGAGTTTATTTTTTTTTTATTTTTTTTTGTTTTTTTCTCGTACACATTACATAACTGAAGTGTCTGAAGTACTTTTGGGTGGAGGCCTGGGGATGACAGCTAATGGGACGGTGTAATTACGCACCAAGATTCCGCACCTCTTTCCATAAGCAGTCGGATTTTCTGGGGAAAGAGCTGAGGAAATAAGAATATTGCGGTTCTGCCTGGAAACTCCCTGGCGGGGCCCATCCCATCGTTTTCTGAACCAACCTGGGAAATCATCTTTCTGACTTTCAGACTGTGCCGTGTACCTCTTTGGTGTTTAATCCATCTATTTATTTATTTTCCTAAGGTCCCAAACGCCAAAATCAGCGGCCTGACATTAGCTGCGTTTTTCCACCAAGTTAACAGGGGCTAAATGAGGAACCGTTGAGGGCCAGAACCTTCTGAGACGGGAAGCCCAGCCGTCCCAAAAAGAGTGTGTGGTGGCTCTCCTGCCATTTTCTTCTGTCAAACGAAAGTCGTGAGAGGAAGCGCGTACTACGAGGAAAGGGGGGGGGGGTGTTGAAACAGCTGATCACCGGTATTACATCATGGTGCGCTGCCATGAATTTTCCTGGATTTCCTGGAGGATAAACAAAGTCGTCCTAGCTAATCTTAAATCCTAACCCATTGGTTCCTGCCCCAGTTCGAGATATGGTTCCCGCAATGGAAAGGGCTCATTTCACCGTCAGAAGCCTCCCACCGCTCCTTGTCCTTATCTTTCTTTTATGTCACCTGCTGAACGCTTGAATTTACACACGCTCTCAGACACGTACGCCACCGGAATTTATGATGCTCAGAAATGTAGTCCTGCAAAGGACCCTAAACTAGCCCAGTAAAACACTCAGGGTAGACCGGCATTACAGCCGTCATGCACCATTTTGTGGCGACGTGGCCAGGACACTAAAGAGGCTCAACTTCTGTATATCTGACTTAATCGGTGCTCATTTCGGTTTCTGCCTTGTTTTTATTGTTTTTACATGAATGACTCGTTGTAGTAACTACTCTTGTCAGCAGAAAGCGTTTAAATAAGATGAGAATAAGATGAGCCCTTTGAAACAAACACAAAGGCCTCGGCCAAGAACACAGGAGCAGGTGGTAAACTTAAAAAAACTTTACCTAAAACTTAAAAAATACGTAAGAACCCACCGGAGAACATTTCCCCGGAACACCACGAGCAAAATACCCCGTGAGAACTCGATAAGAGCTGAGAGAAGCACAAACTCGGTGGCGAGAGGCGGTGGGAGTGGCTTTGCTTTATATAAAGAAGGAAAAAAAAAATTTGTGAAATCAAACTCAAACAATGAGTCAAACAATGTGTTTTATTGACATTACCTGTATTTCCTCAATTAGTGACCAGGGCTTTTATTTACCTCAACTGCAGAGAGTGCCAAAGGCAAAAGACAGAGTTTGGGAGCTTGCGCTGGCAACACCGCAAGAGCCCCAGATCACCGGATCGGTTTCTTCTCGTCTGGTTCTGAACACGTCTCTTAGGTCCAAAACTTCTACTTCTTTTGAAGCGTACCACCTCCTTCAGTTACGATGGAAGGAATGTCGTCAAGTCTGGGACTGTGTGAAAATGAGTGGGAACTAGTTTACCTGTCTCGTTTAAAGCACCACTCAGCGTTTTAAATTGTTAACATGTCATTTCTAGGTGTTCTTTTTTTAAAATAAAAAAACAATGGCGGTCTAAGATGTCTTTCTTCCTTCTTTTTATTAAAAAAAAAATTGCAGCATTACAGTCCCGAAAAATGAACTTGATGAAACCCGCCCGCCATCTTGTCTGAATTAATTTCAAGACAAGTTTGCCTGTGAGACTAAAGGAATCTTGAATTACACCACAAACCTCCATTTTATAACATGTTGTCCTTGGGCTCGCCGTGTAAGAAGATGTTTGTTGTTAGATTTGATTTGACCTAATTACATAACTTTAAATGCTCTAGTCAGTCTGTAAAAAAAAAAACTAAAACAACCACATTTTAAACAAGAGTTGGTGTCATTATAAATTCTCTCATGGCGGTTAAATCATGGAAGATGAAAGGAGAATGGAATTACACCTCATTTCGGTGTGGACGCTTATTAAACAATATTAAAATACCACCACTACGACTCATAATCATACTGATGATTTAAACCAACATTTCTCAAATGGGGGTACGCGCACCCCTCGGGGTACTCTGGAGTACTGCAGGGTTTTTGAAAAGATTAATTTAAAAACATATCACTCTTAAAATAATGCATAATTCCTAAAATAATGAAACTGTATTGGATTCAATAAAAAAGATGTAAGTGTTCAATGAATCTTCCACCGCATCAGTATTCCTATTTTCAATGCAGTCGTTAACTGCCGTATGGGGCTGTGGGTACTGAAAGGACAGCGCAGACACGACCCGTTGGAACGACGGTGATTAAGTGTGGAAAATAAATAGGCCTATCTGGGAAAATAACATGACATTTTGGGGTGAAACCGTGTCTTGAACTTCCCTAGTGCGAACTAGGGGCCAGTGGGGCCACAGTGTGACTTTCTGTGTTGCTCCGCTCGCTCATCTCCGCCTACGTCAAATAGCGCCCCCGGTCTCCAAGTCACCTCCAGTCACTCTCTTACCCTGACGTGTATTGTGTGAGTATATATTATATAGGACGTTATCTGTGGAGCACATCACAAGAACTCAACCCTGGTGATCATTTATAATAATTGGACACACACAACAGAAATCCACCATAAATTGAAAGGACTGTCCCTCCCTCTAGCACGCGGCGCGCCAAGCTGGAGTGACAAGCGCCGCAAAAGCCCTTGAATGCAGTCAATGATGATAGCGAAACTATGATTATTGGGTTTGTATTGCATATCACACATGACCAGCAAAAAAAAGGAAATACAAAAGTGTGTGTGTGTGTGTGTGTGTGTGTGTGTGTGTGTGTGTGTGTGTGTGTGTGTGTGTGTGTGTGTGTGTGTGTGTGTGTGTGTGTGTGTGTGTCCGGGGGTACTTGGCTGAACAATTATTTCAAAAGGGGAACAATTATTTCAAAAGGGGCTACATTATTGAAACAAGATTGCGACCTGCTGATTTGAACCACATAAGCGCATTGGCTTTGTGCTTACAGCTGTTACGTCAGCCGTTACGGAACCGCTATTTAAAATGATGATCGTAATCCATCACACTGGATGATGTCAAACAGTGTTTTGAAATCCTCTTGTTTTTTTTTGTTTTTCTTTATCAATATTGTTGCATTGGTTCAAATATTTCCGACTCCTACACACACGCACACCCACCTCAGATCTGTCATTGTTGCTCTGCTGTGCGGTTACCCTCCCGTCTTTAATCACCCCGGGCAACAGGCTGTTGTCGTCGATTTCACAGCCGACACCCAAACGAAACAGACAGAGAGAGAGAGAGAGAGAGAGAGAGAGAGAGAGAGGGGATGCGTCTGCCGTTGTAATGCAGCGTCTGCGGCCACGTATCAGAGTTTTTCCCGATCATCTTCAGAGGGCGTGAATAGAATGCCTGAGCGGTGAACCAACCATAGTGTTTATTTGTTGTCTGCAGGTTACACAACACACGCCCCTAACTTTTACAAGTGGTTGCCAAGTCGGCAATTCTGTCGCTGTCTGTTGCCGCGACTGATAGAATGGTTGCCCGAATTTTAATCTGTTTATAATGTGAGTGATGATAATCCTGCTTAATTGTCGTCCATATTTCAAGATTCTTGCTCGTTTCACTCCTTTTTGAAGCAACCCGACGAGGCGGTTGACAATAGCTCAAATCTGGTTGTCGGCGGCAACTTGGCAATGGGGCAACTGTTATTGTCGGTCTCTCAGTGGCGTTTAACATAGTTTTAACGTTTTAACATCCCTCGTTGGTGGCTTCTGTTAAAAAAACAAAAAAAAATATGCGACCGCGTGAGCAGCGGTTGTGGAACAGATAGACAGGTTTTCAAGCCTTGCCCAGTGTCAAACCAAAGCGATGGTTGGTACCTTCTATACACAGCTTTAATCTGGCCGTTCGATCGCGGCGCTTCCCTGGGATGTTTGGGTTTGAACCCTCGCCGGCGCGACCGTGCGCTGCGCCGTGTGTCCAGCCAATCAGGGTTTGTAAACAAGCAGCCTGTTCTCTCCCCTTCAGTCCAGGTTGTTTTTCTGCTCACATGGAGCGGATTAGGGGGGATCTGCCGCTCGGAACAGTCTGCGGTTCCGCAACCAAGTTTGATCTGCGGCTGTGATTTAGCCAAACAAAGCTCTCTGGGAGTGCAGGGAAGCAGGGAGGGAGGGCGCTCCCTGCTTTCAATCAAAGGAGGCCCCTCGCGTTTGCCTTTCTCGCGGCGTGTTTTGCTCCTTCGCTTTACACCTGCCTCGCTGAACTCCGTTTCACAGCTTGGTTCTCTCGACCGCCAAGGACCACCAAGGAGCTTTTTATGAGGAGAGAACCCAAGGGATGGATGGATCCACCCACAGATCCACCCGCCGACTATTCACCCCTTAAAACTACCAGGTCCCTCAACAACTTTGCGCTTAAGACCTGCGTCTTAACACAAACTACATTTGAAGTTCCCTTTGGGGGAAATTCTGAGCCATCTGAATGTACAAGTAACGGTCTGTTTGGATAAGAGATACCGGAGTTTTGTGTCACAAAGTGCTACTAGGGTTTTTACTGTAAAAACCTTGAGGAATGAGGTCGTACGTCAACGCGCAATGAAAGCCACTCGTGAAGGGACATTTACAACGTCTCCTTTGAAGATTCACAAAAGCCCAACATGGCAGATAAATCACTAAGCCTCCGCTTGTACATTTCAGCCGCTCTACATTCTTATAATACTGCAATATGGTTGCAGCTGCAGCACCGAGGGGGGGGGGACATTCGTGAACGTTTTACTTTATTAAAGGGATACTCCCAGTTTGGGGAGGGGAAATTACATTTTTGTCCATCCGGATTCGTATGCGACGGTTCAATGCTGATTTCATCACCGTGTGTCCAGTTCAGAGACGGTGACACACTGCGTGCTAACTGGTAGATCAGTGCGAGGCTGCAGGTGGAAGCGACAGGAGATTGAAGTGCTATCTGGAATAAAAAAAAAATATATCTATATATATATATATATATATATATATATATATATATATATATATATATATATATATATATACAATTTAAAAAAAGTACTGTTCGCAACCACAAATACATCAGCGTCAGCGTTTTGAGAGGGAGAAATCAGTCCACGTCGGCGTCCGGCCTCCACCAGACACCCTGTTGTGGTGGAGTTGGGTGGGGCGGAGTGGGCCAACGCCGGCAGGGTCGACACGCCACGTCCACGGAGCGCTGACCCGCCCGGCCGGTGCAGGGCCGACCAGGGTGTTGCCACAATAAACACCCACGTAGCGCCGGCGGGTAAAACCGTCTGGCAGGAAAATGACGGAATTGGCGTTTGCGGCGTTGCCTCGGGCGCTTGTTGACGGTTTCCACGAAGGATTCCACGAAAAGTCCAGCGCCTCTGCGAAGTGGAGGATTTATTTATTTATTTTATTTTTTCCATCGTCCATGCTAACGAGACTCTGTCCTCCGGCGGTCCTTGCAGTCACCTTGGATTGAAAGCGGGCGGGGAAAAACGAGATTTTGCGGAAGAATCGTTCTATTCGAGTCTTTCAAAGAGAAATTTATGCATTTTTTTGAGTCAGGAACTGGAAGTAACAAGTAATGGCTTGGCCTGGAATCAAACACTTGAGGACCTTTTGTAAGCATGACTCACCATGCGGTCATTCTTTTTGGAAGAATAGTTATAGAATAGAACAGAATGGAGTTCTCCAATCCCTCTGACCAGGGGCTGATATTGTCCCTACACTGATTTGTGAACATTCCTGTACATGAATTGTATTTCTTTTTTTTTTTTTTTTAATTCTTAACATTTTTGTAAACGGTCTGTTCACATGACTGGAAACAGCTGAGCGTCAGGTCGTACGACGGCCTTCCCTCCCGTCTTGCCTACGAAGCGCTGACCAACTGGAATGATGGTCTTGCCGGCGCTTCCCGGTTAGGGAATGGTAGGGATGGTAGCTCAGGCGGTAGAGCTGGTGGTCTAGTGATCTAAAGGTTGCTGGTTCGATCCCAGGCTCCTCCTGCTAGCATGCTGTAGTGTCCTTGAGCAAGACACTTAACCCCTAATTGCTCCTGATGGCTGCGTCCGTCGGTGTTTGAACAATTGTAAGTCGCTTTGGATAAAAGCGTCTGATCAATGACTAAATGTAAATGTAAATGTAAATGTACCTCGCTGTGCTTTGTGAGCGGCCCCGGCTCCTGCCTGGGTGTGAGCGCTGACGAGGGAACGAACAATGTTGAGTAACGCCTAGTGCGCCGGTCTGGTCTTGAGCATTGCGGTTGTGGCACTGCTCTCACAAGCGGTGCGCGTCGAGCGGCGACACAACAACACTCAGACCACTTCAACACATAAACAGTTTTGCCCCGAAACGGCCAAATAGTTCAGCTGTTGTGCCACTTTCCTGTTGCTACCAACATTTTTCCCCAGGGGGGCGCTAGAGGGAGCTCCGGCCAGCACTCGCTCAGCCTAATTCCCCCTCTGCCCCCCGTCAAGCCCCGGTTATACCTTCGAGCGGGCGCTGCGCAGAGAGCGCAGGGCGTTTGTAGCTGGCACATTGGCCATTGCAGTATCCTCAGAAACCGCAGGTGGCGGTAGAGAGAAAGTACCGTGTGAAGCGGGAAGTAGCAAACGAAGACGGGCGCGCGCGCCAGACGGCACGCAAACACGGCCGCACGCACAGAGTCTGAGGTTGTGCCGAGGAGGATTGCCCCTCGCGCCGATTCACGAGATATCAGAGGTGCTCCACCCCGCGCCATGGCGTCACCCCCAGGTGACGTCATTTGCGTCGCACGCTCCCTCGTGCTCGGGGCAAGTATGAACCCAGCTTCAGCGCTGTAATTAGCCCCCATGTCCTGCCCTGGGACCCTCAGGGGCCCCATCTGGCCCTGGCACGGCATAGGTTAAGGAGCGGTGAAATGGCGTGGCTC
Source organism: Zeus faber (assembly GCF_960531495.2). Classification (NCBI taxonomy): domain Eukaryota; kingdom Metazoa; phylum Chordata; class Actinopteri; order Zeiformes; family Zeidae; genus Zeus; species Zeus faber. Next base: position 6,493,977 of record NC_137208.1, read on the forward strand.
ACTGAATGACTCACCCCCCCCGTGTCTAAAAGCTGGTCTAGCTTCATAGCCGGGACAGCTGAGCGCGCGTGTGTGTGTGTGTGTGTGTGTGTGTGTGTGTGTGTGTGTGTGTGTGTGTGTGTGTGTTGTGTGTGTGTGTGTGTGTGTGTGTGTGTGTGTGTGTGTGTGTGTGTGTGTGAGAAAAGTAAAAAATATCACGCACGCACACACGCACACACACACCCGTCCCCGCACTCACTCACACAACTTGTGCAAAAGCTGTGCAATACATTGAAATAACAATGCAAGTATAAACCTGAAGGACCTTCCTGTTTAATGAGCGTTAGGACTTAGAAGCAGCTCTCTGACCAGTCTCTATTATACACTTTGTACAATAGCACAGCATCTCAGTGTCAAGCATCTCATCGTGCATCACCCTTTATATACTATATACACTATATATACTATATACACTGTATATACTATATACACTATGTACATGGTATACACTATATATACTATACACTATATATACTATATACACTATATATTATATACACTATATATACTATAAACACTGTATATACTTGATACACTATATATACTATATTTACAATATACACTTTATATTTATATTTATACACTATATAAACTATATAAACAGTCTCGTTCCCACAGTCTGTCGGTATTGACTCCACTAGCGTTCGCAATGGCCACGCCCCCTTACTGTGAAATAACACTATATAAACTGTATATACTATATACACTATATATACCAGCCACGCCCTCTTACCATGAAATAACGCGGGTCCTCGCTTATTGACTGAATTGCCTGGTTGAGGGAAAGGAACTCGGTTGTTAAGTGAGGAATACCTGTAATTTGCTTTTTGTTTTTTTTCAGGATTTTAAGCTTTTTCTTTATGCTAAATGTCTGCACAGCGATGCAGCAATCCTCACCACCGACAAATTCCATATATATGAAAATGTAAACAGGTCCTGACTCTGGCATGTGTGACCTTCGACTCCGGCCCTAAAATAAAAAAAATGCACACCACCGTGGATGAACCCTGAAATAAACTCCAGAACTCATCAAACCAAATACTTTAACCAGCTTCATATCTGCTGTAACTCCAGGCTTTCAAATCCCAGAAATTCACAGTGTGTTTTCACCTCAGCTCAGGCGCTTTCACTCGAGCCCTGGGTGGTGGAGGTGGAGGTGGTCTGGTGGGGCCAGGCAGGTCCAGCCACGTTGTGGTTGGTTTGAGTGCCGCCCGCCTCAGACGGGCATCTGACTCAGTGCAGCCGTGAGCAACACTGAGGCGTTCGCTTCGCAGCGGCGTACAGCGTTGGAACGATAATAAAAACAAACACACCCTCGTTTTAATAGACGCTGCGTAGACAGACAGCATCGTGGTTCTGCTGGAATCTCTCCGACCCCTCATGTCAGACGTTTAATTGTCCCGGTGTCTAGATTTTTATTTATTAAATTTTTTTTGCTCTGTGCTTTGTAGATTTGAGGTAAGATTGCATTGTATCAATGCACTTCCATTGAAACATCTGGACTGTGCAGCTTTGCATATTAATAATTTCAGCAAAGGTGGCAGGCAGGGCAGAATGCAAGCATTTACCGTTAATGTACTGTATTGAGAGGCTACCACTCCTCCTCTAGGCTCATCAATATTATGACAATATATCAGTATCGTGACATTGTAATGACGATATTAAAATGGTATATCAATATTATAACTATGGATCAATATAACAATGATATATTGATATAATGACAATATAACTATATATCGATACAACAATATAACAATATTATAACGATAAATTGATGTGATAATGATAGATGGATATTGTGACGATATAATGATATTATGAAGATATATTGATATTATGACATTGGATTAATGTTATGACGATATGTTGATATTATCACAACTTTATAATGATATATGGATATTATAACTATACATCGATATTATAACGATGCACATCAGCCACAACATTTCAACCACTGACAGGTGAAGTGAATAACATTGATCATCTGGTTCCAGTGGCACCTGTCAAGGGGTGGGATGTATGAGGCAGCAAGTGAACAGTCAGTCCTTGAAGTTGATGGGTTGGAAGAAGGAAAGATGGTCAAGCGTAAGGATCTGAGCCACTTTGAAAAGGGCCAAACTGTGATGCTAGACGACTGGGTCAGAGCATCTCCAAAACGACAGGTCTATTTTGACAATATATCGATATTATGACGATGTAATGATATAATCGATATTATAACACTATATTGATATTATGACAACATCACAATGACATGGCGATATGTCGATATTATAACAATATAACAGTATATCGCACCACCCAACCTGTGAGTACACCCAGGTGTGTCGTGCGTATTTGGGAGATATTTGTCGGTCTGTCTGTGTGGCACAGTTGTGGGCCGCATGCCAGACAAATAGGCCTGTTGGCCTGCGTTTGTATTGTTTAACAGATGCTCCAGTGGAGGTGTCAACCTTCCCATCCCTCTCACCCTCTCCCTCTCCTCCCCCTGCATGGGGTCTGGGTACTGCTTCACGCCTTTGTGTTGACTCAGGCGGGTGAGACGGAAGCAGCGCGTTGGTCTCATCCATTTGCCCCCCCGCCCCCCCGAGACCGCTCGCGTATTCCCCCAGCACGATCCCTGGTTTAACTACACACTAACGTTGCTCCATTTCACTCGACACCTCAGTCACTCTCCCGCTCGCCCATTGGAGCAGCGCGTGTGTGTGTGTGTGTGTGTGTGTGTGTGTATATATATATATATATATATATATATATATATATATATATATATATATATATATATATATACACACACACACACACACACACACACACACACACACACACACACACACACAGATATACTGTACAAGTATGGATAACCTAAAATAAAAACACAAGTGTACACATTGCAGTTAAAGATATGTATACAGATACATGAGGATAACCTATCAAATCTAATACTTCAGTAGTATTTTATGTAAATATTTGTCTCCAATATTACTTTACATTTTTTAATCTGTACATACTGAGTCACTGATAAACCATAGTCAAGTTCCCTGTGTGTGAGTATAAAGCCTGACTCCGACACTATAGTAGTGTAGTATTATGATAACTGTTCTCTAACATGCACTTTTTTAATTGATATTGTGAAAAACGTCCTGTGAGTATTGTGATAGAAGTCTTCCACTTTGCCCAGTCCGTAAGTTTCACAGAGGAATTTCACTGAAACTAGTACCCCCACCCCCCACTCCCACCCAATACACACCCTTCCCACCCATTGATGTTGCTCTCTGGTTGACTGTCATGCGTGTGGAAATGTATAATTAATGATCAGAATCCTTCTAAAGTTAATTGAATTATATTCATAGTCATGTAAAGTTAATCATGCCTAACTTCCCCAGCTTGTTTTTATTTTCATAAAACTCCCTTCAATATTTCTGACCTGTAAGGTCATGCATTTTGTCAGGGCATGACGTTGTCTTGTTTTCACCACAGTGGGGCCTTCCAGAAAGATAAGATAAAACAAAACAAAACTTGATTCATCCTGGAGGAAATTGCTGTGCCAGCAGGGGCTCAACAACATTACACAGTCGAGGAAAGAAGTACATGAAAAAACAAGTAATATGAGAAATTGTAACAAAAATAATAAAACGATAATAGATGCTTTATTTATCCCCGGAGGGAAATTGCGGTGTCACGGCAGCACACATTTAGAAAAACAGTAGAAAATAAGAATAAAGTAATAAGAATAAAAACAACAACATTTAAAGAAATGTGGCAATATGGGATTGGGAATAAGAATTTGCTCAAAAATGGTCAATATAGGATAAGGGTTTAAAAACTGACTAGAAGATATAACAAAAAGTAGTAATTATAATGTTCTAATAGCATTTATACAATACATAATGTAGCTGTGGATTGCAAAAAAAAAAAATATTTTATTTTTTATTTTTATTTTTATTTTTTTTATACTATTTTAGGTTAGGTTGCCAAATTATTTTTCCTGTTGTTTTTTTTTGTGTGCTGGTTAATTTTTAGTTTTCTAGATTGTATTTATTGGGATTGGTCTATTTGCCAAATGTTCTGTCATCTGTCTGTCTATCTTTATTAACTGTTGCATACTTTTTCTGTTCCAATGTTCACAACACAAAAATAACACCGAAAATTCTTAACCGCCATTACTTGGATGACAGTTGAATCGGCGACTAGAAATTCACAATTGTGACAGCCCCGAGTAAAGCCGTTCACAAGTAAAAGTTGAATTATCATCACCTCCACACTTACTTAAAAACCATTCAGATCATTTACGGCTGAAATGAAATGACAGCAATTTGAATATCAGTCGCCCTGCGGCTCGTTCTGGTGTCCTCGCCATTCAAAGAAAAAAAACTATAAAGCCATTACGCTTCGGGCATTATACGTCACTTCATTAATGAAATAATCAAAGCCGGGCGTGCTCTCTGCTGCGGCCGGGTGTAAAGAGTCACACGTTGTCTGTTGTCCACTTTAAATAACAAGGACGCTCGTTGTCACCCCTTATCAGCTGGAACGGGGGGAGGCTGATCAATTAGAATATCAATACTGTGCTGACACACACACACACACATGGGGTATAGTATTATGTATACAGGGCTGTCTAGGCTGAAACCTGTTTATTGGGGGGCATTGGAGCTCGGGTGTGACTACCACCCACATGTTGATTGGCATATTTAGCTTTTAATAGAAAGCCGAGTGGAAGCTGGTTTCACTGCAGGAAAGTGGAGACAAAGCAACCGGTGGAAAGACTGCTGTGTTCATGCACACACACTGGAGTTTCACCGATTGGCATTTGAAAAATAGATAGATCGATCGATAGATGATTTATTCATCCACGAAGGGAAAATTGCAGTGTCAGCAACAGCTTACATACAAAAAGACAAGAAGAAAATGTCAATATGGCAAATGTAGAAATATACATTGATTATATACATATATGCATATAAATTGCTTCAACCCAAACTTTGAGGCAGGAAAGGAAACACTCCTAATTCACCTTTTATTCGCAGCAACATCTTTCAAATTGGCTTCAAATTTCCCTTTAATTTTGGATGGAAATATGATTGGCGTAAGCCCAGATATTTGTGGCGGCTCCACTTGGGAAGAAGAAAAAAAACAAAATACCTTTGTATACACAGTGGTCATGGCTTTTTCTCAACAAGAAACAATCGGAACGTTTATTTTTTTTTAATTTTTTACTTTTTCCACGCTACCTCTCGTTAAGGCTCAGCATGTCTCCCTGTCCCTATTTTTATAAAAAGGCCATTTTTGTATTGTACAAGGTCCAGTTTGCCCGTATTGTTGCTGCGTGAAATTCTGCAGAAATGTTGACAGTACAAACTTTTCCCATCTCCCACTTCTCACTACTGTTTAGTCACATGGAGTCGTCCGCTGCGGGGGTGGGCGTGGCTCAGAGCTCTCTGAGCCACGCCCACCCTTGGACCGGAGCGGATAGTGGGCGTGGCCTCCGCATAGCCCCGCCCACTGCCCAATATATTACCACCCTCCCTCCCTGGGGCTCAGACCAAAGTTTAGAAAGTGTGCTCGTGTGTGTGAGAGAGCCCTGTCCCTACAGGGGAGAAACACTAGGAAACACAGGGACAAGTTTTCAGTATATATTAAGTAGGGTGTGGGTTTGTTTTTTTCTTAAACTCTCAGTTTTTTGTTTTTTTTTAGAAATCATAGTCTTTCTAATGTGGATTACTCCGAGCTGACCCCCGTCAGGATTTAAGTGGATATTGTGTTTCTGCTGAAAGCTATGGTGGCTTACGATGAACTGGGTAGCTTGGTGCCCATCAAACGGACTCTGCAAGTGATAGACTACCAGAACCAGGCCAGCAAAGAGTCAGAGGTGAGAAACTGCATCTGCGTTTTTTATGTTTATTTTTTTATTTTGGTGATTTAGAATCCGAGCGAGTCTCTGTCACGGTCTTGTGGGTATCGGTTGAACCAGAGCTGCCGTTCAGGTGAAGTCACCTCATTGTTTTATTTTTTTAATCAGCTGTGAGTAAATCAATGCCTAGCCCTGCTTATCTCACCTGGACACGCAGGGTGTGTGTGTGTGTGTATGTGTGTGTATTTGTGTGTATGTGTGTGTGTGTGTGTGTGTTGGACTTTGTACCTCCTTGAGGCTTGAAGAACAGTGCGTGTCAGTTCTGCTCCTGCTGTGATCTGACCCGACGTGGCGTAAATCACAGAGGGCTGGGTGACGGCGGCGCCTCTGGGTGACGGCGGCGCCTCTTGGGTGCCTCCGCCAGGGTGCTGGTTCGGTGTGGGTGTAAACGGCAAACGATACAGCTGTCCCTTCAGGACAAACCCCCCCCCCCCCCCAACACACACACACACACACACACACACACACACACACACCTGGGAGACAGCGACTGAGCCCTCTCTGAATTTCCCGTCAAACCAGGAACTTTCAAGTACAATAGCTCAGGTTGACAGTGATGCTAATTGACCCCAGACCCCCACCCCCCCACCCCCCAGATGCAATCTGCCTGGACGCACTTTTCAGGTGCGTTGTGCTCCTTCAGGGGCATTCCTGACGGAGTTCTTCTCCTGCACGATTAAGGAGGGGGGGCAACTGCACCTGCACCAGGTGGGGCGTCCTCCTGGTTCTCACCCAGACGTAGACATGAGTTTCCCTTCCATCTCTGAACCTCCTCCCTTCTCCTTTTTTTTTTTTTTTTTCTTTTTTTTGGGGGGTTTTGCGGTTGTCACCCGGGAAAGAAGCGACTTTTCCGGAAGCAGAAGTTGGGTTGCCGGTAAACCTCTGGGTTCGAAGCAGAAGTGGAAAGGGCATCGATTCGCGTAAAAGGGAACCACTCCAGCTTCCCCCATTTCACAGGAGGCTCGGCTCGTCGGCTCCCGCCCGCAGCGTTGAGCCAAAGGGGTCGGCGTGCAAGCCCCCTCCTCGCGATCTACGGTTCTGGGGACACTGGGGTGGAGTTGGTATGGACCGAAAGTCTGAGTGTGGTACGCTGAAACCAAACCCCCACCCACACTCTTAATATCCTCTGTCAGCTGGAGCCGTGCTGTAATCGGGGGAGCGCACGGCGGAACAGGGGCAAAGCGGCGGTATTAGTTCGCTGCACGCACATGGGGTTTCACATCAAAGAGAACAGAGAGCGTCTGGGGGAGGAGGGGCGGGGGTGGAGGGGGTGGGGCTGGGTTCGAGGGGACTTTTTGGGAGCCTCCGCAGACCAAACAAAAAAACAAAAAGACTCCCAGCCCTTGGAAGTTTATGAGTTGGTAATCCAGGGTCAGGAGTTTGAGGAAGGCCACATGTGTAGAATGCAAGGGGGCCGCTGGAAACGTGAGTCGCACACAAACCCCGGATCCGACCCCGGTTTCCTGCGCGGAGCGGACTCGACTTTTACGGCATGGAGTTCTGGTCACACTGTCAGGAATAGAATGCTCTCTCTGTCTCCCTCTCTCTCTCTCTCTCTCTCTCTCTCTCTCTCTCTCTCTCTCTCTCTCTCTCTCTCTCTCTCTCTCTCTGTCTCTGTCTAGCGGCAGATAGGGATTTTTTTTGGGGGGGGGGGGGGGGGGGGCAAAGCGCAGGACCAGTGCGGCCTTTTGTTATCGCAGAGCGCTGCTCTCCAAAGGGCAGGAAAATCACAAAGGGTGACACGCGTTTCCAATATTGACTTTGGGAGCGCCCCCGCCACTCATGACCCAGCCCCCCCGCCGACACACACACACACACACACACACACACACACACACACACACACACACACACTTGGGAGCAATACACTTCCTCCCTCCGTCAGTCATCCCACATGACGCTCTTTGTTATAGCGACACTCTGCACTGTGTTAACCAGGCAAATAAATCGACCATTTTACATAATTCTTTAGGGGGGAGGGGGGAGGGGGTTGGTTCTGGATTCCAGCGGCTGGCCTCGCCGCATCTGCTTTGTCGTCAGAGCGGTGGCGGTTGCGGTCTCTCCTCAGCCGTTCCGGCGGCGGCGGCTCTATCTGTGAAGCGGGGGGGGGGGGGGGGGGCTTTTGGCGCGTTCCACAGAGACCGTCTGACCCGCTCCGCTCCGGCCCAACCCGCCCCAGCCCGGCTGCGGGTTCTGTGACCTCTTTACCGGCGCTGCCTGCCAGACAGACTGTGCAGATCTGTTGCACAGCTGCTGGCGGAGCCTGGAGGGCTGAGCGGCCGCTCTGTTATTTTCAGTTTTCGCTGAGCCAAGGAAACCCCCCCCCCACCCCACCTCCGCCCTGAGTCAGGAGGAAAAACAAGAGCTACCCTCTGCAGAATCATTATTATTTTTAATTTTCTTTAACCCCACCCCCATTCTCTCAAAAAAAAGGCCTAATTACAAAGGTCTCGAGTCGTCATGCACGTTCCTCTTTCTGAAATCACCACCTCAAGACGTGCAGCAGCGCTTTGATTCCTGCTGCTGTTGGCGGCATCCCAAGCACCCCCCCCCCCCCTTTCTCCCTCTGCTCCGGGCCGGGTGGAGGTGGTGGGGGGTGGGGCTGCCGGGGCCCACCTGGCCCAGGTGCGGTACTGCTGCTCTCACGCAAAGCCGGGGAGGGCGGCCTGTCCAGACTCGCAGCTCCAAGACACGAACCCCACGCGACGCCTTGGGTCGGACAAAAACCCCCGTCTCTCTCTCTCTCTCTCTCTCTCTCTCTCGCTTGAGGAAGCCGGAGAGCCGACAGTATCATGAACCATTTATCTCGCACCCCGCTGCTTGAGTGATGGAGCAGAAACACTCCAGCCGAGAGTTCTGCTCCTATCAAGAAGTGTGTGTGTGTGTGTGTGTGTGTGTGTGTGTGTGTGTGTGTGTGTGTGTGTGTGTGTGTGTGTGTGTGTGTGTGTGTGTGAGACAGGGGGGCAGCTGAGAGCAGGGCATTCCTGGCATGCCTCCAGCCACCCCCCCGCCTTCCCCGGGGCCAGATAGTCGCGATCAGAGAGGGTCTTTGTGCTCGGGGAGCCCACAAGCCCCTGGCCTGGGACCCTCCACATGATGGAGAGAGCAGCTGTTGGGGGGAGAGGGAGGGAGGGAGAGGTATTCCTCTTCCTCCGCTGACTAGACACCAACATGTGTCTGTCCAGGCAGCACATGTTGGCTGGAGGGAGGGGGTTGGGGGGAGGGGGTGGGTTGGCGGCTTCTGGTCCAGTCCTTATGACCTCATACTGCAGCGATTGGAAATTCCACCATCCAAAAGCGTAGAGTCGCGTTATTTCAACTCCGCCGCCGTTGTGTTTGGTGTCTCTAATCACGTGTATGATGAACACCTTCTTCCTGTCCCCGTCCGTGGCTCTCCTCCTGCAGGAACCCAGCACCAAGCGCGTCCGACCGCTCGGCAGGGTGACGTCGCTAGCCAACCTCATCTCTCCGGTGAAGAATGGGGCCGTCCGGCGTTTCGGCCAGACCATCCAGGTGAGTTTCGCCGCCCGGGGCTTTTATTTTTGTGTTTTTCTGAGCCGGCTCCGCGCTCGGGTTGAAGGGATGCCCCAGTTGTTTGTCGGGGGAAAGGCCGAAAAAGGTGCATTTCCCCCAATTTCACAGCCGCGGGGCTCGTCGGTTCGCCGCGCAGCCCTTGGATCCAGAGCTGGGGCGTCCCTTGAGATGAAACATTTCAGCCGAGACGGTGGTCTTATTTGCCGGTTAACGCGAGCGGTGGTGGTTGTGTGTCCACAGGCCTCGTTCCGGGGCGATGGCAAGTCGCCGGGCGCGCCCCAGAAGCCCTGCAGCAAGGCGGCGGCCCCCACGCCGCCCAAGCGCCGCAACAGCACGCTGTGGTCGGAGACGCTCGACGTCCACCAGAAGGGGACCTTCTCCACCAAGGAGATCAAGAGGCAGGAGGTGAGAGGGCGTAGGGTTTTCCCCGGGGGGCGGAGGTGGGTGGGGGACCAGGGTACCCAAGCGCGTCACGGGAAGAGGCGCCCCGGGGTTAGAAGTCCAGACGCCGCCGCCGCAATGTCGAGCTTGTCTGGCTGGAGAGTTTTTTAATATTAAACCCAGAGGGCTCGCAGACAGGAATTCCTGCTCCGTTCCCCCCTAATTCAACCCCCCCACCCCAGACACACACACACACACACACACACACACACACACACACACACACACACACACACACACACTCCTCCGCCAGAACCTTCTTCTCGACGACGGGTTTCTCATGGCTGCGCGATGTTTGCGCTAAATGGGCGCTAAAAAGCCGTCCAGGGCTCCGCTCCACGCCCACTGCAGTTTCCAAGTTTCCAGACACACACACACACACACACACACACACGCGCACGCACATATGAACCGACCGTCGGAGGCCGTCTTTTGGTTTTGTGGGAAAATCCGCTTTTCGTCCTTCAAACCCAGAATCCCGTCCAGAAGGGCAGCAACAGTGAGGTGGTCGTGACAGGCTGCTTGTGAGCCGTGTTGGCTGCCTGGCAGGACGCCCCGTTCAACCAGCCTCACCAGGGGTGGGGGGGGGGGGTTTGAATCATTTGGTAATGTAAGAATGTGATGACATCCTGTTTCACTTTGTTTTAATGTCTTGTTTTTTTTTTTTTTTTTTTTCCTTTTCATTACCCCCCCCCCCCCCCCAGGCCATATTCGAGCTCTCTCGTGGAGAACAGGACCTGATTGAAGACCTCCAGCTCGCACGCAAGGTCCGTGCTTTTTTTTCATTTTCGGGTGGGGGTGGTGGGGGGGGGGGAGCGCTGCACGTAACGCAAACAAGATGAAATCAAACGGCGCCGGGGCCCGGGCCAGCAACTATAAAAAGAGAAACGATGCCTCTGTTTTGTTTTGATTTTTCCGACTCGCGTCCTTTTAAAGCCCTCGTTGTCGGAGCTATTCTTAGCCTCCGGAGTGGAAGTTTGTTCTTTTTGATTTATTGTGATTCTTTTATTTAAATTATTTTTATTTAATTTTTTTTAATGTCTTGGGCTTTTTCTCTCTCTCTCCATGCAGGCGTACCACGACCCCATGCTGAAGCTGTCCATCATGTCGGAGGAGGAGCTGACCCACATCTTCGGGAACCTGGACGCCTACATCCCGCTGCACGAGGACCTGCTGGAGCAGCTCTCCAAGGCCACGGGGCCCGACGGCACCGTGGGCCAGATCGGGAGCATCGTCGTCGGCTGGGTACGTCCTGCCCCCGCCCCCACCCTAGATTTTTGGGTTGGATCTGGATATGGTCCAGATCCTGTTCCAGGGTGTAAATTCTCACAGTACACATTTATTTAACCTTGCATATAATTTTTCAGTAACTCTTATTCTTTATTTTCTACCTTAATGTAATATATAAATATACATTAATTAATTAATAATTTAGTTTTTAACTTTATTTTATTAATTCATTTCTTTTCATCTCTTTTTTTTTGGGCTTTTAATTGTTCAGAATTCTGATTTTTTAAATTTTTTTTGTCCTTCATGTCCTCATTTATGTAGTCGTCGTAACAGTGAAGCACTTTGAGCTGCATTTAATGTATGAAAGGTGCTCATTTAAATATTTAAAATTCTTAAAAAAAAAGGTAAAAAATGTAAATCCTTGACTATCGTCCTTTATCCACTTCATATACAATTGTTGTATTCCGTTCATTTTACCTTTTCCCCATTTTATTGAACGTTAAACACTTTTTGCGTTTGGTAAAACATTGCGTGATGAATTAATATTACTGTCGCCGTCCTTCTTCCGTGCAGCTGCCCCGGCTCAACGCCTACAGGGACTACTGCAGCAACCAGCTGGCGGCCAAGGCGCTGCTGGACCAGAAGAAGCAGGACCCGCGCGTGCAGGACTTCCTGCAGCGCTGCCTGGAGTCGCCCTTCAGCCGCAAGCTGGACCTGTGGAGCTTCCTGGACATCCCGCGCTCGCGTCTGGTCAAGTACCCGCTGCTGCTGCGCGAGGTGCTGAAGCACACGGCGCCCGAGCACCCGGACGCCGCCGGCCTGGAGCGAGCGGTGAGGGCGCCGAAATTCAATGTTTCCGTTTGTTTGCGACTCGATCTAAGCTGAGAAAAGGGCGCCACGCCACTTCCTCCAAGTATTGACGTTTAGAAATGTTTGCGTGGTATCAAGACCCGCGGCTCATGGTGTTTTTGTTTGTTTTTTTGTTTTTTTGCGGCTCCCAGATCACCATCATCCAGGGCGTGCTGTCCGACATCAACACCAAGAAGGGCGAGTCGGAGTGCCTCTACTACATCGACAAGCTGGAGTACCTGGACGAGCGGCAGCGCGACCCGCGCATCGACCAGTGCAAGAGCCTGCTCTGCCACGGGGAGCTGCGCAACAAGAGCGGCACGGTACGGCACTTCAAATATGGACCTTCAGTGGTTTTATTTCATATCTTTCGTTTCTTCTTAATATAAACGAGTACATGCCCGTTCAGAATGTTAAGATATTCTAAGACGTTGGAATGGCACAGTGACACCACAAAATGTCATTGGCTCAGTCCAGTGTTCCACAATGGAAGTCGAAACTGCCAGCGAAAGTCAGGGGGGGAAGCTGTGACTTATTGTGACTCAGTCACGGAGCCCTGAAGCCCCGCCCCCACGCCCCCACGCCGGCTCGCTGGTCGCTGGTCATTGAAAGTTTATTAACATTGCACGTGTCACGGGTCCAGATTGTCCCAAATTCGTCACTGCACATCCTCGGGTCCCCGGCGATACACCCAACATGTCTGAAGTAGATTGGATGAACTGTTGTCGATATAATCGAAGGACATACAGACAAGAGATCCCTTCCTCTATATAATATATATATATATTAAAATTACATAAAAATATGTTTTTTTAATTTGAATCTATATACTGTGTGTGTGTGTGTGTGTGTGTGTATATATATATATATACTGTTTATATAAATGTAAAAAATGCAAGAAATTAAACAAAAAAAAATATTTAGGAAATGTAACATATAACATATTTATATAATATAGCTTATATAATAGAATAAAAAAAAATTTAATATGTGTAAAAATAAAGCTCCAGCCCCCCTCTGCAAGTCCTTCGCGGCCCCTTGGGCAGGAGTATGTGATGAGATGTGGCGGTTCTGACCCGCCTCCTCCTCCTCCCTCCTCCAGAAGCTGCACGTCTTCCTGTTCACCGAGCTGCTGGTGCTGACGCGGCCCGTCACCCGCAACGAGCGCCAGGGCTTCCAGGTCTACCGGCAGCCCATCCCGGTGCAGGACCTGGTGCTGGAGGACCTGCAGGACGGGGACGTGCGCATGGGCGGCTCCTTCCGGGGCGCCTTCAGCAACAGCGACAAAGGTGAGCGCCCGAAACCAGTTGATCAAATGTATTTTATTTATTTATTTTATTTGTTTCTTTTGCCAAGCCCATTCAACATTGAAAGACATTTCAATGGCACAGTTTAACGAAATGTCAAAGATTCAGTCCCGGGTTCCACAACGGAAGATGGAACTGCCGGTTGAACGTCACATTTATTGTTTTATTTTTAAATTCAAACCCTTTCTTTTCCTCCCCCTCCAGCGAAGAACATCTTCCGGGTGCGTTTCCAGGACCCGGGCCAGGGCCAGTCGCACACGCTGCAGGTCAACGACGTCTTCCACAAGCAGCAGTGGCTCAACTGCCTCCGCGCCGCCATCTCTGTCCACCGGCCGCCGACCGCCGCGCCCTCCCCCTCCCCGGCCCCCGCCCCCGCCCCCGCCCCCGTGGCCCCTGGCGGCGACGCCCGCGTCAAGCGCCGCCCGTCCTCCGCCTCCGCCATCGTCCGCATGGAGGAGACGGACGAGAACGACCGGCCGCGGGCCACGTCCCGCTCCGCCCCCTGCTCGCCCTGCCGCGGCGACCCCGACAGTGTGAGCGTCGGCAGCGGCGCCGGCAGCCCCGCGCCCAGCGTCGCCTCTTCGTCCTCGTCCTCGTGCTCGTCCCCGTCCCCGTCCTCGTCCCCGTCCCCGTCCCGCTCTTCGTCCTCCTCGGGGTCCACGCCCCCGCTGTCCTCCCCCCCAACGTCGCACAAACCCAAAAAGGACAAGAGGTCTCTCTGTTCGCTGGGGAAGAGAAAAGAGACGATGGTGTAAAGCGGGAGGAACGGGAACAGGCTCCCCCTCAGGCGGACATTTTGCCTTTTTAAATCCTTAAAAGAAAAATGTCATTATATGTTTTCAAACGGTAATACATAAAAATGAATAAGGAGGGACGGCGCAGGAGGAGAGAGAGGACCTTTCCAGACTTTTTTTTATTTGCGTCCCGTATTTATGTGTGTACTCGTACGGCAGTATTTCGGCAGCTATTTACCTCTGTGGATGCAGTATTGTGAAGAGACTCGAAGGGAAGCATCACGTCGGCTGTTTGTCCACGACACGGAGCTCGTGCATCAAATTCTGTTTACTGTTGTTTTCTGTTATTTAAACATTTATTTTGATTAATCTTTTTGTGGACGGGGGAGGTGCGTGGGGGGGGGGTGTAATTCAATTTTTACCTTTTTTTTTTAAATATTATATTTTTATTTTACTGTAGCTCTTTTTTTTTGGTTACATATTTGATTTTTTTAAAGCAGCACTGTTTGTAGGTCGTAGCTGAAGTTATTTTGCGGGGGAGGTGAGGAAAAAAAATAACCTAACGACACAAATTACTATTAAGTCTGATTATACATTTTTTCCTGGTGGATAAGTCTTATTTTTGTACATTCCTTTTGAAAAAAGACAAAACCGATTTTTAAAACCTGGACAATTAATATTTTTGTTTTTCCTGCATCCACTGCAGTCAGAGGCATTAGTTTAATTAACATGCAAACGTGGATGTGTGACTCTGCGACTACACTGCGAAAAAAATAGCGATTTAAAAAAATATATAAATACAAATTTATGAAGACGAGAGGGGACGACGTTTCATTCGGCGTGAAACGAATTCCGACAACTTTTGAACTGAGCCATGTTGGTTTAAAAAAAAAACAAAAAAAAAAAACGCGAAAAAGAAAACGACACCGATCCGTCACTTTTTCAATGTTGCATCTTTTGCGTGGAGCTGCAGTTGTCGACGCCGCCGCCCGCTTTCCGCCCCCGGGAGCAGCAGAATGAACACGCCCGCGGCCGTCGAGTAGTGCAGCGGGCGGGTATGAAATCAGTCCCCGGGGGCGGGGCAGCCGGTCGGGCGGAAACAAAAAACAAAACAGGAGTTGATGGCGGGGATGGGAGAGAATGTTGACTTGGAAGTTTTGATGGATGGAAGAAGAGGATGATAAGGAAACAATGGATGGAAGAGTTGAGTTGGTCACTGGTCAAAGACCAGTGAGATTTATTGGAATTGGAATTTATGGGAAGGGTCAGGTAGGGGAAGGGAGAAGGGAAGGAAAAGGATTCTGTAAGTGATGAAGAGGATGGAATGCAGACCGTTTTGGTCTTCAAGGACGCTTTTAAAAAGCCAAACACGAGCTAAAAAGTGAGTGCACTGCCACAGCCTGTATGTAAGTGGTGTAAAAAAAATAACACGGAATACAAACAACGACAATAAAGATTTGTTTAAGATTTGCATCCAAGTCTCCCTGGTTTGTTGTCTTTATTCACGTGGCCGTGTGGATCTCCAGATGTCTTCCTACGCAAAAAAAAACGAGGCTTAGCTTGCGGAGCTGGTTCTGTCAGACAGCTTGACGGCGCCACGCGCTTCCATGCCCTTTTTTGGCTGGCCCGTGTAAGCAGCCAGTCCCTCCTGCATGACCTGCTTTGCTCCGCACCCTCCACCTCCTCTGCATCCACCTGTCGGGCTCTGCTCTTCTATCCACTGTCCATTTGAGCGGAGTTTAAAAAAGCCACTAGGATTGATTCACCGACAGTTTTTGTGTATATTCATTCTAGTGTCAGACTTCAGCCTCCCAAACAAACAATTACTGCCATTGGGTTCGGAAAAAGGATAATACCTTGAATTTGAGCACCTCCAACTTGAGTTGGAGATATACATTGTATATGACGTTTACTGCTTACCTAGTTTTTCTTGCCTAGAAAGGTCACAACCACGTGGGTGCCAAGAAAAGCACATTTCCACTTTTAGAACAGTCCAGGAGCAAGCCTCCGGAGCGGGACAGCCTAATGCGCTCCCCTACTCCAGTGTCAGGTTTCCCAAACCCTTTTACCGCACCATGAAAGGTACAACTGAAAGAGCTGAGAATGGAGGACGCAGGAGTCATTCAGTCTATAAAGCAACAGTTATGCAATGTGAAAATATGCCACGGTTCACAACTTCGGAGCCGATTATAATCTGTTGTACCTCCAGAAGAGAGCGACAAGGGAGGCTGCCTCCCTCTACTCTACCTTCACTCTAGCTACTTCTACCCTCCCTCTTCTGTACTCTACACTAGCTCTACTCTACCTCCCTCTACTCCCCCTCTACTGTACTCTACTTCTACTCCACCTTCATGCTCGCTACTTCCACCCTCCCTCTATTCTACTCTACCTCTATAGTACCTCTACTTTACCTCCCTCTACTCACCCTCCACACTACCCTCCTCTACTGTACTCTACCTCTACACTACCCCTGACTCTGCCTCTGCTCTTCCTGTACTCTACCTCCACACAACCTCTACACTACCTTTCTCTACTCTGCATCTACTCTACCTACTTCTACCCTCCCTCTCCTGTACTCTCCCTCTACACAACCTCTACACTACCTTCCTCTTCTCTACTCTGCATCTACTCTACCTACTTCTACCCTCCCTCTCCTGTACTTTACCTCCACACTACCTCTGACTCTGCCTCTGCTTTACCCCCCTTTACACTTCCTGTACTCTACTCTGCTAGTTCTCTACCTCTACTTTACCTCCCTCTACTTCTACTCTAACTCTACTCTCTTGCTTTGGTGTCAGGTTTCCCTTAAACCCTTTACTTTTAGCAGAATCATTAACACAACAATTGGGCACAGCGCGCAACTTCATTACTTTGGAAGTATGACAACAATTATAATTATTCGGTATGTAATAATTCAAGCTGAGTGGTCGGTAGGAGTTTCCCTTCAACACTTTTAACGTCAGGCATTAAGTGTCGATGGAGCCGGGCGGTGTTTTTCTTTCTGCCGCATTCATTTGGGTCTGCGCTGGTCTTTCCTTGCCAAAACCCACACTTGGATTGCAATTTGACTCGGCAACGGCCTCGCTCTGTCTCTCCGAGGTGTGGGCGCTCTCGAGTCATTGCCTCCTGCTTTCCACAAGCCAGAGCCACAATCAACACACTTCAGCAAACGACCGCTCTCGTGTGCTTTGCCCAATGGAGCAGTTTGGCTTTGACCTGCTCCCCAAAGCCGCAGAGAAGTATGAAAAACTTGGAAGTTGATGATCTAAATATGATCTAAATGGTGCCCGCAAATACGTTGTTAAAGACCCGCATGTCATTAAAAAGTATATGTTTGGCCGATTTCAAACTCAAACCATACAAACTGTCATGAATCCTGGCCTTGAAAGCCACAACGATTATTGTTTGTTTTTGTTTGCTTCTGCGCAGCTTGCTTTAGTTACGCGAAAATGGTCTTTGGTCAGTCGGTCACTTGATGAAACCTTTTGCGAGCGATGACTTCATGGTTTTCAGTGTCAGTACACGAAGAACAAACAAACATTGCCAATTCATCTATTGCTGTACTGCGCCGCTAAAGATCAAATCCATAAATCTGCCCGGTAGTCTTTGGGCTTAATATCAAGACAGAGGCCGTGGAGCATGGCTAAGACTGTTTTGGGATTTTAATGCTCCTAAATTATCTCGCACCCACTAGATGAGCATAGGACTCGGTGTGATCTTTCAGGGTGACGTAGCTGTTGAAGTGCTTTGAGGTTTGTCCAAGAAACCAGGTTGACGTTCCCATGAAAGTAAGACCGTCAGGATCCTCTTACGTAACAACCAACCGTCACAATCGCTGCACTTTTGGATATTCAGGTACTTTACGTAACACCTGTAAAATATTTAATATTCACCATCTGTGACACCACCACAGTTATCCTACACGCAGAATTACCACAAATAAAGGACTCTGACTCTGCTTTAAGACAGTGTAAATTGCAATTTTAGCATTACTTTTTTTTTTTACCACAGATTGCAACCTATAATATGTATCTTCAGCAAAATATTTTATTCTTTATACAACAAATTTGTAACTATGAAAAATTGCACAAACAGCACAAATTGCACAACATTTTGAATCTATCTATCTATCTATCTATCTATCTATCTATCTATCTATCTATCTATCTATCTATCTATCTATCTATGTAGTTTAAGAGGAGTTTGAGCCAGAAATCAAATGTTTTTCCTTTCTTTTCTCTTCTTTTCTGTGAACCAGAGGAGGCTCGGACACACCAACCCGCCCATCTTCTCAAGACTACCAGAGGGTTCTCTCTCAGCAGCTCGTGTGCACGGTTGAAAGACCCAAACACCCAAAGAGCCAAAGGGCCGAAGGGGGATGACTGACTGACGCCACCAGCTGCGTCTCACACAGGTAATCCATCACCGCCACATCCCGCGACACTCAACCCCCTCTTCTTCCTCTTCTTCTTCTTCCACCACTGTCTACATAACATAACACTCTGGCTGAAAGCTCCCAGTTAACAGCCTTTTACGTACCCTGTTATCTAAGCTCGCCCCTGGGCCCGTCCGTCCACGCTGAGAGAGACGGGACCGGAGAAATCTGGTCAAACTGGGGAAGGAATTATAAGTGTTACCCCAGAGATCAGTTTGACCCAGTCACTCGCTTTTCTACTTTTGTATATACAATACAGTAGACATGCTACTCTATTACCACAGAAGTAGGAGAACTGAGTTACAATTATTGAAGAAGAATTATTTAATTAATGAACTCCTGAAACTGAACCTCGCTAACAATGAGCAATTGGAAACATAAATCCTATCTCTGATGTGGGTCATAAGTCTGGATTAATTGTGCTGTGGATGTGGTAGAGGGGTGGCTCCGGGATATCATTACCACCTGGTAAGAAAAGGATAAAGGTTCTGAGGGTTTTTCTGTGGCCCTGTGATGGGAGGCACGGGCTCCCGCTGCATATCCCACTAATGACCCACCTTACTCGCCTAACTTCAAACTTCTAGATAGGCCCTAACCCTTTTTGCCACAACAAGGGAACAATGCATCAGATCCTGTGTTGGCAGACACCAGGTCTTCACTAAGACTCAGTTGAACTGTTTCATCTAGTCTTCGCCATATATTTCACTTTGTTGTTGTTGTGTGTAGACTAGAAAGTTTAATATCCTGCCGACAGTTTTGGGCGTGTTTTTCCTGCGGCCTTCCTTTGGAGTGGTGGCTGGTGTTGGTGTTGAAGTGACCTTGGCCGCCAGGTGATCGACATGGACCTGTCTGGACTGGAGAGTATTCCAGGTGAGGGACAGTTTCTAGAAGCCCTCATCCCCCATTGACTGGACCTTTTGTCGGATTTCCCCCCTTCTCCCCCTTGCCGGTCGCTCTCACAGGTGAGTACTGCCGCATTTGTTCCATCCATTTGTCAACAAGGTATTTAACTCTCTCTAGTGCAATTGATTAGTCTATAGTGTATAGACGGGAACTCAGGCCTGAGCTGAGCCAACTATAACACAGCTAATGGGGGAGTGACAGATGGGACAATCAAGTCTATATAGCCATGGCCTCAGTCCATTACATTGTTATGCAGCCGGACCGTGGGTGATGAACGCTACTGAGCCAAGGCCAGGCATGCTAAAAAGGCCAAGCTACCCACCCCACACACAAGTCGCGCCAGTGTCAAATAAATCCTTGTCCTTAAGAACACAGTAACACGTTGAGTTGCTGTGTGTGGTTGCGCAGTTTCTGCCTCCACATCCCCTTTAGACTTGTGTAAGACACCAGTGAGTACGGTGGCCTCCTCCGGTGTCAATGGGCCAAACGCCACAGGGGCCGCTGGAAATCACCTAAATACAAACCTTTAATATCGGTTTACTTAACCCACGCCCTGGACCGCAAAGCCACAGAAAGCTTTAAACAAACTCTGGCACAGCCTGGGGGTAACCCGAGAGAAGCCTGGGGTCGAACTGGTTCATAACGCCACCTCAGTCAAAAACTCAACTCGGTGTTTATGTCAACACTCGCTCGGCTCGACTAGACTCGTCCGGACAAAACAAGGTTGGATCAGGGAGAACAGAAGGGCACGATCAGTCATCACTCACATGCTGCAAAAGGGACCTGTCAGCCCAGTGCGCTGTGCTTTTTGAGACAAATATCACCTCCTCTCAGGGATTTCCTTTTCGCCTCAGGGGACACGTTAGAAGAAGAAAAAAGAACCTTGAAGGACGACTCATAATGGTGTCCTAAAAATTGCCACCTTTTAAAAAGTCTAGTGTGGGAGGAAAAAGTACATACTTAATAATGTAGATACAATAAAGATACCATAAAGACAAGAAAGAGACATTGAAATGATGTAAAAAACAAGATTTCACTTGAGTATCAGGAATGCTCAGAGGTGCAATCGTTTATCAAAATACTTGGGTTGGTGTGCAAAAATCGGCCGCCCCGCCAAAGAGACTGTTGTGATCTGGTGGGAACGGCATCTCCACAGGAGAGAAAAGCCGTATCATCCGGGTGCGAAATAACCTCCCGTAGCTGCAGTGAAATAACTGGTTTGTCATTGTCAAAAATGTGTGCGGCTGCACCAGAACGACTCAGCCAAAGGATGTTTCACTTGGGAATCTGTTCAATGACCCCAACACTGACACAAAGCCACACCTTATTTGTTTTATAACTTAAATCGAAAGCTTTTAGCGTTTACAGCAAAGGCCGAGATAACATTTTGGGGGCTGTAGAATTGGAGCTATACACCTCTACAGCCGTGAGGAATAACATGACACATTAGTAGAAATGTTTTCTTTGAGATGTAGAAGAAAAGCTTTAATTTTCCAATATATAGCTTTCTAATGGCACTTGCTCTTTCATTTCCTCCTGGAGAGGCCTGTGGATTTAGGGATACGGAGGAGAAACAGCTCTGTTCAGGCTGAAAGACTGTTTTCTTTGGACGCAGGTTGGTAACACCACACCTTCCTGTCCGTTTCATCTTCTGAGTCCGTTGACGTGTGGAATCAATCTTTTACTATGTGCTGAGGCTGCATGGCTGAGATACAGCACGGGGCCGGCAGATTTGGTATTTTCTTTATTTTCGCTCGGTTTCCTTCCGTTTCAGGAGCCTGCTTCCAAAGGATATTTGTTGCTTTTTCGCCCTGGAAACACCCGACTGGGGAACAGATAAGAGATAAAAAAAAGCTGAATGCCTGGTTGTCTTCAGTTCAGCTTAGATTGTTCTGTCGTTCCAACACACCGTCTCAAAGTCTGTCAATAGATTGTGTGCTCTTTTTGACATCTGGGCCTGTGCATATCTCACCGTAGATCCGCTGAGAAAGAGACCTGCTCTTTCTAGGCCACGGAAAAAAAACGCCTGGGTGAGTGAGTGTGTCAGTAGGTACAACATGTACAGTAACAGTTGGACAACACTGGAAGGAAAAGTAAGTGCTGCTACTAGGGTGTCCGTCCTGAGACAGACACTTACTGTCTTTGACGGCCCTTTTAAGAAGGTCCCTGTAACAGCCTGAGGCGTAAACATTTCCCTTAAGACTTGAAAGATTTGACCTGTGCGATCATGAGCTTATGCGGCAGAAATGAAAGACTTGGTTCAGTCCAGAACGGTCCAAAGAGCATCCGCTCATCAGCAAAAGTATATGTCTTGGGGATCATTTTCAACTTCTATTCCCACTCCAGTGTCCTCTGTTTTTGGGCTTATGGCATATTTTTAAGGGATCTTTCCTGTAAAAGTCACCTATTCCTGTTTTGTATTTTTTTCCAGGGACTGTGATTTACAGGCGTTTCATACTACCAACAAAATGCACTCGTTGTAAGTTGCTTTGGACAAAAGCTCTCCTTAACCCTCCGACATAATATAATGTAATTTAATAGTAGTCTAAAAAAGGCTTCCCAAATAAGATTTAGACTAAGAAGGACTTCACCTCCTCCTTTCAAAACGTGCAGATATGGGTTGTACCTTCTACCTTGAAACCAGGCAAATATTTCTGAGCAGGTGAATTCCTGTGTGTTGTCTTAATTGTGTTGCAACATGGATAAGCCTGCATGTGTCCATCCATCCCATGCTGTGGCCGCACCCCCGCCCCTCGAGAAGTCACTGAGCCGTAAATACATTTTACTGCCACATAACTGCATTCTGGGATTTGTTGACTCCTCCAGAAGTACATTCTGGGAGTTGCTCTCAGATCAGGTTCCATCAGTTTTTGCAATGTTTTAAGCCAATCACTCACTTTAAAGCTTTGAAGAAAAAAAAAAAAGCCATAATTGCCATAATTACATTTATTTATTTTTATTTGTGATTGGTTGTCTATGGGTAAAAAAAAGTCGACCTGTGAGGTATTCCAGGAATTCCAGTCAAGCAAGGGCTCACAAAAACAAATCTCTTTGTCTATAACAAGTCACTTAATGCAACCCTAAAAAACTGAACAGAACAGAAAGTCTGTCCAAAAAAGATTTATTTACTTTATTATTTATACCCTATATACCCAGACCAATAATTGATCCTGTGCATAGAATCGCACATTGCATTTTCTGTATATTTTAATGTTTGAATATTTCTGTTTGTATTTTTCAGCTATTTGTGAACCCATTGGCAATTTTTCTTTTTATTTTATTTTCACTTTACTTTTATTCTATAAAATTTTATTTTTCAGACTGTCAAGCATTTTTTTGAGCATTAAACCCTCAAAAATTCCACACAAATTCCTCGTACATGAAAATGGCGGATTAAACTCGCTCTGATTCTGATTCTGATTCTGATGCAGTCTCACCAACTGCTTCCCCTCCCTTGGGGGTAAGGTGGTCTCAATCTTTACCCAGATTGTACAACGACAGCACCCAAATGTACCGTTAAAAAAAACAATTGTGCATGTTTTTTAAGATACTTCAGTCGTACCTGTCCCATGAAGAAGAACAAATCCAATGGTTAATTGAATTTCACATTGCAGACAGAGCAAAAAATAACGTAAGGCCAGATTTGGGGTTGATCTCTAATATTACAAGCAGCCGTTGGTAAAGAATGCAGGGGTCAGATGGTCCGACCCTTACAACAGATGGAGCAAAATGTTCTGTTAGCCCTCAGCATGGTCATGAAAGCACTGAAGAAATAAGATGATTTAGTGGACGACAGATAAATTCCGCCACAACCGGTGATGAAAGTCTTCCTCTGTGGCTGGCCAATGCAAATCTCTGCAAAGACCTGCAACATTAGCTCATTCAATTTATTTTCAACATGTATAGATAGACTATATCTAGATAACTACATTCCTTCAGTTAGTTTGATTAAAAGAAGTAAAGTTAGCAAACTCAATATTGTAGCAGACTTCCCCTCAATCGTAGTTGACGTAAGAGCAGGAAAACAGCTCATATAAATCAAGTAAAGAGGAAAGACCCACAGTTGGACTTTTCCTTTCTTGAAGACATGACCTTTAGCGTTCTGCTTTTCGACGACCGGGCGGAGGGACCTTCCTGGGATGGCAGGTTCACAAGTTCCATAACCCCAAAAACAGCTGAAGTGACCAATTACCAGGCTGTCACAGTGTTCAGGAGCGTAGACTAAACCTCTTCCTTTTCACATTACGTGGAGGTTGCTGTCGATTAGAACGTCAGGGAATTAACCGAGTGTCAACTGTAGACCTTAACACTGACTTGGGCCTGAGTTGGACCTTCTCAAGACATGAGACTGACTTGGGTCTCAAGATTTGTGACTGACTTGGGCCTGAGTTGGACCATGTCAAGACTTGAGACTGACTTGGTTCTCAAGACTTGAGACTGACTTGGGCCTGAGTTGGACCTTCTCAAGACTTGAGACTGACTTGGGACTGAGTCGGACCTTCTCAAGACTTGAGACTGACTTGGGCCTAAGTTGGACCTTCTCAAGACTTGAGACTGACTTGGGACTGAGTCAGACCTTTGCAAGACTTGAGACTGACTTGGGCCTGAGTTGGACCTTGTCAAGACTTGAGACTGGCTTGGGTCTCAAGACTTGAGACTGACTTGGGCCTGAATTGGACCTTTTCAAGACTTGAGACTGACTTGGGCCTGAGTTGGACCTTCACAAGACTTGAGACTGACTTGGGCCTGAGATGGACCTTCTCAAGACTTGAGACTGACTTGGGCCTGAGATGGACCTTGTCAAGACTTGAACCTGACTTGAGTCTGAGTTGGACCTTGTCAAGACTTGAGACTGACTTGGGCCTGAATTGGACCTTCTCAAGACTTGAGACTGACTTGGGCCTGAGTTGGACTTTCTCAAGACTTGAGACTGACTTGGGTTGGAGTTGGACTTTCTCAAGATTTAAGACGTTGCTTAGGATTGAGTAAAGTTGACCCGGTTACAGCTCTGAGACCCTCGAGCACTTGACCAATCCAGGGGGGATTCCGTTGATTCCAGAATAGGCGAAGGTTGCCACCATCCCGTGGGACACCCGAAAAGGTCTTGCTGTAAAACAAAATCGCATCTCCCGTAGTGTACATGTGTCTTGGAGGCATGATGCCTTTCTCCTGACCACACAGATCCCTAGCTGGATGGCCTGGCCCGGTGGAGGAGATGGGTGGGATTGAGCCCCTACAGGCATTTCTTCCTTCCCAGCTGTGTGGTCTTCACCGACCACCCCGCCCTCCCAGGCCAAATTGGAGATCCGTTACAAAAACAGGGGCTGATTGTCATAATTATGAGCTGAATTTCAAGACTAATCCCCTCATCCTAACCCCTCCTCTGCTGCCATTTGGCCACGGGTGGGGGGGGCGAGGACACAATGTGGAC
Organism: Zeus faber; assembly: GCF_960531495.2. Taxonomy (NCBI): domain Eukaryota; kingdom Metazoa; phylum Chordata; class Actinopteri; order Zeiformes; family Zeidae; genus Zeus; species Zeus faber. The sequence goes on from NC_137208.1 coordinate 6,518,800, forward strand.
TTGATCACTTTAAGTCCAAAAAAAAGGGGGAGAAAGAGATTTGCAGGCAGGGGTTGGCATGGAGAGATGGGTGTTAACGCAAATCCCCGGATGAAAGATTGGTCAGGCTGATATCCCTCCGTCCTCCATCACTCCGCCATGGTGTGTTCCCTTTCTCCTCCTCCTCCTCCTCCTCTCCACCTGGTCCTGGGACACACACAGTGTGGAACATAGATTGGAGGAGGACTTGGATAGTTTCAAACCCTCCTCAAAACTGTCCTACACTGATAAATGTCACCCGTTTCTTTACAGCACTACAGGATAAGGCTAGTAAAGCGTGGTAGACCGTTTGGCAGGATTTGACATATCACACGGAATATGTTGACAAACTGTGACTTAATGATGATTTCGATAATAATGGGTTTTCCTGCCTTTCCTGCCTGGCCCGAGGAAAAAATATCCCCGCGACCTCTAGTGACCAAGAAAAAACAAGACCAAGGCAATCAATCAGAAGAGGGCAGGGTTTGGAGAAATTACATTGATTGTTGTGGAGCAAAGTTCAGGGTAAACCTGGATGTGGGGAAAAAACCCCCCAAAAAACAAACGTTGAAGTTTCAAATGGAATTCCGGGACTCGTAGTGTAACGGATTACCACTTTAAACCGTCAAGAACAGACTTGCGGTTCTACAGCGCTCCAGAACAAGAATAGAGGCCGATTTAACACTTTACACCGTCAACAAACATCAGAATCTTAATATCCAGCCTGGAAGTTGGGGTCCAAAAATAAACATGCAAACTTAATCAGGAAAAAGGTGAAGGCCTCACTGTTACTTCTAGTCCTCCTCCTCCTCCTCCTCCCGCTCCTCCTCGTGAGGAGGAGCCGGGTTGTATAACAGTGTTTCTGTTTTGGGAGGTGGAGGTGTGCAGGAGTCCATTGTCCTGCAGCGGCTCAGCTCTCTTGTAGACACTGGAGTTAAGAGCTTGGCAGCTGCAGTGCCGGGGCCAAGTCAAACACGCCTGTTTGTCAAAGAAAGAGAGAGAGGGAGAGAGAAAGAAAGAAAGAAAAAGAAAGAAAGGCTCCATGTCATTAGGTGGTGTTGTGTTTCATTGACTTTTATGTGTTAAAAAAAACATAAAAGGGGGGGGCGTGGCTGGTAGTTTTTGGTAAAACATATCCTACTGATGGTTTTATATTTTTTGTCATTTTAAGCATGATGAAAAACTTATATTACATTTTTTTTGTGCTGGTAGCCATCAGTAAATCACCAGTAAAAAAATGTCAATAATCTCCCAGGCCTTCTTCAAGCTATTCATGCTTGGATGAAAATACAATTTCAAATTTCATTTCAAACATCTTATTATTATACATTTAATATATAGATAATAAATATATTATAATATGCTATAAAATATATGATGGTATATGTTTGTAATTGAATATATTATTCAATTAAATTCCACATGTTTTAATTTATGTAATTATTCAAAATATGAATGATGTACATTATAATATATTCATGTTGATTAATCATTTATATTGTAATATATTACAAATATATATATATAATATATTATGATATACACTACTCACAAAAAGTTAGGGATATTTGGCTTTCGGGTGAAATTTAAGGAAAATGTAAAAAGTTCACGCTACAGTGATATTATATCATGAAAGTAGGGCATTTAAGTAGAAGCATGCAATGGTGAATTCCTCATCTCAAACAATGTATTGAAACAAAAGCCAACAACAGTGGTGGGTTTACCACAACAAAAAATGTCAATGTCTCAATAACTTGTCATGTGCCCTTGAGCATCAATTACAGCTTGACAACGACGTCTCATGCTGTTCACAAGTCGACTTATTGTCTGCTGAGGCCTGGCCCCCCACTCTTCTTGAAGGGCTGCCTTCAGGTCATTGAGGTTCTGGGGTACAGAGTTACGAGCCTCTACACGGCCACTCAGCTGATCCCATAGGTTTTCTATGGGATTCAGGTCTGGAGAATGTGCAGGCCACTCCATTTGAGGTGCCCCAGTCTCCAGCAGCCGTTCCCTAATGATGCCACCTCGATGAGGTGGAGAATTGTCGTCCATGAAGATGAAATTAGGCCTGTGTTGTTCATGCAGGGGCACAATGACTGGATAAATGATGTTATTCAGGTAGTCTGGGCTTGTCACTGTACAATTCACAAAGTGTAGGGAAGTTCTGTATTGACCAGACACACCTGCCCACACTGTAACACCACCACCACCAAAGGCTCGTCTGGTGACAACAGTGGCTGATGCATAGCTCTCTCCTTGACGTCTCCAACATCGTTGGCGGCCATCATTTCTGCTCAGCGTGAATCGACTTTCATCGGAGAACAGCACTGAGGCCACTGGTCCCTCGTCCAGCATGAATGCTCCCTGGCCCTTGCAAGACGATGATGCCTGTGCCTGGTGGTGTGGTCAGGTACCCTTGCAGGTCGTCTAGCACGGAGACCATGCTGATGTCAACGGTTTCGAATGGTCTGACGTGACACTTTGGTGCCTCTCACCTCCCTTAAATGTGCCTGGAGTTGAGTGGCATCATCATCCCGTACCGCAGGGCACTCTTCACAATGAAGCGCTCATAAGTGTGGGAGGTGGCCAAAGGACGTCCACTTCCATGCCTTTCTGTGACTCTTCCAGTCTCTGTATCTCTGTTGCAACCTGCTGGTGACACTCTGTGACACTCTAAGCTCAGTGGCCACTTTCCTCTGAGAACGTCCTGTTTGATGCCTCGCAGTGGCGAGGTACTGTTGATCAATTGTTAGGTGTCGTCTTGGTCTCATGATGTAAAAATGTGAACAGCATGATGAAGAGGACTGTTTAAATACCATTTCTAATTGAACCAGGAAATGTATTGGTCGATTCACGGAGTACTGAACGTACTGAAACATTGAACAGTTGGACATGTGCATTCAAAAGTTTAGAGAAGGTCAAATTAAGTTCACCTGTAAAGGTTATAGTGCATTTTAGGTTCATCCTGAAATTTCACCCGAAAGCCGAATATCCCTAACTTTTTGTGAGTAGTGTATATTATACTGTATATAGATTATTTATATTTTGAAATATGTTAAAAAATATGTTTAATATACAACATATGAGAACGGTCTGGAAATGGTCTTTTTGCAGAACTTTAAATAATAATAATAATAACTCCTGAAATAAAGTGTCTGGGCTGAGGAGGAGGGAAAGTGCTGCGTCCCAGCGGAGGAATGTCCAGAACGTCAGTGTTAGTCAGCGTCAGGTCGTTAGGATTAGGGCAGAACGGGAAATCCACATCGATATATACAAACATCAGATCACAGGTCTCCCCCATGGAGAGAGGGGGAGACAGGGGGGGAGACAGGGGGGAGGCAGGGGGGCGGTAGGGGAGGGGGTAGTTGCATAAGGACCGGGATGCGTTCCCAGACTCTCCGACATCGGAGTGAGGCCGTCGTTCCGGTGTCTGCCATCGAAGATGTCATTTCTTTGAAGCGCGTCCCACCCTCCGCCCACATCTCCCAGCATGCACCGCTAATCCCCCCCCCCCCTCACCCTCCTTCCCCTCTTCTCTCATCCTCTGTTCCGTCTCGGAGCGTGTTTTTCGGAAGACTCATCGCCAGGCATCTGCATTATGAGCCGAGAGCCTCCCCCTCGCCTTGATGATAACGACCACGCCCCCAACCAACATCAAAGAAAGTCTCCAAACTGGAATTATAAACCAATTTGTTGGAGAATACTTTCTGGGAAGTTATCGCTTCACACCCCTCCCCCCCTCCCTCCCTCCCTCCCTCTCTCCCTCCGTCCTTGACTCGCACCTAATTTTTCTTCATCTTGGCTTCCTGTTTCCTCCATCCTCTTGATCTCACCTGAGGAATGAAGTGACGGAGGAGCTGATGTGTCCAAAGCGTCCGGATCACGTCGCGCGACGCCGCCGTTGTAATGCGGAGGGTTTTTTTTGGGAGTTCAAGCGCGGAATCCGGACCGTGGGGGCCCACGGGCAAATCCCCCCAAATGTACGGTCGGGTCCCCTCTGAGAGGGAGTGAAGGTGATGTAATAATAAAGCCCAAGGCTGAACGAAAATGACTCGTCATCCCAATAAGTCTCCAAGTCGAACCCCTGTGGCTCAAGGTGTAATTCCCAAGGATAATGACGTTCGTCTTTTGCCTTCCCGCACATTCATACAACTCGCGTCTCGGGGTCGACCAGGGGTCACCGCCGATGAGGAAGTCGCCCCGTTGTTGCGGAATCCTTTCCGTTGAATGAGAGGATTAAACCCGCTTGTGGGAAACGTTCTTCCGAAGGCGGCGAGCCCTTTGGGGGGGGGGGGGTGGTTGCGGTTAGAAATGTGATTGACACTAATCGCCCTTCATGTCACCGGAGCAAAACGTCAAACTTCCGCCGTGTTAACTCTTGTCTTTCCTGATTTGCCGGCTCGCTGAACACGGCGAGGATCGCTGATTAATGGCCGAACTCAAAACTGCTAAAGCCGGGTGTAAGGGTGGGGCCGGTGGTTGTCGAACTGGGAGACCTGGTCCCTCACGGCCTGTAGCCAGCTAACAACAGCTCGAGGGCGCGGACGGAGATAGCGGCGGATAGTGGCAGCTGCACGCGTTGGCCAGGCGGAGGGGTCGGAGGTCGGGTGGTAGAGTTTTACTGCGACCGCGGAGAAGGGTGACGTGTTCCTGCATGGGCGAGCGCCTGTCTGCACCCGCTTCTCAGGGACCAAATAGTTGAAGTGAGTCGGGGGCCGTGAGGTGCTCTTGCAAAAGGGTCGTTTGCTTGCTCCCGTACGTGGCTCGGCAGACGCAGCCAGGCCCTGCGCGGGGCATTCGCCGAGACTCCAACTCATCACCAGTGCATTCAATTGACCCGTCCACTCACCTTCAGTGTATTCGAGTGGCAGATATGATGAAGCTCAATGAGACTCCTGGTCAAGGGAAGATCCCATTGAATAAAACAATGTCTAGACTGTGTAGTGCAGTAGACAGGCAGTAGTGCAGTAGACAGGCACTAGTGTAGTAGACAGGCAGTAGTGCGGTAGACAGGCGGCAGTGCGGTAGACAGGCAGCAGTGCGGTAGAGAGGCAGTTGGGCAAGCGTCTCGCTTCTTTAATTAAATTTGAAATGTTATCATCATGACATCACGACTGGCTGTACACTCAGAATGGGGGACGACTGGTGTTCGCCAGGACACGCCACGTTGTTGTTTATTTTGTGTGAGCATTGATTCTGCAGCGTGTGACTGAACTGTGTAATTTAGGATTTCGTGTAAGTACATTTCCAGGTGCCTTATTAAAAAAAAATAAAATAATAATAATAATATAAACAATAATAATAATGATGATAATAACAACAACAACGACCATAATAATAATAATAATAATAATAATAATAATAATAATAACAATAACAATAATAATAACAATACTAGTAAAAGCTGTTGGGCTTGACTCAAACCCAGCATGTGTGTTATTTACAGAGATGATTATTTACATTAATCTGGATTATACAGAACTGTGTCTCTGTCGGGTCAGTCAAACCTGTTTTTCCACAAGGTTTCTAACATCACCTGTGGTGTATAACTTGGAACACAAACAGAAATCCAGACGGGGACACAGCGTCCCAGAATGACCTTTCAGCCTTTCTGCCTTCTGGCCCCGGTGACTAAAAGTGCATGACTGCTCTTGTCGTCATCACATGTTTGCAACGCTGCCTTCACACCGAATGCCACAACGGATCCGTCTGTCGGAGCTCCCTCCCCGTCATAAAGGGATCGCTCATTTCCATTATGGAGGAAATGTTGGAACGCAGGCGGTTTGCTCGGCTTGCTCCATATCTTTTGCAAAGCCACAAATTAATAACTGCACACAACAACAAATTAATTCATTTAAGACAAGATTTATTGATAGTGCGTACAGTTGCACCCAACAGTTCCTATAAGCTCAGCAAGTAGCTTACAATTGTCGTCGAACCAAAATGTGTCACAAAAAAACACATACACCAACAATAACACCAAATAACCAGTGTCAGTTTTCGTAAGCAGTTTCTGACTCCATAGAAATGAATGGACTTCTGGTGAGTCGTTGGCGTTTGTCGGAATCAGTGGTGGAGGACCTCCCTCCACTAGTGGTGACTATCGGTACTGCAGGTGTCCGGATTTCGCATCACAAAATAATGTCGTAGAGATCGGAAAATGCTCCAAAACGCCAGAACAACAGAGAGCTGTTTGATCAGCAGGATATTTAATATTTTCCATTCACGACAGTTTAAAACTTCCCCGATATAGTGTTTGCAAAGTGCGAACGGGAACAGGAAAAAAGAGATATTGATGGCCATCGTGGCCAGCGAATGCGGCCAGCATCCAGCATCCAGCATCCAGCATCCAGCATCCAGCTTCCAGCATCCAGCATCCAGCTTCCAGCTTCCAGCATCCAGCATCCAGCATCCAGCTTCCAGCATCCAGCTTCCAGCATCCAGCTTCCAGCATCCAGCATCCAGCATCCAGCTTCCAGCATCCAGCATCCAGCATCCAGCATCCAGCATCCAGCATCCAGCATCCAGCATCCAGCTTCCAGCTTCCAGCATCCAGCGTCTCACTCCTTCACCTCACGTGGTTACCTGACCGTGGAAGCGTCTCTTTCATGTTTTGTGCTCACGTTTTGGGCTTTTTGTGCAGTTATTTTGCTAATTTTTTTTTTCTAACCCTGGGTCCTAAGAAAATACGTGCTGAGAAGAAGAAGCGGATGATGTCCATTGAATTAAAGCATGAAATCATAGAAAAACATGAGCGATTCTCTTCGACATTCTATTTATTATGTTTTATTATGTTTTTATACAATATTTGTTATTTATAAATACATTTTTCTTATTTAAAAAACGGATTAATGGCATTTTAATTAATTTCAATGGGGAAAATTGATTTGCTATACAAGCAGACTGAATTACGAGCTCTGTCACGCAACGAATTAAACTTGTAAGTCAAAGTACCACTGTACTTAACTTATCTACTTAGTTTAAAGCCCAGTTCCAATTAAAATAGTGACTTAGTGACTCTGCAAGTGGATCCGAAACAAACTTGTTACAAGAGTGTAAAAATGTTGATGCACGCTTGATCGGATGCGATCCGGCGTTTTTCGGATTCAGTGTGAAAGTGGCTTTTGACTCTTGTCAGTAACTGAGTCGTCTCCGAACTTTTCCACTCCGGCAATAACCATTTGTTCCAATGTCCGCTTAGGGTGCAAATAAGAAGCAGATCCGTGCGGCTGGTCCATCGGGGGTCCGCTGGGGGTTCCCGGTCCAGACCCAGCCGAGGTGATCCTGGGTGGTGGTGGGGGGGGGGGGGGGTCAGGCTCCGTTTCCCCCCTTCCGATCGCGTGTGAGCGCTGTCCGTCCAAACCGAACTGAAGCACCTGGATCCCATTCCCGGCCCCCGGGGAACACGCCATGTTATTTAAGAGGTTACTCACCCCCGCTGCACCGCCATTACTCACACCTTCACTCCCTTGTTCAGACACGGCACACTTCATTACGCGCTCGACAACACCTTTGTGTGCTGGAGAAGAGTGGAGACCGTGCCAAGCGCCACACCTCTGTCAAAAAGCGAGACGGGGGGGGGGGGGGGGGGGGGTGAGGTGAGACGGAGCCCTGTCTCACCCATCACGCTAATAGCGACGGCAGCGGCGTGTGAAGCTGCAGCGGATTTTCGCGGCCAGACGGTTACATAACCGGTAAGACAATCTCCCCTGGATAAAGCAGAGGACGCTTCAAAGGCCGACCGTCAGGGGGGTAAAGCACTTAGCCTCCAGAGGATCTAGCACAATATTATCTGTCTCCAGAGCACTCCCAAGCTAAGCAGACCAAAGGCAGCTCGTCGAAAAGGGTCTGGTAGCGCTAAATTAAATATTTTAAAATTAGGCCATTTGTCCACGGTTTCCTGAGAGCCAGAGGAGTTGCAGCGTGGACCCCTCAATAAAAACATGAAATTACATAAAGACATTTCCACCTTAAATTGATAAAGAAGAGGCACAAATTGGTGCATAAACATTCAGCAGAATGCAGGAAATTAAGAGTCTGACCCTCAAAACACCCTGGGGGAGGACCCCCAGGCCGCCCGCTTAGTGTATCCCACCCACAATGTTCAAACAAAACCTACAGCCCTGCTAAGACGGAAATTTAATCTGTGGCGCGTTTTCACTGTTGATTGACTGTCAGTGTTTTCCACCGAGGCCTGGCACTGAATCTACCAATACTAATTGCTATAGAGGGCGATGGTGTGACATCTGTCTACGCCCTGGGCAACGCTGTCATACATCGGATTTGCCAACTTTTCAATTTGTGGTTAAATAAGATACATAAAAAAAAAACTCCAACCAGTTACGTTTCAATTCTGTACACATCGACAATAACTGACAAATTACGTCGAACGCCACCCGAGTGCCGTTTCCAGCACCCTTCGACAGAGAGACACAGGCAGAAATGTTGAAAACACACCAGTAAATTATAGAGAGTGGGCAAGATGTAACAAACCGGGAGCAGATGCAACATTGTCATGACGGAGTCTCCCTCTGCGCGTGTGTGGGGATGGAGGTTTTACCTGTTGTCTCTGACGAGCAGCAGGCGTACAGCCTCCTCAGATCCTAGGGCCAATTACTTAGACCCAAGACAGGTTGGGCTGCTTAAACCACACCACCCCCAGACTACAATGATATAAAGATAAGACAATTCAGGTAATAAAAGAAGTGCAGCATGCAAATGACATAAGGGGTGATTGAAAGTGGGCGCCTTATTAAGTGTTTGGAACCAGATTAGCCGCTGCCATGGCAACGTAATATAGTTCTAGTTCCAGTCCATCCTCTCTCTGTAAACAGCTGCATCTGAAATGTAGACACAAGCCGTCTGTAAAACTGTTGTCAAGCTGAACACCTTGTTTTGGTCTCCAAATGAGATTTAGCCTGTGTAGGTATGGTATGGTTAATATTGAAAATGGTCTTCTAATATGTTTCATGAAAAACCGGCTTAATACGCCTCTAAATTGTTTTGTTTTTAAGTTGAACTTGAAATCTCGTCAAGAATGCTCCGTTCCAGTGCAGCAGCTTTGGTCCCACACCTGCGGGGTGGGGGTGGCTGCCTGGCTTCCAGCCCGTAAGCCTCTTTTTGTGTGCCAGGGTTCCTCCTGGGACAGGTTTTTTAACAATGCGTCCTTTGTGTGGGGGCGGGATTCGCCTCACCCCACCACAGCTCTACCAGGGGCGGGGCAGGAGGTGAGGCGAGCACTAGGAAGCAGATTACAGCCGCAGATTGGTGGAGCAGTGTTGGTAGTGGGTGGTGGTGGTGGCGGAGGCCATGGTAAGAGGAGGGGACTCAGGTGAGATGACTTCACACTGGCTTCTGGGTCAGTGACTTGAAGGAATCCCCAGAGATCCCCAAAATGACGCCACCTGCAAGTCTGACTGGAACTGAGTCTGACTGCGGGTGTAGCTTGTCTCAGAAATTCACCGCAGGCACACAGATGAATGCCAAATTATTTCATTGTGTATTATTATTATTTCTTTGGTTAATTTTGATTGTAAATTTTTATGTTATTCTTTATTTATAAATTGTTTATCATTAGGTGTATTGTATATTGCCACATTTTGATGGTTACATTTTTTTATTTTTAGGTTTATTGTTTATTATCTTTTTTATTGTTATTTGTCTATCTATCTATCTATCTATCTATCTATCTATCTATCTATCTATCTATCTATCTATCTATCTGTCTGTCTGTCTGTCTGACTGTCTGTCTGTCTGTCTGTCTGTCTGTCTGTCTGTCTTTCTGTCCGCCCGTCTATATATTAAATCAAATCAACACCTGTTCTACAACTGATGACAAATGATGACGAATGGAGCGTCTGCTAATTGACATTATGTACACGTGATGACTATATCATGTAATGTACTGTAAAGTATAATTAGCTATGATTAAATCATTTTTTTACAATTTTATGTTCAATTTTCCGACCCTTCGCTCGTTTGGATTCAGTCGGTGTATCTTCGGGGTGAATGAGAGACAGAAGAGACGGCTCCGTGAATGGAATTCTCACAGGCTCTGTGCTCACGCATTTGTTCATGATCCGGTTCGGGAGTGACTCGCGTGACTCGCGGCGTGACTCACCCATGTCGTTCGGGTCTCGGTTCAGCCTTGATGTCTGGCTGTAGTTGCCGAGTCACAAACAAACAATCATCTATCTATCTATCTATCTATCTATCTATCTATCTATCTATCTATCTATCTATCTATCTATCTATCTATCTATCTATCTATCTCAAGATAAAAACAACGTTTTCCTCCAACTATAAGCATAATACTTTTTCCATCATCCGATTGGCCAACAAGTGAGAGTAAAATGAATGTATTCACTTCAGTAGATGAGGGGAAGCAACAAACAACACCATAAAACCCAAATAACCTGCATGCCGACCTGCACTGGCCTCTCCTCAGGGGGACCTTCACGCTGCTCCGACACGAGGATGCCCCGTCGTTTTTACAAGACGCAAACAAGCCCCGTTGCATCCTGGAACATGTAACTAAATCAAGATAGGAGCCTCGTCGTCCTCGTCGTTTTTTTTTAACTACAACAGGCGCAACACAAGCCAGGGAGGGGAGGGGATCCCAGCGCCGGGGAGAGCACCAAGACGCATTCAAAGAGGAAAGGAATCAAACCCAGCGATAAAAAGGAAAAGGCTGCAGATGAACGGGCGAGGACGCTGCGATTTCCTCACCGGCAGTGACCTCTCATCCACCCGCGATGAAGTCATTAAGACGCCGGCCTCTAGTTGGGGAGGGTGGTGGGGGTCGGTGAACTATTTTCACGGGACCTGGGAGGATTCTTGTAAAAACGGAAAATGGAAGTGGTAGCGGGGAGGGGGGGCGGTTCCAGGTTCCAGGATTTAAAGGTTGCAGATTGCTTCGTTAGGCCCCCGTCTCGTTTTTCATTAAGTGGTTCGTCGGGTGAAGTCATGGCTGTTTGGCGTTTATTATCTCCACTTTTAAAGACGCAGTCATCAACCATTTCCCCCTTTAGTTTCCATAATGGGGAGGATTGCAGGGGAGCGAGGGCAGCGCGGGGGTTAGGGGTGGTATTTTGGGTTTATCCCTGATTAGTTTGGAGGGATGTTCTTGGAAAAAAACAAACAAAACAAAAAAAACAAAAAACTGTTTTCCAGCCTGTTGAGTTTGAATATGTTATGTGAGTTGACTCCCTGGAGACATATATTTTTTGTTTGTTTTATTTTTCTTGCATTGTCTCCTCTGCTCCTCACCTTGACTGGAAGCGTTTCCGCTCCTTGCCCTCTGACCCGCGTTGGCGCCCGTCGCTTTTGCTCTCCTTTGTCTCGGCGGTGTTTGAACAAGCCGCTGGGGGGGGTGGACTTAATGGCCGAGTCGGTTCGGCCGATCCCCAAGACGTGGTGCGGCTCGGACGGGTTTCTGTCTCAGTGCGAAAAAGCACGAAACCCCTTCGCTCCTTAATCTACGGCAATGGCGGCCGTCGGGAAACGGCTCCATTGTTCCTCCGATGAGGGACTGATAACTAGTGTGACGTTGATAAGGCGGGGTGAGATATTGTGTCACAGCAGGGCTTAGTGGAGCATCTGGACAGCCCTAAAAAGATAAAGCCCGAGTGCTCTCACACAGCCATGTACGATCAGCGAACCATTCAATCATACCGAGCACATCTTCTATTTTTAGTATTTTTAGTATTTTTGGAGCTTATTGTGCGTAATCACCGGGTCTCATGACATTTCACTGCATATATGTATGACCGTATGTATATGTATGTGACAAATAAACCTCTTGAATGTCGAATCTACGACTCAGCAAAAAATGTATGGCCGAAAAGGAACAAAGCATGAATGTGACTGATTTACACATTCCACCAATATAAATAACTTTGGACTATTTTTGTGAATCACCCTTTGCATTTCTCTCCCAAAATACATAGATACATATATTTAGAGAATTGGGATAAAAAAGATTGTCTGCTATCCACAGTTTGCGTTCTTCCGTCTAAAGAAGTCATTTTGACATAATTAAATGAGCTCACATGAGCTCAACTACACCAACTGAATCAAATGAACGCCAGAAAAATCAGAAAATCGAACGACTCTTTTTAACGAGTGACTCGTCAGGAACCGAATCTAAAAAAAGTCACCTTTGAATGTAATCCAGTGATTCTCGACCTTTTCGTTTCAAGGACCCCGGGTTTGTTTCGCATGAGGCCACGGTGATTGGGCCAACCTGATAGGATTTCGTTTGGATCTGTATTATTGGATATGGTTCAGTCCAAACTCTAATACCTGTCTGTGCACCACGATCAGAACACTCACGAGGAGATAAGGCACTGACAGCGTGTGTGCTGCTGATAAGGTGTGGCCATATCGGCTCAGGTCACGACAGGACTTCAAACTACATCAGATAACTGCTCAAATGTTATATAATCTACCGCTCAGCTTTCTCTCCCGACGCCGCTCGTGATGAATGCACATTAATTGATGTGTCAGGATGATTATGTAAAAAATGAATATGTATGTATATATATATATATGCAAGGTTTCAAGATTCAAGACTCTCTCTCTATATATATATATATATATATATATATATATACACATTTTGTAAAGATTTTCTAGTTATTTATTTATTTATATATTAATTTTCTTCTTAATTTATATTTTTAACAACAATATACATATACACATAAATACATCATTGGGACGTATTTTTTATATAATGCTAATATATTATATATATTAGCATTAATATAATATAATATAACATAGTTTAATGTAATATAATATAATATAATATAATATAATATAATATTATATTATATTATATTATATTATATTATATTATATTATTTTATACAACATTGTATTATATTGGATTATATTAGACCTGCTACACACATTTACATAAATGGAATTTGTTCGTTTAAAACATATATTGTGAAAAAAATGAATAGGATCATGGAATGAGTTGCTTTAATTGGGGCCGGGGCAGAAAAGGTATTAAAGGAAGGAATTAAGATGGCCGCCCTAGAAATGTTTGTCCTGGTGTAGCTGCAGCGGCGTAGACTCCCTGATCGCAAAATAACAAATGGAGGAGTTGCAGGTGCAGCTTGGGAACCAAACTAATTTATCAGTTGCTGTTTTTTTTTCGTGGATGGATTCACTTTTGGAGCTTCAGCCGAACATGGAAGAGCGGATACGTGAGCTTGATCCATATTTTATTTTTAAATCAATCAACTTTAATTTTAAAGCCGCCTTAGTTTGCGTGTGATTTAAAACAAAAAAAAACAACAACTTGGATTTTCAAAATTTGGAATTATTTTTGCATCACAAAGAGGAAGTGGGAGCATGTATGTCTGGATATTTGAAAATAGACTGAAATGAGATGGTTATTAGTTGGGGATTTGTATGATTCAAATATCACAAATTACTTATTACTTTATTAGAGGAGAGGGAAAATATAGGATAGACATAAATGATTTTTGTAAGACAGAGACTGAGAACGTGTCCCCATTAAACATGCCTACACGCGGGCCTTTTTTTGGCAGGGCGCGATGCTCAGTGTCATGGTCCACTTTAGGGGTGTCTGAAATGGTATTACAAAGATTTCTTCCAGGCATGAATATGTGAAATACTGTATATTGTAAAGTTTATGGTTACAGGTAAGAAGGATATATATGTGTTTAGACTCGACTCGACTTCCGACCTGTTGTTTTAACCTCTTTTTTTGGAGGGGGGGGTCCAAGTCTTAATTAGAGGGGTCAGACCCCCCCCCCCCCCCCCCCCCCGATCTCCCCTGTAATTTGAACTATGGATTTTGGGATTGTTCCCTGCTTCCTGAGCCTCCTCTGTCTCTGGCTCTCCACAAGATAACCCCAAAGTGTCTCGTTTTGGGTTATTTGTTTATGATAATCGCCGCTCGGCTCGTTGCTATAGCAGCTTGCTCGTTGGTTGGACCAGCGCGGCGACGCCGGCACCGTCCTTGTTTTCCCCCCAACAGCCCGCCGTGGCGGTTTGATATTTTGACTGCGGTGAATTCCGAGTAGAGCGAGGCCTGGCTCCGCGAGAGCCCATTCTGAGAAGCCCGGAGGTCATTGGCGGCTTTGGCATCGACGCGACAACACTGTGTTTTAAGCATTAGAGGGAGGCCGGGACGCACGGAATTGTCGCGTCGGGCATCGAGACGGAACGCAAAACGATGCTGTTGACGCTCTTATCTTGAGGGCCAGTGAGTGCATCTGATGGTGCTCCTGTGACAAGAATTTCTTTGTTTACGTGGGAGTCTCCCAGGAGCGCCAGAAATAATGAGTCCGTAAGCTGCGCCTCCCGTTCGTGATTGACTTTGAAGTCCGAGCGTGAGAGACGGAGGACACCGTACATGAGAACATTAAGTTATGGAATTGCGTCAATTTACATTTGAACTGATTTGACGCCGAGGTGCATTCTTTTTGAACCGGTGTTTGACAAATTGTAAACATGTGCCTCAAATCGTCCAAGGCCTTGCGACCCCCACCCCCCCCATCTCTGGCGGCTCCCTTCGGGGGGTCTGGCTCCCTAGGTTTGGAATCACTGATCTGGAGCGTAATCACAACTATGTGATTGAGGGTAATTTCAGTGGCTTGGACTCTGTGACTTTGCTGGAATACAAAATGGGACTTTCCTAACACTCTAAATCCCCCAAAGCGCCATGGGAGCCATGTTTTGGAAGATCCTTCACGGATAAGGTTGAGTTTCCACAGCGCGACTTCCACTGCCTCAGCCTCCGGGCCTCCCATGGTGTTTCGGGAGTTTCAGGGTACTAGAAAACTCAGAGGAAAGTCCTCGTACCCTTAAACTAGGACTCAAGGTTTTAAGACGCAGGGAAAGTCATCAAACTCAAAACTCCCAAAGCGCCATGGCAGCCGTGTTTTGTAAGACCCTTCACGGATAAGGTTGAGGTCCCACAGAACAACGTCCACTGTCTCAACCCCCGGGCCTCGCCCTCCCACCGACTCATGTTTAAATCATAACTCCCATGGTGCGTTCGGGAGTTTTATAGTACAAGGAAAGTCCTCGGGAAGTCCAAGTACCTTAAACCTCCCGACGCACCATGCTTCCGCTTTGGGAGTTTCAGGATACTCAGAACAGGATAAAGCGCCATGAGAGCTTTGGCACTTTTAGGATACAAGGTAAGCGTCGGAATCCTAACGCTCCCAAAGCACCATGGGAGCCGTGTTTAGGAAGACCCTTCACGAATAAGGTTGGGGTCCCACAGAACAACGTCCACTGTCTCAGCCCCCGGGCCTCGCCCTCCCACCGCCTCATGTTTAAATCATAACTCCCATGTTCAGATGCAGTGTGCGGGTGTCATGTGTCTGAAAACTGGTTCACGGAGACGGATCTGCCCGTAAGTGAGCTCATTCCTCACCGAACAATGTCTCTCTTGTCCGGCTCCTTTTGCCAGTGAGTTAAGACGTTTACTAGCCATAATGAGTGCGTTTCTGCTGTTGTTGTTGTTTTTGTTCAACTGCGGTGAGGTTGTGGAGCTCCAGCGCGGCCAAAAGGAATAACAACGATGACCACGTCTGTAACATGGACGTTAAATACCAGCGTGTGGTCCTGTAAAGTGAGTTTATGGAATACTCCTTGATCACCAACATTATGCAGTGTCTGGTGAAGAGAGCCTGATATGCACTATAGCAAAAGTGTGTGTGTGTGTGTGTGTGTGTGTGTGTGTGTGTGGAGCAGAAGAATTAATTTAATCTTTTCTCCTGATTTTTTTTATTTTTGTTTGTTTGTTTGTTGGTCACTTGAGGCTGTGGGGATATTTGGGGACCTTTCATCCATATTGATCGACACGGTTTACTGACCACAACGAGCAACGCTGCTTTATCAAATTCACCACACCTGCCTTTCAGTGATCTTTGCATTGTTCTCCGGGAAAGGCGGCGGACCCCGCCACCAATGACGGAATACACATATCGAGCAGCACATGTATAATGCAAATACAAATGTCTGCTCTGCAAGTGTCGGCTCAGCAAATATGAGATGAATATTGACTATGTGATTTTTTTTTATTTTTTATTTTTTTACCAAAATAATCTTATGGATTACCACTTTAATGCTTTAAACGACTGAAAACCTACTGTGTTGCTGCTAATTAGCGTGTATCAGGGCAGAAAACACACCAACTCAGTGACTTAGTGCAAGTCCACTGCTGAAATGCCCCGAGGGGAAAGAGGGGAGAAAGTTTCCTCAGTCACTTTGTTTTTCCGACACACACACACACAAACACACACATCAAATCGCGTCTTTGTGCTCCGCCATGACGGCAGATACCCATGGTGTACAGTTGTGGCCTCCAGCAACAGCTGCTGGATGCATTAACCAACCAAGCAACCCCCTCCTCCCGCCTCCCACCCTTCTACCAGACAAAACAAGGCGGCCCGCTCAGAACCGGAAGCTGTGATTAAAGCGCTTCCTGTCTGGCTGCCCAGAGGATCAAGGAGCTCGGTGGTGGCTGCCGGATTGTTTTACCCCCTCTGCTCGGAGCCGGGGTCGCCCGACTCGGACCCCCCTCAAATCCTACCACCTTTTTAATTTTTGATGTATTTCATTTTTGCCTTTTTTGTCTTTTTATTGTAGTTTCTGTTTATAGCGTGCAGTGAATAGAGGGGTTGAGAGACAGGCAGCTAATGACCACAGGTTGGATTCTTACTGTTTCATGCACAGACCTAGGATTATATTTTGCCGTAATGTGATCATGTACCGCTCAGTAGAGTATATGAACAGATATTATTCTCAATGACTTGTGTTGCCCTGATAAGGAGACCTAGTTCTGTGTTTTTTCCGTCTAGAACCCTCCTCTTCAGGAGTATCAGGAGGTCCATAGAAAGTTCCCGGGGATTTTTGGGGAATCTGTGGGATGAACCGTGAACAGGGAGATATATAGTACACATGCTCACGGTGGGACCACCCGCACGGGAAACGCCCTTCTAAGTGTCCGACAGCAGACGTGTATGTTGTGTTCACGTCGGATGAAATGTGGCGGGCGGCCGAGCAGGAGATCAGCTCGTTCCTGAGTCGTACTGTATGGTTGTCCGCGCGCTAGACCATAACAAACAACTTTCTCCCCCTGGTTCATGTTAAAATATTGGTCTAATTTCCCTTTATTTATTCAATAGTTTATTGTTTAGCTTCACTTTTACCGTACATTTGTAGCGTCATTGTACATGTTTTTTCTTGTTTTATTTTTTTGTTTGAAATTAATTTTGTTGTACAGTACACTAAAAATGTACTGTATATTAAACAATAAACAGTAAAATATTTTTTTTATATTGTTTGTATATTGCCAAATTCTTTTTAATTTCTCTTGTTTTATTGTATATGCAGAACTATTTTTTCAGTAAATATTTCGTTTTATAGCATCTTGCCAATTTTTATTTTTTTTATTATTTCTGTTTTTTTTCCCCATTACTTTCTATTTTCATTTCCTTTGTTATTTTTGCCTATTGCTTATGAGCTGCTGTAACGCTGCAATTTTTCAATGTCCTGTCTGTCTGTCTGTCTGTCAACCAGTGCTTAGCGGTTAACCTCAGCTCGTCATTAAGGGCTACAGTAAGACTGTGAGTAAATACTTATTTTTCATTGTTTTTTTTAAATGGTGTTTTTTTTTTTTTTAATGTGTGACTTAATTCTTGCCCCCCGGTGCAGATAACCATCTCCTCATGTAGCTGTTGCACAACGTTGTGGAGAGAGACGGGTGTCATGAGTCAGAGCACGAGTACAAGCCTCACAGTGATGGGGAGGAGGAGACATAAATCATATCCATAGATCTATTGTTTATTTTTATTATAATTATTGTCGCGAGTGTCTTCCAGCGGTATCTGATCGCCATGAGGCGCCGTGTCGCTCTGCTACAGTTTGGGATTGTGAATTAATAACGTCTGAGCAAAGGCTTCTCACACTGTTGACGTCATCCTAGAGTGTTGCTGTAGGCTAATAAAATAACAAAAATTTAAACGAAAATATTATAATGTTGCATTGAACAGAGTGAGGCCAAAAATCTCCATGTTTATACATAGAATAGATGTATAGAACATGAAATATTCTGTCTCAACTCTTTCAAAGTAAACAAATGATAATGTGGTGATTTGTCCTCGATGTGATGTGATAGAAATCTCCGCGACCTTCCCACACAGACATGTACCTGCTGTCATTGCACAAGTTTAGAGTCCACACTTCCTCCTGTTTTTCTCTGCTGCGAGTGAGAAGTTATGACCAAAAAGCACTTGAAATATTATTCACCTCCTTGAATTCAAACTGCAGTCAAAGCAGGAACTGGAATGTTTAGTCTTCAAAGACACAGAGTATCCTTCATTTTAAAACCACACATATTACAGTAATGCAGTAAAGAAAAAAAAAGTTTTACCAGTAACAGTGTATTTTTTGACCAGATACTACAGTAATAACAATGGGAATATACTGTGTATATGTATATACTGATAACAATGGGAACAGATACTAGTAACAATAGGGATATAATAGTCACAATGGAATATAGACGAGTAACAAAAGGAATAGATACTAGTAACAATGGAAGAGATCCTAGTGAGAATAGAAGAGACCCTAGTGACAAAAGAAGAGATACTAGTAACAATGTAGATACTAGAAACAATGTAATAGATACTATTAACAATAGAATAGATACTAGTCGGAGCCAAATATTTGATATCTGAAACACAGAGCCCCATCGGATTCAATGGCTTAATACAATTGTAAGTAACATGACAGTACAATAGTTAATGGCAACAATAAGAATAGTTACTAGTATCTAATAAATAAGTACAAGTACATTATACATTTTGACTAGTAAAATTAAAATAGCTACAAGTAACCATTGGAATAGCAACTAGTAATTAAAATGTAAGTGTACTAGGAACTTAAAAAAAATGACAAATTGGTCCTTTGGATTAAATGTGAAAATGTTGTCATACGTGGGGCCATGATGCACATGTTCTGATTTCCAACTGTAGATAAACACACGTGAAGTATCTTCCAGGCAAATGCTGAGTCAGACGACCTAAGGAGATGACAAAGGGATTATGTTTATGAGGAAAGTTGAAACAGAAACAAGTAGATAGTCACATATTACACTTTGATATGTTATGTAACGTAAGCAACTTGTTCCAGGTTTATATGTACAGTGTCTGGACACCCTGACTGTAGCTGGAGGTTGAGTCTACGGACCAGGAAATAGAACATCTGTCTGCATGACTGTCTGCCTGCATGCCTGTCTGTCTGCAGGTCTGTCTTTCTCATGCATTACTAACTTTGTGTGTGTGTGCGTGTGTGTGTGTGTGTTTGTTTGTGTGTGTTGGGAGGCCGCTCAATCAGGGCCAAACCAAATATTGATGCGACTTTCGGCTGAGCCTGGACACTCAGATTCCAGAATCCTGCGGAGATCCACATCTTGGTTCTGGGCGAGATGATCCATGTTCCTCTGGGTCAGTGGCGAGGGCAGAGCTGGGACCAATTTGGGCATTAACCTGGGGGTGACAACCGGTGGTTTCAGAAGATATTTGCATACAAGAAACAATCATAATAATGTAATATTATGACCATTGATCAGAACATCAAAAACAATGTTATTCTTCAACATTTTAACAAACTATTGTTATTTTGACATCAATCAAATGGTGATTGTTTTGGAAATCGGTTAGGGAATCCATGATGACGATGTCACAGGGGATCATCAACTCCCTGAACTGGACCCAGTTTGGGAAAACTCCAGGTTCGGAAAAGTAAAAACCCAGTTTCTGTGTTTTTCGATCCATCTGGGTTGGTGCGAACAAACAAATCCCACACGGTCGACTCAAAACCCTGGAGTGGAGTTTGACTTTATGATCCTGGACTTTCCACCTCTGCTGTTGTCAGAGTCGGGTTCAGAGTTTCCAGGTGCTGTTTTTAGATGAATTTGGCGGAGCAGGTGGTGTCTTTAGGTGTTGCTTTTATGTGGAGCGGGTGTTTTTCTTAGGTGGCGTTTTGAGATGAATTTGGTGGAGCAGGTGGTGTCTCGCAGCTGTTCTGTGTATATTTATTTTAAATGTTATTTTATTTAGATGTCGCGTGGCATCCAAACTAAAATGTCCCAGCTTGATATTGGACGCCGCGCAGAGCACGCAGCCTCGGAGTAGGGGGACTGCACCTCAAAGTAGAACGACTGGACCTCAGGCACAGAAATGAGCAGCTTACATCACTGCTGGACGGTTACATCCAGGGGAGGAAAGTAACTCGTTACATGTACTCTCACCACAGCACACGTACCTCTACCTGTTACGAAAAAAGTAACTCAATAAGAACCTTAATCCTTGAGTCGTTTTTTAGTAAACTACTGATATACCAATATAGGCCTCATAACTACTTCTACTTGTAATTATTCTACTTCTCCTACAGTAACAATGAGGGTTCGATATTTTCAGTGTTTTTTTTCCATGTATGTATGTGTGTGTGTGTGTGTGTGTGTGTGTGTGTGTGTGTCCGTGTGTGTGTGTGTCCGTGTGTGTATGTGTGTGTGTATATATATATATATATATATATATATATATATATATATATATATATATATATATATATATATATATATAATATAAATTAACTGATACCATGATGCATGACAGAACGTCACATGAAATCCTATCTCTCTGTGGCCATGGAACTGTACAACTCACGTACATCAGACAGAGATGGGCATCAGAGGCATGAGGTGCTAAGGTGGTTCCAGCCTCCGTCCTTACATCCTCCCCTTTCTCTCAGGATGACTATCTCTCAGTGGATTGCAGTTATTTACAACGCCCTGATTTATGGGACGCCGTGAGTCTTATGTGCAATAACAGGGACGTTATGTGAAATATCATGGACAGTCATTGAACATTTGAATCAAACATGTACATTTACTTGTATTTTGAACTGATATTGTAGATACAGTACATAGACATTTTCCACTTCTCATACGTCTCTGTTATTCCTACTGGACCGTTAACCTGTGATATTTGAAACATTGTATGTTGGATTTGCACCTTACCATTCAATGGTTGATTATAAACACTTCATTTCGGGAAATTTAACTGAATATCTAGTGACTGCACCTTACCGTTAACTTGTTTACATTTATGATATTTACTTTTAACCTTTCAATTCAATTTCTTGCATTTGTACATTTGGTTGCAGATCATAGAGGATCTTTAATTTATGACCTGTTCTGTAACTGCTACTTTTGGCCCGACTGCGAACTAGTTGACATTCATACTTATACCTACCACTAACCTGTGACATGTCTGGCTGCACGTACGGTTATTGCGCCTCAATGATCATTTTAACTCTTCTATTGTTTATTTTGTGTATTTGCACTCCTTTCCTACTTTGTACTGCAACTGCTGCACAAGTATTTCCCTCTGGATAAATTTAGTATTATCTTATCTATAAATGAAGTCTCAAAGGCATTTAGGTCAACACACACACACACACACACACACACACGGGCGTGCACACACACACACGCACACACGCAGGCACCATGAGACTTCATTCTTTATAAATAGACCAGGGCCACGTGTCGTTTCTCTGTCACTAGACAGGATCTGTTTTTAAGCAGAGTAGGTGGTGTTTTTAGGCAGAACAGGTGGTGGTGCTTTTAGGTAGAGTAGTTGCTGTTTTTAGGCGGTGTTTTTAGACGGAGCCGGTGGTGTTTTTAGATGGTGTAGATGGTGTTTTAAGTGGAGTAGGTGGTCTTTTTTGGTTGTAGCGGCTGGTATTTTTTTACATGGAGCAGGTGGGGGTTCTATGTGGTGTTTTTAGCCCCCATCGTTCTGCTGTCTGACAGAACACAGTTAACCTGCTACTGTGGTTTGGTATCTCTGAGTATCACAGTGTATTCAGCCTCCATCAACATCATCCCAACTCGCACAACCAGCAGTCTCCCACAACGTTAAAACAAAAGGAAAAAATGGAAATTGCGATAAAAATCTCTCTCTCTCTCTCTCTAATCTCTAATCAGACTCCCAGTGCATTGTGGGTTTTATTGTTGTTTAGTCGAGTATCGAGCAGATACTGTGTCTGGCTGATAAAGCTGTCAACATGAGATAACAGATAAAGCAGAGATGAACGTCCCGTTGACCATTGTTTCAGGAGGAGGACGTAGATCAGGTTGATCTACACGCTGGCTTTGGCAGAACATGTGCCGTTGCTTCATTTGCTCTGTGAGAGAAGTCGTCCAGTTCATAAGCGACCTGCCAACAATAAATCACACGCCCTCAGGCTTTAAAGCTGAATCACGTCTGAAGGTCATCTGTTTTTTTTTTGTTTTTTTTGTCTTTTTCTGTCACATCTTCGTGGGCGTTCCACTTTTCCTCCAAATTGTTACTAGTAAAAATGTGTTCAATTTAGTCATTGAATCCTATTGGGCTCTGTGTTTCAGATGATTAATATTTGCCCCAAGTAGATACTAGTCAGGGGCATTCCCATCGCGACTAGTATCGATTCCCGTTTTTACTGGTATCTATTCCCATTGTTACTAGTACCTATTGCCATTGTTAAAGGTATCTGTTCCCATTGTTACGTGTATGTATTCCAATTGTTACTGGTATCTATTCCCATTGTTACTGGTATCTGTTTCCATCGTTACTAGTATCTATTTCCATTGTTACTAGTATCTATTTCCATTCTTACTCGTATCTATTTCTATTGTAACTCGTATCTATTCCCATTGTAACTAGTATCTATTCCCATTGTAACTAGTATCTATTCCCATTGTTACTGGTATCTATTCCCATTGTTATTGGTATCTATTTTAATTGTTTCTAGTATCTATTCCCATTGTGACTAGAATCTATTAGTTTGTTATATTTATTTCAATGTTACTAGTCAGTATTAATTGAGTGTTGAATTATATTATAGTATACTATGAATTGTTGTTACGAGTAACATTTTTGTTTTCCTAGTAACAATGTATTTTTACCTTCATGAGAAATGACCAGACAAAACATCTAATTGATATCTAGTTGAATTTAAATTGTTACTTGTTAAACTACTACGCTGCTTTTAAATATTAAACATAGTATTATTATTTTATCAATTTGTAAATCCTTGAAATAAAGGTTTTCTACAAATATGCCTGACTTACTTGACTTTTTTGTAGCGTGACAGTAAAGGGTGTTAGTGGCTGATGTCTTGCATAGCGTGCATGTACTGCTGCAAAGCCTGCATGTACTACAGCATGCAGCGTCTTCACGACTAAAAACAAAACCTGCAAGAGAACCCTCGTTCTCAGCCAACGCCAACCCAAAGTAAGGGAGGCGTGCAGGGAGCCAGTCTGACGGGCGCGGGCCAAAAGGCGAACGGGTTTCTGTCTGTGAACGACTCTCCCACCTCCTCCGTTAGAGTCATCACCAAGTGGTCGGAGTGATGGATGGATCCGCGGGACGACCTCGTCGAGCGCTTCGAACACGTCCTCTTGACTTTTTGGGTTTTTTTTTTTTAAACGTGGGGCTTCGCTTCCCTGGCTTCTGCCCCACCGAGGCCTGTTTAACATTTGTCAAGGAGCCACTGCATTAGCTCTGCCCGAAATAGACCATTGTGACCCGCTAACCCATTTTGCGATTCCTGGGAATTTTAAAGAGCACAGGACTTTTAAGGGATCTGGGGCACCGGCTTTTTGGCTCCCGTCCAGGTGAAGCCTTGGTGCTCGACTTGGAGGCTCAAGGGCAGTGAGGCCGCCATCGCGAAAATGCCAGATCCATTACGGAGGCGGTGGAAGTGTGTACAAGGTCGTCCTGGAGCCGGGTCCCACCGTGGAGGTCCCGCTGCAACGTCCCGGTGTATTCTGTCACCGGGGCCGTTAAGCGGCGTGTTTGATGCGTAGCTGAAGGGTGGAGGAGAAGGAATCTGATCGCAGGCTCTGGTTCGCTTTAGTTCATGAAAGATGTGGTTTGTCAATTTACTTATTGACACTTATTGATTCATTTTTCTGCAAAGAAGATCTCTAAAATCTTAGAGGTTCCCTCCATGTTTTTTGGTGGGTGGGCGGTTCATCAAATAACAAACCTTCTTATCTAGACATCAATCAAGACAGGAATACAGTTTTTCTTTCGGCAAATTTGGCTTTCGATGCCAAATGACGTTGAAATTGAAAAATGAATTTGCTTAAAGCTGCACTGCCCCCAAAACTCCCGATCCCCTCTTCACCTCACTTCTCCACATACAATGATTAAATCCACAGCCATCGTTTGTCCATGTAAATGAAATTAAATGAAATTCCAATAAAAAAAAAAAAAAAAAAAAAGTGTGGATCCAAATTAGAGTTTTGAGTTACAAAGGTACAAAGACTGTAAAGGCAGGTCGACTGCAACACAAGTTAAACTTGTACTAAGTGACTCCAGCGCTCTGCTCGGAGTAAACACTATTGTCCTGATGTCACGCTCGATTATCCCTATTGTGGCTTCCGGCTCCAGCCTGTCCAACTTACAGTACATGTGTTCAAACCTGTTTGCCATGTGCTCGGGTGTCACACGGAGCGTGGGACACTGGGGCTGTAGCTCCACTGTGCAAACACTGTCTGTGTGTGTGTGTGTGTGTGTGTGTGTGTGGAACAGTGACCTCCTAGTGAAATACTAGCGGTGACATCCTGAGCCTCAATTGAAGTTACCATTTGTAACCCCCCCGTGTGTGTGATCTCCATCTTGTGACTTACATGAAGTTGTGTGTGTGTGACTTCTCGCTGTTCTCTGAGTGGAGGAGGAGGATCATACGGGTGATGTTTGATGATGTGATTGTTACCAGGGAATCTGTTGATGTACAGTATTTGTGTTTGTTGCTTTGCTATCTTTTCTCATGGAAAAATGAGGCGGTCTGACGCACATGCACAGTCTCACACACACACACACAGTACAAGCACAAACCGTTTAATCCCCAATAGACCAGAGTCTCACAGAGGCCAGGATGATGTCATTTACCTGTAATGTTTCGGGTGACAAAGGGCCTTTTGTGCTTCTGTAAATACACGCACACACACACACACACACACACACACACACACACACACACACACACACACGCGCGCATGCACACACAGACACACACATTCTGTTCTTCCTGGCTGGGGCTCACGTGAGCCAGGCAAAGCGAGGGCACATGTGGTTTCCGTTTGCACAGTGAAACAAGCCATTTATCATTCATTAGTCGTCCCATTCATGAAGCTGTGGCGCTGTGTGAACATCTCTCTGGGAGGAGAGGCGGCCAGGAGGCAACCAGGAGGCGGCCAGGAGGCAACCAGGAGGCGGCCAGGAGGCAACCAGGAGGCGGCCAGGAGGCAACCAGGAGGCGGCCAGGGGGCCACCAGGGGGCCACCGGGAGGACACCGGGAGGCCGCCGGGAGGACACCGGGAGGACACCGGGAGGACACCGGGAGGACACCGGGAGGACACTGGGAGGCCGCCGGCCAGATTGAGCCCTGGTTGTTACAAAGCACAGAGGTTTTGTTTCCCATGTCGGTTAATATGGATTGCTTTAGTAGGCGAAAGAGACAGTCAAGGCTCAGCGGGCTTTACACTGAATCCGACAAACACAAACTCCTCACCGGAAGTGCATTAATTTCCATAGAAATGAATACAACAGTGAGTACAACGGTACAACAGCCGGAGGAGGCCGAGCTCTCATGTTTTGTCCGGCTTATTTTCTGATTAAGAACACGTGCCGTACGACAGATCCGTTTTCGGATCCAGTGTAAAACGGGCTTAACTATTACTGTGGAGCCTATTTACCCAGAAGCCCTTGTATCATCCTGTGCTGCCGGCTCAGACCAGCTCCTGACCAAAGAATCTATCGAAAGGCAAAACAGCTCCAAACATGATCTGACGAGGGCTCCAGGATTTCACAAAGTTGGCAATGCAAAGATGAATACGAATTCCATCTGCGAGACAAAATGACCAGAACAATGAGATGCTTGTAAATTTAGCCGATGATTGTACATTTATGAGTCATTCCACAAACATTGTTTGTCCTTGTTAATCCGTTACTATAGCGACGTTACCGAAACCTCCTGCCAGGCTACGAGCTAATGTTATCTGCACTGATTGAGGACTATTACAGGAATGCAAACAAACATTTACCTTCCGAAATAACTTTTATAAAAAATAACCATATTACAAGGTTTGGCGTGAAAGCAGGGGTAAACCGTGTCGTACCCGCTCTAATATTCTCGTGGAATACAAACAAAACGTTTTCACAGCAGTTTGCTTTCTCACTGACGACAGTGAAAACACACAAAAAATGAAAATGACATCACCGCTCTGATAAAAGCCGCTGTTATCCCCTCGGGTTCCTGCAAGGGGACAACAGTAAGCCCCGCCAACCAAGAGGATTTTACCAGTAAAAAATAACCACCGGTGAACATCACGTCTGTGGCGGTATCAAACCACCGTTCACTCTGTGACTAGAGGGAGCTCGTTGCACCGTCGTGGCGCCAGGAATGAGAGGAGTCGCGGGCGGGATGAACGACTCCCGCGTCCAGGTGGCGACGGAGGCGCGAGGCCGAGGCCTGAGAGGATGGAGGAGGCTGGCACCCGACCAGCGGTGGGGAGATATGGAGGAGCACTTCCACGGACAGCCTTGTAGGAGAGCAGTGAGTCGAAGTAGACTAAAATCTCTTCTCACATGTAAGCCGGGGGGGACGACGACGGGCTGAGATCAGCTGTAAGCCACGGAGCTATGAGGTGGTGTGAACTCTCTACCTCCATCAGGGGCTGTATATTAACCACCGCCCTCCATGTCTGGAGAGTAATGGGGGTCTAACACAAACACTGATACGGGAGCGGAGAAGTTGTGTTTGGTGAGGCTGTTCGCATGAGTAATGGAAGATGGAGGGTGGGTGGGTGGAGGTGGGTTTGGGTGGAGCTAAGCTGCACCCCACCTCTCCATAAAGTGTTAAAACAGTCTGACTTTACGACCGCACGGCATCCAGCCGCACTCGAAACCGACCGTCGAACCCACAGACATGAATGAATAAGATTTGTATCCGGTGCAGCCCACACACGCCGCGGTCCAAGTTTGATCCGCACCGGACTATATTTGTAGGAGTAGTTGGTAATAAACCATGCTTCCAGGGCCGACCTACCTGAAGTAGAAGGGCAAAGCGTATATCTCCACACTCACTTTATTCACATGCACTTTACTGCACATTATCTGGATTTACAAATAGCCTATCCCATATACATAACTCTATTCCCTTCACTTATATTTTGTACCCCCCACTTTATATGATCGTTTTAAGTCTTATTAAAATTTTATTAAATTTTTATTCATATTTATATTATTCTATTCACTAACTGAATTACGTTTTAGGAATCAGTTAGTTTCCGTGAGTTAGCTCGGGAGGAATTAGGTTAGCTATTATGTTAATCTCTGGGTGCGTCGCAAGGACATTTCACTGCATATATATATATGTATGTATGTATGTATGTATGTATGTATGTATGTATGTATGTATGTATGTATGTATGTGTATATGTATGAACCTATGTATATGTATGTGACAAATACTCCTCTTGAATCTTGAATCTGGAAGTACCGTGGGTACTGGGATGGTGGACGGGGGCGCTTTGTGACGTTGTCATCCAATATGATATATACTGTATGTGCAGGTTGTGGCTGTGGGGGGAAGTTTGCATATGGGACTACGTTGGATTGAACTTTCTTCCATTGTTTCACTGAACTCTGAAAACTGTATTCTGCGTATTTGCTACAATTGCCGCGACTAAACCCCATGCGTCGCTCCCGGCACCTCTACATATGTCTTTGTGGGAAGTGGGCGCGTCTGCTCCCGCCGCGCAGTGGAGACAGCTCAGTGTTTGTCTTTCTGGAAGCACAGAAACTGAACTGTGGCCTCGCGGAGCCCGGGCGGGCGGGCGTTATCTCTCTGGATCAAAGGCCAGGAACAGGTTTCACATCGGGGGGGCTGAAGGGCTGAAGGGTGGCGGCGGCAGCACCTCCGCCCTGTGATGTAACCCCACACAGCGGGAGGGTTGGAGTTAGCGAGGGATGGAAATATTGAGTCGCGCGCTTGGTATCGATGTGCCGCAAGGGGAATCAATGTGGCGCAAGGTTGTTTGACGATCACCAGCCGCTCCTCTGTCGTCTCTTGATTGTTGTTTTGCAGCGCGTGATGGGATGTTGCGTTGGCCTACTTTATATAGTGGCCGAACCCCTTTCACGTCCAGGACCCGCAATTTCAAACTTACATTTGATAGGATTTGAGTCTCTGGGAACCCCGCTGGGAAGGTTTTCTGTCTGTTCTCTAGTTAGGGAGACACCAGCGA
The DNA here is from genome assembly GCF_960531495.2 of Zeus faber. Classification (NCBI taxonomy): domain Eukaryota; kingdom Metazoa; phylum Chordata; class Actinopteri; order Zeiformes; family Zeidae; genus Zeus; species Zeus faber. The sequence continues at coordinate 6,547,182 of NC_137208.1, forward strand.
CTCGAGAATAGAAACGGTCATTATAGTACTTTCTCTAATAGATTTTTACATTCACTATAAATCATCTTGTTGGGGGAGGTGAGGGAGAAAGAGGGTGAGCAGGGAGTGAGGAGATGAGGGTGTGAGAGGGTGAGTAAATGAAGGAGAGCTGAGGGGCTGTAGGAGAGAGGGGGCGAAGAAGTGTGGGTGAGGGGGAAGAGGTCAGAGGGTGAATTGGAGGAGGGATGAAGGCGTGAGGGTGAGAGAGATGGGGTGCGGGGGAGAGAGGGGGGGTCAGGTGAGGGCGCGAGGAGGTCAGAGAGTGAATGGGTGAGGCGGTGAGAAGGGAGAAGGGTGATGGGTTGAGGCCGTGAGATCAGGGGGTGAAGGGGAGAGCGGGTGAGTAGGCGAGGGGATGAGGTGATCGGGGGTGAGAGTGCGGGGGCGCGAGGAGGTCGGAGGGCGAATGGAGGTGAGAGGGTGTGAGGGTAAGGTCAGGAGGTGGGGGAGGCTGAGGGCGTGAGAGGGTGAGGAGATGAAGGAGAGAGCAGGTGAGAGGGTGGTTCGCAGGTAAAACCGCTGCTTGTGTTAACAAAGTGGTGCGACTGTACACGCCCACGGTCCACTCGAAGTGAACCGGCGACCCCGGTGTTGGATCGCGACCCGCCGGTTGAGAACACACTGAAACTTATAAGTCTAAAAACTATTAATTTATCTGTGTGTGTGTGTGTGTGTGTGTGTGTGCGTGTGCATGTGGAGAAAACACAACATCGGTTCTGGGGTGGGGGCGGGGTGCATAAGCCGCGGCTCAGCGCCAGGTTTGTTTTTCGGGCGCGGGGTCCTGAACAGGGACCATTCATTCATCCATTCACCCGTTCATTCATGGAGCACCCAGCGCTCGGGGGGCGATGAAAAGTACATTTGAAGCCCCATCATGAAGCCACATTCCTGCCTAATCCAGAGGAGATCTGCCCCCCCCCCCCCCCCCCCCGGGAGGCCCAGGGATGGAGAGAGAGACAGGGAGGGAGGGAGGGAGGGAGAGAGAGACCGGGAGGGAGAGAGACAGGGAGGGAGGGGGTGTGGATTCCAAACTGATCCCCCCGGGCCTTCCAAAAAGCAGGTATTACCCTGAAGTTCACCACCGGTCAGTGTCTCTTCTCCAGCCTGTCATTATTTCGTCAACTTTGTTTGGGCTTTGGTTTCCTCCCATGAGACAGTTGACCAAAGAAAAAAAAAAACCCAAAGTGGATTCTATTTCTGAAACTTTTTTCTTTAGGTTTTATCGATTGAAGGTTGAGAAATAACGTGGATATTTCATGTTGTGAAGACTTAAATGAAAAATAGGTTTCAGAAATTGAAGCAGTTTTTTTTTGTTCAGTTATTTATTTCTCCAGCTGGAATTCTCTTTCATACGCGTTCGATTTGACCGAACTCAGATGCAACGTTTAATATATATTTATATATTTTTTTAATGTATTTATTTAATGTATTAATTTTAATTATTTTTGGACTGTTGGAAGCCATGTATGGTCTATGCTGGTGCACTGACATACAAAATACAGAACACATAACAGCTCCAATATGTTAAATTACACCTGTATTTACCCGGCTCCGTGTAACTGGGACATTAGTACCAAGAAACTGACCTTAATACCCAGCCTTAAAACTTGACCCAAATACTGACTTGTATACCTGCCAAACAATGCTGTGAGTTTGTCGTTTTTTTTTGTTTGTTTGTTCATTTCGTTATATAGTGTCCAGGCCTGGAAACCATAAGATAAGGGCCACTGTGTTGTCAAAGTAAAGGCAGCTAAAGGAGTCCTAATCCATCCAGCGGTTACTTTGATTTTGGTCTTTTTTTGGGGGGGGGGGGGGGATTTAAAATGGTTTTGGAAAAGGAAGGAATCTCCCAGTTCTCCTGTATCTTTCTTCATGAGGTGAACAGTTCAGCGAACCATGATCCACCCCCACCCCACCCCACCCACCCCACCGTCTAATGGATCTGGTCATATTATCCCCTGTTTCATCCCCTGTTTTATCTCCCTCTTTATCTCTCTCTCTCTCTCTCTCTCATTTCTTCTATCCCCGGGTTGAGATGATACTCCTGCAGCGCTGCCTGCGATGTTTACACAGCAAAGCTTTCCTTTTATTGTCAGAAGACACTGTGGAGCTGGACGAGAGGGGGTGAGGGAGTGAGAGGGGTTGGAGGGGGGGGGTGAGGAGGTGACAGAGCGGGGGCCACGGGGGTGAGGGAGGTGAGGGGTGATGGGGGGGCAGGAGCAGCCCAGAGGGGACAGGGAGTCCAGGCTGCTGGCGGAGTTCTCCCAAACAACATTTCCTCCATGTTCACCCGGTTCCACAGCAGCTCCTCGAGGGCTCCTCTACAGCCCTTCTACATCTACTCTTCAGCTCTTCTACAGCTCCTCTACCTCTCCTCTGCAGCTCCTCTACAGCTCCTCTGCAGGTGACCTACAGCTTCTCTACATCTTCACTGCAGCTCCCCCATCACACAGCTCCAGCTCTTCTCCATCTCCTCTACAGTTCATCTACAACTCTGCTACAGCTCTTCTACATCTCCTCTACAACTCCTATGCACCTCTTCTGCAGCTCATCGGCAGCTCTTCTACCCCTCCTCCACATCTCCTCTACAGCTTCTCTACATCTCCTCTACAGTTCATCTGCAACTCTTCTACATCTCCTCTGCAGCTCCTCTGCGGGTGCTCTACAGCTCCTCTATCACACATCTACAGCTCCTCTACATCTCCTCTGCATCGCCTCTACAGCTCCTCTGCAGCTCCTCTGCAGCTGTTCTACAGCTCCTCTGCATCTCCTCTGTAGATGTCAGGTGTCACGGTGGTGCACCATTCCCGCCTGGGGTGCTGTTGGCACCGTTCTCCGGGTGGGTTATCTTCCAAACAGGAGCCTTTCTGTGTGGAGTTTGCATGTTCCCCCACCGTAAATGTGCACACATCATTGTCTGACCAGCGATGGACACTCGTCGCCAGGTTCCCGGGCGCGTCCACGAATGCTGCCCACTGTTCCTGGCTGCGCACCCGGAGGAAGAACAAGCCAGGATGGGTTAAATGCAGAGGCCTCATTTCACCGGCCACCATCCAAAGCGTGTGCGTGCGTGTGTTGTAGTGTGGTTTGCTGTGTGACAATTTAAGATTCTTCAATCTCTCTACATCTCCTCTGCAGCTTCTCTGGCCTGTGCGCACAGTTGTGTCATCCCAGTCTCAGACCGAACCACCCAGGCAGCAGCAACGCTCTTAAAGTCATCCATCTGCAAACAAGGCGCCAGGCTGCAGAGGCGGATGGGAGATCCTTCAAGGCCTTTAATGCTGCGTCCTCACGTGAAAACACTGTCTGTCTTCACTGAGACCCTGTAATGCAGTCAAATCCTGCAAACACAGAGGATGGGTTTTATTCTCTCCTGTGTTTCTCTTGCCACACAAGGCTTGCACGCCACTGAACTTTTCAACCTGCCCTCTGAGTTAAGTTCATTTATTTGCCGTCTTTTTGAATTAAACTGACTGTTGGTCACTTTGGGTATGGGAGCGCGGTCCTTCATGTCCTCCTCCTTTCCTTCCTCGTGTTTTCCAGCTTTTCCAGTCACTCCCTGGACCAATAATTCTATTGCCGAAAGCACCGGCTGCTGCAGTGAGACAGCTTACACAAGTATAAAGGCTGCCAAATCCAAAAGTAGTTCAACGTGGAGCTTTTGGGGGGAAAAGTCTCTCTCAGCGTTTTTTCGCTAAGCCCCTCTGCAGCAAAAAAAAAAAAAAAAAAAAGAGAAACCCTGAACCCGGAGAGCTGCAGTACAACCTTTAAACTCGCTGTCACAAACTAACGCATTGACAAGACACACACACACACACACACACACACACACACACACACACACACACACACACACACACACACACACACACACACAGACACAGGCCAGTTTTAACCATGTGATGTGGAAAACGATGGAGGGGGTGGAGGGCAGGGAAACAAAGGGAATGCCTATTTTTGAAAGTCGTCCACTGCGGGACTCCATTAGCACTTAATCTAAAGAGCTGCTCTTGCACTCCAGGTTTTCCTGAGGAAGCACTGATGTGTGTGTGTGTGTGTGTGTTCTGTTCTACTTTTAAATTTGGTGCAAGCGATCCCACCTTCCCCAACAAAAAACAGCCTACGTCGGGTTGACTCTACATGCTGAGTCTTCGTTTCCCTCCGTTGCCAAAAAAGCCCACATGTCCAACTTGTGGCTTTTTACAGAGTCCTCTCCAACTCTCTCTCTCTCTCTCTCTCTCTCTCTCTCGCTCGCGCCCTCCTTTTCTCCGACATATGGCATTAAGTGCATTTATGTTTTTTTTTTGTTTTTTTTTTTAAAGGGCGGACTCTGATTGAGAATTTAACCCTCTCACCCCGGACAGTTTTTTGACATTCTTAAAAGAGCTGCACGGGAGAATTGAACTTCTAACCCTGAAAACCTACGGTGCCCCCGTCGAAGGTTGAAAAGACTTGGACCTTTCACGGAATAATATGGCTGTTTATGGTATATTTCCAGAATTTGATCATTTATTCTGTATTTTGAGGTACATCTTTCTGATTATTGTTGATTGCTAGGTTCATTTTTATTGTTCATTTTTTGGTTAGTAAAAATTTTTTGGCATTTTCTTTTTCTAATTCTATTGTTATTATTTATTAATAAGAGCGGCCTGGGTCACTATTGTTATTGCTCAAAAAAATGTTTCAGGCTAAAAGTATCTGAAAAACGACAACCGCAGTACACAGAGACATGGTTGATGTCTTGTAAGAACCGGAGTTTGTTTGTTTGAGTTAAATTAGTATCAATCTACATTTAGAGCAGAAATTAGGGAAAAACTGTCGTAATCTGATTCAACTCAAGAGCGGGCCGCTTCGTGACATTTGTAAGTACAAGCTTCGTCGACTGGGACTCATTCCCATCCAGACACTAGCGAGTGCGACACCTGGACAGACGACTCGAGCCGACGCTGCGTTTAAAGGAAACTCTGAAAACTGTAAATCGTGCTACGTTTTACAGAACCCGGAAATCGATATATCTATATCAGTCACAGAAGATGTTTTCGTACTGCAGGAAGTTCTAAGAACCTTTAGAGGAACAGACCCTTTCTTTTGTGTCCGCTCTGCATCATCCAGGAACAATTCATAATTGTTCAAAAAAAACAAAAAAAACAAACGACAGAAGAGTAACTTTCGGTGGCGCACGTCCACGGTGATCGGTCAAACACATGAGCATGAGAAATACTCCTGTGGAAAAACACGTGAAAAATGGGATACTTCATTTAAAGTCAACGAGTCTTTATTTATACAAAATCTTTTAAAAAAACATTTAATGTAGGTTGAAAAAAAAAAACAGCGTCCCCGACCGAGTGCCGTCGCCACGGGCGGCCGACGGCCCAGGGCGAGAGGGGGACACGGCGGATCACCGTCACAGCAACGCGCAGACCTCGTATCGCAGTCCGGAAAATCGACGCTGAGACTCATATATCAGCCTCCGAGGGCACGGCTGCGTTAACACAAGCAGCACAGTGAGTTATGGCAACGACAAACCCTGGTTTACAGCCACACGCAGGCGGCGGCTTTTTGTAACGTGTGCTGCGTTTCACAAGACCAGAAAAGACTAATACTAAAACGCCCAAACTGGACCCTGTGTATTGCTGCCTGCAGCTGTATTTATTATTATTATTATTATGAATATATAGTGTCCGTGTCTGTCTGTCTCATCTCGCTCTCTCTCTCTCTCTCTCTCTATCTGACATGTTTGTGGGAGCAGAAGTTTCATATCCCGTGTTTACAGACCCTCTCCCGCGCCAGGACCCCGGGCACCTAGTGCCCCGTGTTGCTGCCTGTCTGCGGTGACACTGGCCAGCGTCCCAGCCGCCATGTTGTTTTGGTTCTGCCGTCTCTCCGTCTCCCCCGTTTTTGATTTAATACATTTTGTTTCGCATCCGTCCCGGTACCGGCCGCTTCCCTCTCGGTGTCCGACTGACAGAGCGTCAATAATCAACGTCACATTTTGACGTCTCTGAAAAGGAAATCGATAAAATGTTTTTATTTTTTTTATTTTAAGATATTAACGGAAGGTAGGTGGACTAGAGGCAGAGTTAGACTCGAGGTAGACCAGAGGTTGAGTAAAGCGAGACTAGAAGCGGAGGAGACTAGAGACAGAGGAGACTGCAGCAGACAGCAGGAGGCTCTGCGTTCGCTCGCTGTAACTGGAGCAGACAGCTCCTCCGTTGACCCCCACCCTCCGACCTACAACCCCACTGACTCCTGTACATGTGCAGGCCAAACTCCTGCCCCCCCCCCCCCCCCCCCCCCGCGCCTCACCCATGGGAGCTTTGCTCCACGGCCAGGGGTCCCGGCCATGTGCTTGAGTGCAGTATTTTCAGCCTCGTGGGGTATTACAGGTCGTCGTGCCAGTTCCAGCCCCCGCCCTCCGCCTCCGCCTCACCCCTTCGCCTCCCCTCCAGCCTGTGATTCGCTCAGGTTATAATACAGGGTTATTACCTCCAAATTTACCCTTGACACGAAACGGTACAATCTGTCAAACACGACTGGGGATAATTGCAGGGCAGGTTGGAGGCGCGGATTACTGCTGCTGCTGCTGCTGCTGCTCTCTACCTGGTGGTTGAGCCGCAGCGGAGAAAAATACAATGTGCTAAACTATTAATTTAGATTTAAAGGCCCCACAAAAGTGATATGTTATTTTCACAATTTTTTTTTTATGGTTTTATCAGCCCCTTTTTTTGTAGCTATTCAACATGATGCATACAAAGAAATGTCTTTTAATTGTTCAGTTTTGCTTGAAGACGCCATGCTGCACAATATCATTTATAATTATATTTTATTTTGACTTTACTTTTTATTTTCATTTAATTTTATTTTTTATTGGAATTGTCTGTCGTAAGGCGCCGATCCCCGACGTGACAAAATCCTAGAACCTGTAATTGCACCAGGCAGAACAAACCCGTTCTGATGTGGAAATAACAACAACCAAACATTATTTTTTATTTTCAAATTATTATTTTTTTTTTGCGAGATTTAAGGAAGAGAAGACATCCTCTGGCAGCGAAAACAGCCGGTAGACAGGTCGAAAAAAGACACCCCCCCCCCTCCCCCCACGTCGCAAAATGTTAATTTCCGAAACACGTCAAACAACAGTCGTTTGCGGTGTTCCAAGTGTCATTTTGCGGGGTCTTGGATGCTGCAGCGAGGTCCTTGGAATGTTGTTTTTCATCAAACGAACGATAACCCTGGGATGAAGTGGAGCCCTGCGTCTCCAGTGAGTATCAACACATAAAGAATCTCTTTGATATGACGTGAAGTAGTTGCCCTTTCCCACAGCGTCAGGTTTCAAAACGCAACATCGATAAGTGTTCCCGAAAAACAAACAAAAACACATCGACCGCGCTGGAAGACGGCGTTTCTTTTGGGGGCCGCTCCGCGGCGTTACCATCTCCTCTTAAGGTCTGTCAATCACTGATGGCCGGAGCAACTTGTTTCTCTCCGTTAAAGGGAAATTCACGGGAGCTAGGCTAGTTGATCCCATCTGCAGCCTTGTGTTGCGCTAACACCGTTAGCCTGTAGCCGGTCAGTGTCTCGGCCTTGGGTGTCCCCTGGGGGATGGAATTGGTGCCTGAACGTGTGCAAGATAGATGTCCCCCTAAAAAGCGGGAGTATCTATTTAAGGTCTTGGGCTATTTCATCAGCAAAACGTTTGGATCGGTGGTTCTCAACTGGTGGGTCCCAGTCCCAAAACTGGACCACAGGGTGTATGTTCATAAATCAAATCAAAATATAGCTACATTTGAAAGAGTATGACATTTCCGATGCTGTGCTTTTATTCTGAAACACCACATTTCCAGCACTCATAACCTCATTTCATGAAGGCTCCACATCTCACACAATCATAAAGTTAAGAAATAATGGGTCAATTAAAATGCTAAAAAAATCGAGATATACATTTTGGTTTTGCTCAAATTTTTATTATTTTTAATCTTCTCTGAATTTTTCAAGGTGAAAGTATCTGAAACACGGCAACCGCTGTACCCACAGACATGCCTGAGGTCTCATTGGAACCGGACATTTGAAGACGTTTTGTTGTTCGAGTTGGCATTTACATTTGGAGCACAAATTTGTGGAAAAACCGTTGCAAATTTTTGCGATTGGATCAGTCTGAGGAGTGGGGGGGCTTTGTGACATCACCATCTCAAATGATTTAAGCCCGGGCTTCATCTCTTGGAAGTCATTCGCATTCAGTGAGTCGCCCCGTGGACCACAGAGCGGTTGCTGTACGTAGACAGACAACCCAGGCGGATGCTGCGTTTAAATGAAACTCAGAAAACTGTAACTTGTGCTGCGTTTCACAGAACGCCGAAAACTATAACGTCATTGACAATTTATTTGGTTATATATCAGATATGTTCGACTAGTCTCACATCTTTGAGATAGAAGAATTGGGAAATTTGGAATTGGTGTTGATATAAAACGATGTGTTTTACGGAACCTCGGAAAACTGTAATACGTACCTGACGTGACTAAACTGGACCGAGTGTATTAATGCCTGTGGCTATATTATTATTGTTGTTATTATTATTATTTTTTATTTTTTATTATTATAGATTATTATTATTATGGAATCACTCACTATCCACACCAAAGCTAAGTGTTCAATGTTTTTAACAGTTTCACAAATGCATTATGGGTAACTGCACTGTTGGTTCAAATCTTCCATCGGGCCATGATTTAATGACCCTGAGCCCAGACCAGTTGAGAACCACTGGTTGAATGCACGACTTCTAAAAGGTGACTGTATGTGGGTGGGTGTGGGTGTGTGTGTGGGTGTGGGTCTGGGCGTGCGTGCCTGTGCGTGCGCATGGCAGTTGTGTAAGTGCTTGGCAGGCGTAGCAGCACAGCGTTATCCGATAAGACGCAGCAGCCTTCTCCCCGTACTCCTGGTCCTTCTCCTCCTCCTCACCTCCCCTCCTCCCCCTCCTCCCTCGCTCCGAGCATCAAACCCTCCCTTTGTTCTGCAGGTGGAGCGCGCCGTGGTTAGGGGGGGGGGGGATCATTTTGTCTGTCATTGCCGAAAGTGTGACCTGCCAAAATACCTGGACAAACAATGGCCTCCTTCTCAGCTCCCCGGGGGGGGAAACCAGCGCAGAGTCCCCGGTGGGAACCCAGGCACCTGACCCATTTTCCGCTGGTGTCCAGTGGATTTGCTCAGCCCCCCCGGTTCCAAAACAATAAACAAATATTCGGCGACCGACGCTTCGGAATGTTGTCTTTTCATTTGCCTTCCCTTTGTTTTTAGTGAAACAATGATGTCATTTCTTTGTTATTATGAATATTAAAAAGTGTTCTCAAAACAAACACCCGGGCCGCCCGCGCTGCCCTCCGGTGCCTCGTCCGCGCGTATGTCTGTATTTCTTTCCTCTTCGACGAGAACGTAAAAACTTAAATTTAAAATGCTGACATGAGCATTCCAGGCCAGTAGGGGCATAAAACATAATGTTATATAACTCGGTGTCAAGCACCCCGGGAGAACATTCGCAGGGTGCAGCGTTCAGCCTGGTCTAGCCCTAGGTCCCAGTCTTCATAATATTAAACATTGTGCGGACGCCGTTCCTCACGCCCGAGAGACCTTTGACCTCTTCATGGAGACACGGAGAACAACGCGACGGCCGCGAACGCGTTGAACTTCCTTCACGCCAATACACGGGGAACCTGAGTTTTGGAAAATTTCTCCAACCTGGAAGGAGTTTTCCAGGAGCTTTGTTTCCAGCTCCTCAAACGCTGTTTTGGTGCGGACGGGTTCCAAAACTGCAAAGAAAACACCACGTTGTCAAAAATATCCGTTTGGAGGTGTATCCTAAGGAGATAAACGGTTTCCCAGACCTGGCATACTGCACGGCGTTCTCGCATATGCACACGCGTGTGCGCGCGCGCGCACACACACACACACACACACACACACACAGTGCCCAGGGACCCCAAACAGAAGACTTTGATGTGTTCGTGTGTACAGAGTGTGTGGTTGAGTGTCTTTGTGTGTGTGTGTGTTTTAATGTGTGCATGTGGCTGTGTGTGTATGTTTACACAGTGTGTGCTCATACTTTGTGTGTGTGTTCCTACAGTATTTGTGTGTATGTGCTGTATGTTCATACTGTGTGTGAACCGATTGGGTGTCTGTGTGTGGGTCCATGTGGCTGTGTGTGTGTTCATGTGCGTATGTGTTATTACCATATACAAGAGTGTGTGTGTGTGTGTGTGTGTTTATATAAAGGGTGTGTGTGTGTGTGTGTGTGTGTGTGTGTGCGTGTGTTCATGCTCTCCAAGAAGTGTGTCTAGTGTACATCTATTTATCTGTGTGTGCGTGCGTTTCTAGCTTCTCACCATGGCTGCCGCCGCTCCATCAGCGCTGCCGCCTGGAACTCAGGGTTTCCGCGCTCCACGCCTCCGTCTGCAACAGCATCCACCTACTGCCCTCCTCCACCGGCCCCCTCCTCCTCCAGCTGCCGCAGCCCTCCTCCACCGGCCGCCGCCCTCCTCCATCCACCGCTGCCTCCCTCCACCCGCCCTCTCTCTCCCTCTCTCTCTCTCGCTCTCTCTCTCTCTAATTAACTCTAAATAAGTGTGTGTGTGTGTGTGTGTGTGTGTGGGTCAATCCCTGTATGTGTGTAATGCACACACCGCTGATCCACTGGTTGTCTCTGTCAGACACTTCCAACATAAACACAGCGTTCTCCAATAAGAGCGCTTTAATTACTCTTTCTTTCCTACCGTGGTTACGCACGGGTGTACACACACACATACACACACACACACACAGCGGTTGAGGTGTTGTGTGTCCAGCCAGGAGACTGATGTGAGCAGCAGACATGTTTCGTTGGTCCCTCCTCCTCCTCCGCCTCCTCCTCCACCTCACTGTCCTCCACACAGACCACAGACCTCGGAGAGACGGACGGAGACCGTCTTTTTCCTCCCCACTTGAATTCCACAATCTTTTATGAGCGTGAGAAATCACGGAGGCTCTGTGTGCCGCCATTATTTGGCCGCCATTATTTAATCTGTTTTTTTTTGTTTTTTTTTTTTCTTCTTTTGCTTTAGCAATTTTTTTTTTTCCTTCCCGTGTTTCGGGTTTAGGGTTTAGGGTTTAGGGTTTAGGGTCCCCAGCACCATAGAGCTCACAGCCGATCCATGGTACCACACTGGCTCTGGTTCTGGTCGTAGCCAGAGCGGGGCCCACGGTGTCTGTGGGCTCCAGAGGTTCCAACCAAACTGTGATTTAATGAACCGAGGCTCCGTGGAATCTCTGAGGTTTGGCTTCAAACGGAGAGCAGCTTCCAATTAACATCCTATAATGACTCTCTGTCTCTCGCCGTCCCTCCCTCCCGCCCTCTCCTTCGCTCTGTCTCTCCTCTACCCCTCTCTCTCTCTCTCTCTCTCTACCTCTACCCCCTTCTCTCTCGTTCTGTCTCACGCTCGCCTTCTCCTCCTTTCTGTCTCCAACCCTCTGTCCCTCTCCACCTCTCTCTCTCCCTCTCCCTCTTTCTCGCCCCCCTCTCTCTCCTCCCCTCCCCTCCGCTCCCTCTATCATTATTTTTCTCTTTTTCTCTCTGCACCCTCTCCATCACACTCTCTCTCCCTCTCTCTCTCCCCCTCCCCGCCCCTCTCTCTCCTTCTCATCCCTCTCTCCTCCCTCCCTCTTACTCTATGGCTGAAGCGCCAAACCACAGTTACTTTATAAGTGATCGATCCAAGCTACAACGATAATAATAACAGCAATCATAACCAACAAATGTATGATGAATATTGATCAAATTGAAAGAAAAATTGAGGATTTGAGACCAAATGACTAAACTACATCCAGCCGTCACAAGGGTACCAATTGACACGCACCACGAACAGCCCCTCACTCTCCCTCTCTCTCTCTCTCTCTCGCTCACCCACACTCTTCCTATTATTTTTTCCACCATTTTTCCAGCCATCACCTTTGCCTTTCCCCTCTGCTCCTTCCCAGAGTGCTTTGGCCCCCGCGTACGTCCTGAGAGGCCCCCCTCGGGGGGGGGGGGGACTCGCGTGCACTCACGCCGCCCGCCCCGAATAAAAACCTGCCGACCGGTCAGCGCCGGGCGGGTCGCCTTCATTCTGTGCCAGCGGTCGGGAGGGGGGAAGCCGGTGTCAAACAAAAGCGAGAGAGCGGGCTTTATGTACTTTATTTACGACGGCAGTAAATCCCGCCGCTCGATGGCGGAGCAGTTTTTAGCCTGCTTGTAAAAAGTGGATGTTTGGGTTGAGAGGGAGGGAGGTACAGGTATGTGCAGGTTCAGCGCTATCAAGTTCAGAATCCTCCCTTTCGTGCATTTATCCTGCGCTGATCCCGCAGTAATGCTGTTTATGTTTGCAGATGGCCCCGCGTAGCATTGGGCTTAAAGGGTCTTTTTTTTTTTTTTGCATAAAAGCCTGACGTGCAGTTTGAATCTTCTGGAGCGAAAGCAACAAGGCACCTTTTTTTTTTTTGCTTTCCCTCCCTCAAGCGGTTCCTCTCTCTTGGGTCAGCATGTCTTGAAAAAAATCAAAGGCGCGACTTCGTACACCGGCTTCATTTCGTAGATCGAGTCCCTAAATATCCGCTCCTCGCGGCTCCTGGAAAAACGGGAATCCCAAGTCCCTCTTCAAGGTTTTATTCCTGTCGGATCCTTGAAGGTTGGCCCGGCCCGTCTTTACCTGAGGGCTTTGGAAGGATTCGGGCTCATCACTCACACTTAAATGCTGCCAATCTGTGCCATCGCATGCGAACCAAACCCTGTGTGGGAATGACAGGGATCAGAGCCCAAACATTACTGTCTACGTGGCACGGTGGCGCAGTGCATTGCACTGCTGCCTCACAGCAAGAAGGTCCTGGGTTCGATTCCCGCCTGGGGCGCTGTTGGCACCGTGCTCCGGCGGGTTATCTTCCAAAAAACAGGAGCCTTTCTGTGTGGAGTTTGCATGTTCTCCCCGTGCTCACATGGGGTTTCCTCCACCTCACGTCAGTAAGGACCCCCTCAAAAACATGCACCCATCATCGTCTGACCAGCGATGGACACTTATCACCTGGTCCCCGGGCGCGTCCACGTATGCTGCCCACTGCTCCTGGCTGTGCCCCCGGAGGAAGGACAAGCCAGGATGGGTCAAAAGCAGAGGAGCCATTTCACCGGCCACCATCAAGCATGTGCATGTGTGTGTGTGTGCAAGCATGTGTTGTGGAGTGTCGTGTGACAATTAAAGACTGTTTCTTCTTCTTTCTTCTTCTATAATAATAATGAATATGGCTGCAGGCAGGAAAACGCGGGGTCCAGGGTAGTCGGCCCCTCATTAAAGTTCAATGGAAGAGTGTGTCTCTCTGTTCCAGTGTGTCTTGTGGCTGCACAAGTCCATTCCTTCCGGCCTGGTTACAGTAATCCTATGATGGGACGGTGTTTGCGGCTGCGGGTGGGTTTCCTACGCCGGGGCTAATGGCGGTTGTCATTCTGAACTTGGGCCGCACGATTACGGCTGAGATGATATTCACCGTTATCGACCACGATTAGTAAGCGCTCCAGCACACGATAATGCAGATGCTGTCTTCCAGCCTTGGGCGATTCTGACATTGCAATACAACCTCTTCCTGAAACATTGTCTTTTATTCTGTCTGATAAAGGCCGTTTCCTTCTCCGACCCTTTCTGTCCGTGTCAAAACCTTTTCTGGGCCTTGCTCTCAAGTACCGCTGTCAACCTGACACCTGCACACTGCTTGTTCCTGGAGCCTCCAAACCGTGCATCGCCCTGATGAAAAGAGCGTCTTGACACCGGGATGTGTGGCGTATCAACTGGTTTACTTAAAGGAACGCCATCTTTTTATTTTATTCTATTTTAAGAGGGGAGTCGCTGACCTCTAAAGCAACACGTTCTGCCCATCGTTTCTGTCTATCGATGATAAAAAAAAAAAAAGGATTTAAAAAAAGTTATTCTACAAGAATGAACAGATCTGGATAAAACTTGAGCTTGCCCCGCATACACGTTTTATTCATCTTGTCCGTGAATGCGTCGGATCCATGACGTCCACAGGCGACTGACGTCAGGTTTTCATGAACCAAAAACATTAGGGCTCCTACCCACATTAGGGCACCCCTAATAACCATGATAATAATCATGAAATCTTATTTTCCGTATGAGCTGCCTTAAAAAAAAATACAAAATATTACCTCTGGGAAGAAAACAAACCCCACATTGTACAGTACATGCGACGTGACCTCAAGCCATGATTTATACCTCATTATCCCTTTATAGGGTTGTTATTCTGGCCATAAAAGCTCATGAAAATGGGCAAAACGTGAATGTTTTTAGTTTTTTTTTTTCCACATTAGAGTCCTACACCTAGATGTAATCCATCCAACATGGCCTCATGTCTTCCCCCACTACACGATTCTGGGCAAGAGCATCGTAAAACAAGCCTTCATGTCTGAGCTGCGTTTCCAGTGAGATGAGTTTTACAGTCGCTCGTTCTGTAATTATGATTATTATTTTCTTCTTTCTTCGTGTCTGGTCTGCTCGCGCAGATTTAACCGTTTCGGCTGCTCTACTTTCCCAGACGTGAACGCAAAGCCGGCTGTGCCGAAGGCAGCCGTAACGAGACTTGGAAAAACCTTTCCTACAGAAGGTGATTTTTCCCTCCGAAATGTGACTTCTGTGAGAACCTCCAGACTAGATAGTTAGTATGGGACTAAAGTAACATACCCTGTTCACTTAAATCAGGGACTTCCTGCATTAAAACTAATCCGGTTTGGATCCGCCTTCAGCGACCCGCATGATTGGAAACCCGACGCTCCCGTCCGCCCGGTCCACCACTCGCCATACCTAATAACACCTTCCCTCCTGCAACTCCCTCCGTCTCCCTTCCAAAAATTTGTTTCCAAGATGTATATCATACGTCTAACTCTGACATATCAACGATCAAAGAACAACATTCGATTTTCTCGCTTTCCGACACAGATTTGATGTTTCAGGCGTAGGAAATGCTGCATGTTTTATTGCGTTCCCTTAACCCCCGATACGAATCGTCTCAGGCTCATACTGCTCAGAAATCGTACTTTAAAGTGCGAATCCATGAGGTCGTCTGCGTCGGGCGGAGCGCCCTGTGAGTCCCGGAATTCCCTTCAAAACCTTTTGCCAACGTCTAGGTTTACCCTCATCTTTTTCTCCTGAGTTCGGGGCCCCTTCCCGGGAAAGGCGGCGGACCCCGCCCCCAACAATGGAAACGGCATATAGAGGAGCACACGAATGGCGCAAAATATATTCAACGGCTATTTCTTTAAAAAGTTCCAGCTGAATAAAGTATCAAATATGCAAAAAAATAATAATAATAATTAACTCAATAATCTTATGGATTACCATTTTAAACATTCAAGATTCAAGGGTTGAAAAGATGTATTTGTCACATACGTATTGTACTGTACAGCATGTAGTGAAATGCTTTTTGGCAATTCCAGATGTTCTGGGCAGAGTAGTAAAGAGAGAATAGTAAAATATAATAGAATAAAATAATAATCTAAGGAAATAAAAAAAGTATAAATCCTATTTAACTTTTATATACAGCAATTAAAATATACCCTGCAACAGAAACTCTCTGTTTGTTGTGCGATTTAAACTTAATCTTCCGGACCTGGAATCTGTATCCGATCAAAACAAAGCAGGTTCAAGTTCAAGTTCAAGAGATTATTTGTCACATACACGCGGTCAAACATATATGAAGTCAAATGTCATGACACCCGGTGATTACGCACAATAAGCTCTATAAGCTCTAAAAATACCCAAAATACTAAAATGTGCCCAATCGACACGCGGACAGGACACGTCTCTGGCGTCCCTCGGGCAGCGTGTTGACCTCCATCCCGTTTGGTTGCGGCAGCTTTCATGTGGGTGCGGTGTTCCCTCATGGACCTGCGGGGGTCACTGCGGGGGTCACTGCGGGGGTCAGCGCGGGGCTGTCGGCAACAAGGCAACCGGCTGGAGTTACGTGAAAAAAGCCTTTGTCCGGGAACCGCTCCCCAGATGGGGCCCGTTCGCGAGGCCTTAAAAATGGAAATGTTGAAATGTCTCGCCGGAGCAGATGTGAGACAGAGGTTTTGGGGGTGGGGCGGTGGTGGAGGGGGGCTGTAAGTGTAGTAGTGTGCTAATGTGCTGCTAGTGTGTAGTAGTGTATGAGCTGCACGTGCAGACGTTCACCAGGACTTACAGTAAGTGCACTGGAAAGCACATGAATCACCGTCTGCGTTTTGATGTTTCACTGTACATATTTGTAGCAGCATGCATAGAGTGTGTGTGTGTGTGTGTGTGTGTGTGTGTGTGTGTGCGTGCACGTGCGTGTGTGCGTACGTGTCTTGTG
>NC_137208.1:6583607-6666107 GCF_960531495.2 Zeus faber
TATTACTATTATTATTCCGTTGGAATAATAGTCCATCCCGTTGGGATAGTCCCCTATTGTCATTGTTCGGATTTTTTATTTTTTCGCGGTTGAGGTGTCGTTAGAATCGGGACGTCGGGACCGATCTGATTTTGACCAAAAGTTGCCGAAATCTCATGCGCCACCGACACGGCAACCTTGGAAAACTCAGGCAGGAGATGAGATTTAGAGTAGGACGCTTTGTGACTCCGGTCCTCCTTACTTTGCAGGTCTCAAGGAAGTCGTGAGATACAAAATCTGCGGGGGCCATGATGAGTATTCTCGGAATGAATCAGAAATATAGGGCCGTGAAAGTTGCGTGAATAGTCACGTGACAACGTCAACCGTTTTACCGATTTTCATGGAATGGTAATCCATCGAAAACCTTGGACATGAAAAAATCATTAATCCACAGAAACTCGTTGCAGCGTCGAGTCGACGCGTCTGTGGGAGTGAATGATGCGTTCAAGTGCTCGGAACGTGTCGGAAAAACTAGAACCCGTGAAATTGTAATTCTGTCACGGGAAGACGTCACCGTTTTTCGGATTTCATACCGTGATCGTTTGCTTGATTGTAATATCCAGATGTTTTGGACGACTGCTTAGTAAAACAAATATCTAACCTGTTTTGTCGTCTCCTTTTCCCAACATCCCAATGCACTCAGAAACATGAGGACAAACAATTAAGGCGACTAGGACGACTGGACAATTAAAATATTGTCCGACTGGTTATTGTTACCAGTAATTATAATTCAGGAAGTTTGTATACATTGATGTCTCTGGAATGTTTATAAATTCTGACAGTGATATTAGGTTTTTATTTTATTACTCTGGTGCGTGTCAGTTGTCCTCAGAAGCGTATGACGTTTGATACGCTGCACTTTGTTTAATCCAATTGTCTTCAGGTAATACTTTAACTTAAATTTTGTAATAAAGGTTAATAGTGCTAAAATAATACCTGTCACTTTGCACAAACGTCGCAGGGATTATCAAAAATACAGTTAAGTTATTATAATTATGTTATTATAAAGATATTATAGTTAAATAATTACTATAATAATGAACAATACGTTATAGACTGATGTGGATCAAATTCGGACTACGGCATGTCAGAACTGCCCTGAATACAGATTTTATTCATCTTGTTTGTGAGTGCGTTGGATCCATGACATCCATGACTTCAGTTTTTAATTAACAAAAACAATAGGTCTCCCGCCCCAAAGTGGATAGAAGCCCTAAGATCACATTTGTGTTTTACAATGGAATAAACGCTGTTTCTGTGCCTTGGAAAGGAAAATAATACTCCAAAACGAACCTAATTAACTTAATCCAATTCCATGATTAAAGTGGTAATCCATCAGCGCGTCTGTGTTGGGTGGATTACACTATTTTACAAGATTACACGGGGATGTATTTTTTTTTTGTTTGTTTGTTTGTTTGTGTTTTCAACATTCAGGTTCACGCTCGTCTGCTACACTCCGAGACGGTCCCTTTCTCTCCTACAAAGTTTGCCTTCTTCCGATCGATTGAAAGGCGGACCCCGCCATCAACAGTGGAAGCAGCATACACAGTAGAAGAGCACATGCACAACACAAATACTTCGAATAAATGTTTCTTATAAAGTGCCAGCTAAATAATGTATCAAATACGGGATTTCTTTTTGACAAAATAATCTTATGGATTATTTGTATGCAATGTATTCCATACAACTGCACATATAGGCATACATATATATACAGTAGAGTATCAGTGGAGGCCATTTTTTTTCATCTTAAAAAAAAAAGAGGCTACAAAACGGTCTACTGACCGAATCAAAATAAATCAAAATTGTTATCACGATCAGAGAATCATTGCAATGAAACTTGCAAAAATGAACAATTCAATTCAACAATCCACTCTGAGGGAGGTAAACACAGAGTTTTACAGCCGTCGTATCTCACAGGCCAAGAGGAGGTAAAGGCTCGAGGAGGGACGTCTGGATGTTCCATTTGGCAGCACATCTATCCTTCTTTTTTTGACAACCGAGCATTCCCAGCATTCCTCTCTTCCTCTTTTCCAGGCTCCCAGTCCAAATGATAATAATAATAATAATAAAACATGCTCTTTGGCGCAGGTTATTTTAAGCTCCGTAAGCAGCGGGGTCAGATGGTTTAACAGGCCCCCTCGAAAGGAGACGACCCATTCTTTCTCCTCCCAATGTTGACGGGGGATTGTTTTTCAGGGAGTTTTTAAACGATGATTTAGCGTCGACCGCGTCCCGTCACCGAGCCTCGTCGCAGCGTGAGAGCGGAGGCATCGTAAAACGAACAGATGTCAAAAGTCAAGTGAGGGGCTTTTCATTTGATAATACGAACAGAAGAGAAATTTGGGCTGGGATCTCTACCATCCCCACGGTTACCGTCGGCGTCTGTGTCCGGGGCCCTTTTCTGCTCTCCAGGGACTTCCGCTGCGTTGTTGAAGCAAATCTCAAAACAACAGGACGTGTTTTGGTTTTTTAATATGCTTCAACCTGCCTCATAATTATGTCAGAAGGTTGTTTTTGACATCCTGTTCTCAAAAGCAGTAAAGCCAATGGAGTGCGGATGTGGGGGAAAGGCTCGGAACGTCGCTCATTTGGGAAAAATAAATTGTTTTGGGCGGCTGTCTCAAACTCTGGGGGCCACTGGCCAGGTTGTCTTCTTCTAGGGGGGCCGTGTTGAACATGAAGGGAAAACCGGCCTGCTTTCGTTTTGTTTGTTCTTTTATTTACTCATTTGTTATGTGAGGGTTTTTTTTTTTGTTTGTTTATTTTGTTGTATTTTTTTGTTGTTGTTTTTTCTTATGTTTCATTTTCTTTGTTGTTTTGTTTTTTCAGTCTTTTGTTACGTTGCTTTTTGTTGTTGTTGTAGTTTTGTTTTGTATTCTTTTTTATTTGCGTTTTGTTTTTGTTTTTGTTTTGTTTTGTTTCCTCTAGCACATTCGTGAATTGCCTCGTAATCCTGTCAGAAATAGCTCCCTTATGTTCTATTCAATTCTGTTTCGTATCTTGAAAAGGTGAAATACACTGGTGTCGATTTATTAAATATTGTGATTTGAAAAAATGATTTTCAAGGCCAATTTATAAGTAATTAATTCATTAAGTAGTCTCGCAGTCCGGATGTGGCCCCCGGGCCTGTAGTTTGCAACGCCTACTTTAAGGTTTTCTATTTATATTACTTAATTTATGGTATTTCGGGTTTTATTCCATTTTCAAATGTTATATTCAAATGTTGTATTGAATGTGTCGTGCTGCGTTGGTCATTTATATAGAAAAGGTGGACAGAAAACATTTACATTAATTACATAAATTACCTATTTTATTTTATTGAAACAACATCACTTAAAGTCATGAGTAACATATGTAGTAAAATGTACACAGTACATTATAACATGATGAACTGTCAGTGAAGGCGCCGTCCAGCAGGGTGCGCTGCATTGACGGAGCGCCTCCGTTCGTCTTGAATGACTTCCGGTGGGGCCGGAAGTCTAGTGTATGGCTAAAGGTTCAGACGTTGTTTGTTTGCGCACCGATCTCGCCAAAGGAAGATGACTGAGTAATGTGGTATGAGGCTGATGTTTTGGTCTTTTTGATATTTTACGTCGTTGTAAGTTCATTGCGTTTAATTATTGAAATGGTCGCGTCGCGCTGGATTGTCTGTTGGGTCGTTAGCGGTCTTTTACGACGGTGTCCAGCAGGTGGCGCTGTGGAGCAAACCCCGTCCATAATCCCGGGTCTGTATTCTAGGCGCGCAACGTCGTCGTCTGTCCTCTTCTTTCCACGCACGTCGGAGTGAAACCACAGCCGCGCAAGTGAAGAAAGTGACGAAAGCTCCGGAAACTCGCATAAATAATGTTTTCTCTGCGGTGTCAGCGACACTTTTGGGGGCAGAAATCGTGTTGTTAACGCAGTTTTCCACACAGTGACCACAGACACCATGGCTTCAGCTGGGTGACAGAATGTGCATTTCAGTTAAGGTGAGAACCATATCTATATATTGTATATATACTGTATATACTATACCTTTTTTCAACAGTGATTTTACAGGTGCCCTTGGGCAAGGCACCAACTATATACCAGTGTCACTACCCCCTGGACCGTGGCTGAACTACCACATGTGATGAACAGAACTGGTTCACTTTAATTAGAACAACGTTCCCTGTAAAAGTGATATTAAAAGTTCAAGTAAACCAAAATAAACGCTTAGTGTGCACAAGCTGCTGACGCGCTCTGTTGCTGCTGGGAGACAAAAACCAAAATAGCAACTGGTTGCACAACTCGGCAGGAATCCACAAACCGATTCCAGGACGACCTTCGTCTGCTTCATCTCCACGGTGGAGGATCACTGAACGTTCTGTGTCCACCATCCTGCCGCCGGTACAAACAAACCCTGTTGCCAGGCGCCACACTGGCTCAGTTGAAGATGTATCTTATTATTATTATTATTATTGTTCATCATCTTATGCTCAGTATTATCAGATTTATTAAATCATATGTTTTATTATTATAATACATACTATTGTTGTCATTACAATTTATTATAAAATATATTTTGAATAATATATGAAATATATAACTGATTTGTTTTATATTATTAATACATTATTCAGGCTTAAAGTATCTGAAACACGACAATCACACTACGCACAGACATGGTTGAGGTCTCTTTAGAACCGGTACGTTTCAGACGTCTTGTCGTTCGAGTTTGATCAATATTGATCTACATTTTACCGGAACTTGAACTTGAAGAACATTGAAACAATTTCATTAGTTTCAGGAGCGGGGCGCTTTGTGACGTCATCATGAAGTTTAGTCTCTCAGAACTTATTCGCGTCCAGCCACTTGCGATACATAGAGACAACTTGAGCCGATGCCTCGCTTAAAGGACACTGTGAAAACGAACTCGCACACTTAACAAAACCCCAAAATTTGCTGGATTCTTTATTTTTAATCCAGCCAATGCAGCGTTTAATGTAAACTCCTAAAAACATGCTCTGTTTCAGAGAAACCGGAAACAGGTATCTAACAGGACTAAATTGGACCTTGTGTATCGCTGCCTGCAGCTATATTTATTATAATTATTAATCCTACCAGATTGAAAAAGACACAATGTACTTAAAACTTATTTAAAATACTGTATTTGCAGCTATATTTTTGAGGCAAGATTTAAGAACTCCCATTTGTTGTATAGTAGATTAGGGAAATTATTAATTGTATATATCTGATTACGATACAAGATTTAACTTATTCAAACTGTCAGTGGAACAGATGCGACAAAACAAGCTCATTGACATTTACAGTGAAGTAGATTGATATAGTCTGGGTTTTGATTGAACTGGAGTGCTGAGGGGTTCGGGCTTGGGGGGCAATTTTTTTAACCTTTAGACATATACAATGCGTTCCAAATGATTATGCAAATTGGATTTAAGTGTCCTAAACATTTAATTTTTTGTTTTTCAATTGAACTCATGGATGGTGTTGTGTCTCAGGGCTCTTTGCATCACTGAAATCAACCTCAGACACCTGTGATAATTAGTTTGCCAGGTGAACCCAATTATAGGAAAACTACTTAAGAAGGACGTTCCACAAGTTTCAAGCAACATGGGAAAGAAAAAGGATCTCTCTGCTGCCGAAAAGCCTCAAATAGTGTAACGCCTTGGACAAGGTATGAAAACATTAGATATTTCACGAAAACTTAAGCGTGATCATTGGACTGTGAAGAGATTTGTAGCTGATTCAGAGCACAGACGGGTTGGTGCAGATAAAGGCAGAATGAGGAAGGTTTCTGCCAGAACAATTCATGGGCTGAACAGAGCAGCTGTTAAAATGCCGTTACAAAGCAGCAAACAGGTATTTGAAGCTGCTGGTGCCTCTGGAGTCCTGTGAACCTCAAGGTGTAGGATCCTCCAGAGGCTTGCAGCTGTGCATAAACCTACTATTGGGCCCCCCCTAAGCAATGCTCACAAGCAGAAACGGGTGTAGGGGGCCCAGGAATACATGAAGACTCATTTTCAAACGGTCTTGTCTACTGATGAGTGCCGTGCAGCCCTGGATGGTGCAGATGGATGGAGTAGTGGATGGTTGGTGGATGGCCACCATGTCCCAACAAGGCTGTAACGTCAGCAAGGAGGTTTTGGGCCCGAGTCATGGGGAGAGATCTGGTAGGCCCCTTTAGGGTCCCTGAAGGTGTGCAAAGTATATAGAGTTTGTGACTGAGCACTTTCTTCCCTGGTACAAAAAGAAAAACCGTGCCTTCCATAGCAAAACCATCTTCATGCCTGACAATGCACCATCTCATGCTGCAAAGAATACCTCTGTCATTGGCTGCTATGGGCATAAAAGGAGAGAAACTCATGGTGTGGCCCCCATCCTCCCCTGACCTCCACCCTATTGAGAACCTTTGGAGCATCCTCAAGCAAAAGATCTATGAGGGTGGAGGCAGTTGGCATCAAACCAGCAGCTCTGGGAGGCTGTTCTGACGTCCTGCAAAGAAATTCAAGCAGAAACTCTCCAAAAACTCACAAGTTCAATGGAGGCAAGAATAGTGAAGGTGATATGAAAGAAGGCTCCTATGTTCACATGAAACTTGGCCTGTTAAGATGTTTTTGATTGAAATAGCTTTTGATTTCAGTAAATATGACCTAATGCTGCACATTCAACACATGACCATTTTCACTTTTTTACAACCTATAAAATGTTTTGAAACTCTGTTGTGCATAATAATTTGGAACAGTCCATTTTGTGTTTTTTATTTTTGAAAAAAATACTGTTATTATTGGGAGGTTTGTTCAATAACATTCGAATTATACCCCAACGGTTGATGACTTGAAAATCATACTGAATGTCATTTGCATTGACTATTTAGGAAAATCATTTGGAACGTGGCGTAGACTCAAGAAATAAAGTCCTCAACTTCCTGCAAGTTAAAAACACTAATCATTCAGCACCATCTAGTGGTCATGTTGAAACAGAACGTTTTAAGAACTCCTGTACACATGACCAGCAGTCGTGCACCAGCAGATGAATTTAATATAATTTCAAAAAACTATCCGGTTCCATAGTATACAGATGTGTGGATTTCTCAGGCTCTAGTGAATGTGACAATCTGATCAGTGCAAGGACCTTCAAAAATGAAGGTTTTATTAGTTGATGTCAGATGTCAAAGTAATCCTCCACAGATAGATGATTATACCACCAGATGCTGGAATACATTTCTTCAACCTGACCCCCTTAATCTTTTTTACAATTTGAAAGCAGATTTTTGGCAACAGATGGAGAAAAGAAATCATAGGCGTTGTCATTGGACTGAAACCCAACGAGATGGTATTACGAAAGTTTAGATCATAGTTTCAAATGCAGAGTCTATGTGGTCTGTCTCATGTTGAAAACACTTTCAAAAGGGTACCCTTGTACAGTGTTCCATCAGAAAACCCCCTCCCAACATCAGCCCTGGCATTTGGGGGGGGCCTAGGTCCCCCCCCAAACCCACTTCAGCAGGATTGTTTTTTGGTTGATCCGGCTACTGCGGCAGAGAGGGAGTTGAACCAGCCACCCCACATCCACAGACATACACGAGGTCCATGTTAACAACAGCTTCATGCCACCAGGTCACCTTCACACTGGCCCTTGCTCTCCGGGGGCTTTTAAAGACGTCTCTGGGGGCGGTCGGATTCCAAAAACCAACATGGCACCGCAGGGTTCTGGTCCAGCAGCTCATCTCTTTGAGCTACTGAGTCGCTCCAGGTGCCTCTGTCTCCTCCACTCGTCTGATTAAAGGAACCTCAGCAGTGACTTGGACATAAGGGTCAGGACTCAAACCTGTGATGGCAAAACTCTGGGAGTGTGTCCAAACCCACTACACCACAGAGTCCTGCAGGCTGGAGCCTCTCTGAGATGCTCTTCAGTGTCCCTCTTGATATGAGCGTTAGCATTAAAAAGGTGCGGACATTACATCAACTTGCAGGCCGAAACTCTGGTCTTACCTCGGGCTGAATTTTTTTATGAAAACCCCACAGAGTCGAGTGGATTTGAGATGTGAACCTAGAACCTCCAGATGTTGCAAGACAGTGCTGTGGTGCACTTTCTACCCATGTGAGCTATAATTTGTCCTTCAGTGGCTCCTTTGAGGTGCCTTGAATGTACTGGTAGTGCTGGTTCTAAAAAGACAAGGCAGCCATGGGCTTCATCATGAAATCCAAATTAATTAGCACAACCTCCCACTCAAATGTGAGGGGAAAGGCTGAAAATCGTGTTATTGTTTGGCTCTTGGTGTCAGATTGTAGTATTGGAGACCGTTGTTCTTATAACGGCGCCCTGTTTCAGACGGTGTTGGTGCATCTGGACTTGGTGCCTTTACCGATGAGGAAGTTCGCTCTGGACGCAGACTGCCCAAACTGCTGCTCCATGTACTTGGCTTTGAAGGTGAGGAGGCCGATGAAGGAGTTGAACTTCAGGACGCTCCCGCAGAGCAGCAGGAAGTAGGACGGCGTGCTGAGCAGCCGTTTAAGAGAGGGGAGGAACCCTGCACAACCAGCACAATGACACCGGGAGCACACACACACACACACACACACACACACACACACACACACACACACACACACACACACACACACACACACACACACACACACACACACACACACACACACACACCCCAACCTATTTTTGGAGCCTTAGGCTAGATCTGTAGAAAGTGCCCCCCCCCCTTAGGCCCCTTGGTGTGCACGCAGCACAAAATTCCATACGGGTGCATCCACCCTCCAATGCACACCACAAACCTCACCACGAAACCTTCCCTCCAATGTTGCCATCCCAACTCAACCTCATTAGGCGTTTAAACACCTCGGGACCCTTTTCATAGTTCTCAGAACTTTTTGGGGGAACTGTCCCTTTTTTGTTGTGGAATGATCGTAGTTCTTAGAACTCTGTTTTGAGGAACACTTTAGCTCCTACTCCAGGGCAGGGACTAACCGGCACAAGAGGAACCTTCGGTGACTTAAGTGCACGGTGATTGGTCCAGGTGTAAGTCCACGGTCCCTCAGACTGAGGACAGTCCGCCCGGTGGAGTCGCATCGCTCTGGGTGCGGAGCAGCCCATGTACACTAAGCAGTAATGAAAAATAACCAATATAAATATAAAAAAAAAATACAATTACTATTTTTATTGTAGATGTATTTTTTTTTTTTTCCAATATGAATGAAACACATTCACTGCAGTGTGTGCAGAGCCTTACAAAAGTCGCCTAGTAGATCTAATATGACTGAAGATTCAGCAACTGGATTGCTTATTTCTTGCCTCAAATTACTTTGGAAACTGATTTCAGTGGTCCGATGAGGTGAAATAAGTTTAGGTTATGGAGTAAAAACAACACGGAACACGCGGGTCGTGCTGAAAGCCCATTGGCTGACGTCACTTCAGCGTTCTCACTGGCCGTGCAAATACAACCCAAAAAAAAGCCCTTGGGAGTTATTTGTCTCGGGGACCTTCCCAGTTCCTAGTTCCCCTCAGGGAATCCCCAGAATTGTTTGGCCTGAAGACGCCTATTGACAAAGCATTCGCCGGGGGTCTGGGGGTCTTCTCGCAGAAAATACTTTGAGTTTCGGGGACCTTTATTCCTGCATTCTGGTGATTTTTTTTATGTAAGTAAATCACCAAATAAAGAGCCTCTTCTCCCTCCCTTGTGCAAAAAATGAAAATACGGAGAAAAACAAAGAATCATATCATCAAATGGAATAAAAGGCATAAAGCAGAAATCAAACAAATACAACTTTTTTTTTTTCTTATTCATTTTGTTCCTCTTTTTGAACAGACCACTGCAGTTTCAATAAAAATTTCATGAAATCAAAGTGTAAAAGCTGTCCATTTACCATCTGTACGTGCATCGATACATCTAGACCTGTACGGGATGATCGCACTGTGTTTAAGAAACAGCTCATCATCGACCTCTCATCTCCACACGGCACTCATTTTGCATGCCCATCCTTTCCCTGCCAGCAGTGATTTCTTTTAAGTTATTATACAGTGATCCCACTTTTTTGGAGTTCTAGTGAATGCAGCATATGCCCAAGGCCAGCCCTGTTGTGGTGCAAAGTATACACAGGTAAATAGTGTACACCGTCCTCTGCTAAATCAGAACTGTAGTGGGTAACCTTCAACTTTTCTTATCACTGATACAATTTAACTAAAATGTTTTCTATAATTTGCCAAACACACAAAAAAAACTATAGTAGCCCCTGAGTAATACTAAGTTCTGCTTTGTTACCTTTAGAAGATCTCTTTGGGTTGCGCGCACACACACACACACACACACACACACACCAGCCCGTCGAGGCGTGGACTACACAAGACCTCAGAAGGTGTCCTGTGGTATCAAGACGTTTGCAGCACATTCAAGTTCAAGAGATTATTTGTCACATACATATACATACAGTAATACATATATGCAGCGAAATGTCATGACACACGGTGATTACGCGCAATAAGCTCTATAAGCTCTAAAAATACTAAAAAATACCAAAATGTGCGTAATGGACACAAGGTGCTCGCGCAGGCAGCCGCAAGGGGAGGCCCCACCATCGCGATTCTGGGGCCCCCACAGATGCTCCATCGGATCGGACCCTAACCCCTAATCCACATGATGTAGAAGAAGACATGATGCATCAGACCGGGCCACCTTCTTCCACTGCTCCATGGTCCAGTTCTGACGCTCACGTGCTCATTGTAGGTGCTTTCAGAGGAGGACAGGGGTCAACATGGACACTCTGACCGGTCTGTGGCTACACAGCCCCATACACATCAAGCTGTGATGCACTGTGTGTTCTGACACCTTTCTATCACAGCAGCATGAACACTTTCACCAACTTGTGCTACAGTAGCTCTTCTGTGGGATTGGACCAGACGGGCTGGACTTCACTCCCGACACGCATCAATGAGCTCATGACCCTGTCGCCAGTTCACCAGTTGTCCTTCCTTGGCCCACTTCCTCTTGAACTAGATGAGCAGTGTTATTCACGTCACCGGTCAGTGGTTTTAATGTTGTGGCTCATCTGTGTATGTGTGTGCACTGTATGAAATACATTGCATACAATGATTTAAAGTAGTAATCCATCCTAAACAATTTATGACTAAAGAGACATATAATATATACAAACAGCTCACCCAGGTTTGGGGATTTTATTGAAATTCATCAGGGTTATCGAATACTTCTTGTGCAGTTTACAAATAAAAGGGCTACTAAATAAGAATTATTTACTGTAACTATAATATTCTCAATTTCCCCAACCCAGAAAACCTATAGTAGCACTGTAGTAACTACAACCAGGTCTTTCCACAGTAATTAATACTATCGTGTATTTCTACAACAATAAGCATCAAAACACTGTTCAAAAAACCAAACCTCAGACTAAAATGAGTCTTGTTTAACCAAAAACAAATGTAGTACGGTTCTGTGCCGCCCCCTAGTGGCCAGAATAGTCAACAACTTGTCATCACATTCTTTGAAAAAAAAAGTTGCAACAAACCTGCCCTGACCTTGATTTCTGTTCAAGACCCTTTTCTTCCATTGACCCAACTTTAATATTTAACATCTTTTACCAGTTTTTTTTATGTTCATTCCCTTTGCCTATAACACAATTACACTATAAACCTTAAATTATGCTGAAATTATATTGCAAAGGCCTGGCAAGCAATTACAAATCAATAAACGAATCAATGAGGTGTTAGACGCGCTTCAAGGGTTTAAAAATGATGCCGTGTAGGTGTCACCTTCACAGGTATTTATTTTTTCCAGTCGTAGGTAAATTAATTAGACGGACAGATAAATAGATAGATATTATAATAAAGTAGTAAAAATACAAATGGAAAATAAAATGACAATATAAAATAAACCAAAGGATCACCTTAAAGATTGTCAATATACAATACGAGGGCTTAACTCAAGATAGAAAATTAGGGAATGTACAACAAACAATAAAAATGACACTTATTATAATAAATGACCTATTATAACCTAGTGACAAAAAGCAGTAAAATAAACCTACAACAATAAACAAGAATTAAATGGCAATATTCAACAAAGCTAGAAAAGAACTAGAAGATGGGAAACGTTCCTATATACAGTAAAATACACTTAACAATGAATATTAAAATTGGAAAATAAAGCTTATGATAACCAGTACATAGAAATATAAATATAAACCTTGAAACCTAAAAATTAAGCAATCAAAAATAAAATAACCAATAATAACAATAAGAGGAAAATAACCTTTGTAGGCTGTAAATCCTTTGCCAACATTGAAACTGTGGGGCTCAAACATACCCTTGTTTATTGTAATTATTATTTATTATCAGGAAGCAGAAATAAAATGTAGGCAAAATACATAATACAGATGTAATTCCCGTAGGGCTTATATGAACAATACAGAGCAGAGTGAGTTTTACACACGGGTGGATAATTGTCTTTAACTCTAAAACCCTTTACTTTGAGGACTTGCTTCTGTCAATTGGAACAAAGAAGCACGGCTGAGCTTTTTTGTGATTGTCTTTATTTCATTAAAACGATCATTTAAGAAAGACAACATACATGAAGTCGTACTGACCGAGCTGCACAAACAAACAAAAAAAAAAGTTCTTTAATTTGTGAGTAATGTTGTAAAACTCTGGTGATATGTTGAATCTGTTAAAGACAATTGGAATAAAATATCCCCCTCAGCTGGAAAGTGGATCTGAGTTAGTTACTCCAACTCATTTGAGCAAATTTTTAAATCAAGGCATTTTATATTGGTCAAATGTTTAAAGGGGTAAAAGTGAAGTAAATGAAAGCTGCAAGGAGCGATGACCGGGTCCTTGACGTGCAAGTGTCGGTGGGCCGCCGGCTGGGGCAGCCATCGCCGAGGAAGCGTTCGCGGAACTACGGAGCACGAGAAGGACCAAAAAGGGACAGAAACGTCACGTAAACACTGCCTTTTTTTCCGAACATGAAATGTAACGCTTTGCCAGGCCCACGCCGTGTGACGAAAACTCAATGTCTCTTGTCAACACTGGCCGAGATCGAAGGAGTTTGCGAAAGCACAAAGCATCAAAACGACCAAAAAGTGACTAAAATGGCACCTTTTATAAGAAATGGCTGTCTTCCTGTTGGGTGTCGGTCATGGCGCCAATATAGTTCTTTTTTTTTTAAGTCTAGTGAAGTTACAGATGTGTACAGAATTTTGTGAGTTTTCGTGGGGGAAAAAAAGTGAATAGAGACTCATAGATATCAAACGCCTCACCGGGAGTGACGAGTGTGCAAAGTTTCGTGAGTTTTCGAGTGTCTCCAGACCCCAAAAAGCCGATTCAAAAAGGCTGAAGAAGAATAATAAATGCAGCAACAACAATAGGGTCGTCGCCCACAGCATGTTATTGCTCCATTTATTCTGGCGGACTTCCTGTTGGGTTTAGGTCATGCGCCTCTATCACTTTTTATTTTTTTATTTTTATTTTTATTTATTTTTAAGTGTAGTGATGTTACATATGTATACCAAATTTGAATAGGTTTGATTTTTAAACTACATCCCCCCCCCCCCCCCCCCCCCCCCAGGGGGGCGCGAGCGGACCATTTGGCCACGCCCATGCACGGGATCCATAGAATATCAGATGCCTCACCGGGCCTGACGAGTGTGCAGAGTTAAGTGAGTTTTTTAGAGTATCGTGAGGCCCCCAAAAAGCCGATTCAAAAAGGCTGAAGAAGAACGCGAAGAATAAACGGAGCAATAACAATATGGTCTTCGCCCACATGCTGTGGGCTTGGAACCTAAATATATAAAATAATTATAAAAAAAAAAAGATTTAACCACTTCTTTGGAGAAATCGGCGGGTAGTAGTGAAGTATAACATCCAATATAAGATTAATTATTTTCTCCATTGACTACAAATCATCTCCCAGAAACTGAAACTA
Organism: Zeus faber; assembly: GCF_960531495.2. Classification (NCBI taxonomy): domain Eukaryota; kingdom Metazoa; phylum Chordata; class Actinopteri; order Zeiformes; family Zeidae; genus Zeus; species Zeus faber. The sequence continues at coordinate 6,597,577 of NC_137208.1, forward strand.
AAATGTTAACCTGTTTGATTGACAGGTGAGATGATCGGGGGGCAGAGTTTTTACCACCGTCATTTAGGTGGGGACTGAAGAATGGGTAGAGTGGTTCCTTAAATGTACAACCAGTAAAAGAGTAGATATGAACCCTGGACTCCACATCATAGAAGGACACCAGACCCTCATCATGATCCACAAACACCCCCACCTTCTGGGGCTTGGTTCTCAGAGAGAGAAGGAGACTTGGAGCAGAAAGAGCCCTGTACTCATTTCCATTTGTCAACCAAATAGTCCAGCAGCCATATTCAGGACTTACTGTGATGTCACCCTTCCTGTTGATGGACTCTGTGGCCACTCCTAAATACCATTCGATCTTCTCTTGAACTTGAACCTCAAAGTAAAATCTTCCAGAGGAGAAGCTCTGCTTTGTTAAGACTAATGCATATTCAGAGAACTTCTTAGGGTTGTCTGGGACTACCTTCCTTATGTTTCCACAATAAACTTGTTTTCCATCTTCAGACAGGATGAGGTTGGGATTTGCTGTATCAGGATCCAGAGTCAGATCTACTTCATGCTGCTGGAGGCTCTTCAGGTCAGCTTCAACTCTCAACTCTCACTTGTTGAGACTTTTTGAACTGAGCAGCCATCTCCGATATGAAGGTATTGAACCGTAATTCAGGTCTAGTGTGGAAAAGCTGTTTGCACACAGGACATCGGTACTGGACTTCACATCCCACATCCCAATATGTTGTAATACAGGCTTTGCAGGAGTTGTGTCCACATGGTAAAGGTTACTGGACTGGTGAACACAGACCAGTGTATAATAATAATAATAATAATAATAATACCCATAAATGTTGGTAACTCTGCACTTACCGGACATGTTAATATCCAGACATAAAGCAAAGGGAAGCAGCACAGAAGCTAACAAGCTAACAAGCTAACAAGCAGGACATAAACAAGGACGAAAACGGAAGTGGTGCTGCGTTCAAGTCACATGGGAAGTTACAGAGTAAAGCTTTCTCTTTATTATGTATCTTATTATTATGATTATTATTCGTTCTCGCAGTGGTGAAATAAGCACTCGGACCTTTTAACACAATTCACGATTTCACAAAAGACAAGCGGAAGATTATATTACATAACATCAATTAATTATAAATAAATATATGTTAAAATGCACCCAGAGGAATACACCTTGCTGTATGTAGAGATGGCATTTATGTTGCTTCTTTAAAATCCATTCTAGGGCTTATATTAGATAGATTAACATTATACGCTACTTACAAAAAGTTAGGGATATTCCGCTTTTGGGTGAAATTTCAGGATGAACCTAAAATGCACTATAACCTTTACAGGTGAACTTAATTTGACCTTCTCTAAACTTTTGAATGCACATGTCCAACTGTTCAGTGTTTCAGTACTTCTCGCACAACTTGCTGTTCTCTTACAAGGAGCTGAACGGCAAAATTCACAACAGGTGTTTGATCCATGAATCGGCCAATACATTTCCTGGTTCACGTTTTGACATCATGAGACCAAGATGACACCTAACAAATGATCAACAGTACCTCACCATTGTGAGGCTTCAAACAGGACGTTCTCAGAGGAAAGTGGCCACTGAGCTTAGAGTGTCACAGAGTGTCACCAGCAGGTTGCAACAGAGATACAGAGACTGGAAGAGTCACAGAAAGGCATGGAAGTGGACGTCCTTTGGCCACATCCCACACTGATGAGCGCTTCATTGTGAAGAGTGCCCTGCGGAACGGGATGATGATGCCACTCAACTCCAGCCACATTTAAGGGAGGTGAGAGGCACCAAAGTGTCACGTCAGACCATTCGAAACTGTTGACATCAGCGTGGTCTGCGTGCTAGACGACCTGCAAGGGTACCTGACCACACCGCCAGGCACAGCCATCATCATCTTGCATGGAGCATTGACGCTGGACGAGGGACCAGTGGCCTCAGTGCTGTTCTCTGATGAAAGTCGATTCCAAAGGGACTTACAATTATTCAAACACCGACGGACGCAGCCATCAGGAGTTAAGCGTTTTGCGCAAGGACACTACAGCATGCTAGCAGGAGGAGCCTGGGATCAAACCAGCAACCTTTAGATCACTAGACCACCAGCTCTACCGCCTGAGCTATCATCCCCACCAGTGTGGGCAGGTGTGTCTAGTCAATACAGAACTGCCCTACACTTTGTGAATGGTACAGTGACAAGCCCAGACTACCTGAATAACATCATTAATCCAGTCATTGTGCCCCTGCATGAACAACACAGGTCTAATTTCATCTTCATGGACGACAATGGTCCAGCTCATGGAGGTTGCTGGAGACTGGGGCACCTCAAATGGAGTGGCCTGCACTTTCTCCAGACCTGAATCCCATCGAAAACCTATGGGATCAGCTGAGTGGCCGTGTAGAGGCTTGTAACTCTGTGCCCCAGAACCTCAATGACCTGAGGGCCCCCTTCAAGAAGAGTGGGGGGCCAGGCCTCAGCAGACAATAAGTCGACTTGTGAGCAGCATGAGACGTCCTTGTCAAGCTGAAATTGATGCTCAAGGGCACATGACAAGTTGAGACATTGACATTTTTTGTTGTGGTAAACCCACCACGGTTGTTGGCTTTTGTTTCAATAAATTGTTTGAGATGAGGAAATCACCATTGCATGCTTCTACTTAAATGCCCTACTTTCATGATATAATATCACTGTAGCATGAACTTTTTACATTTTCCATAAATTTCACCCGAAAGCCAAATATCACTAACTTTTTGTGAGTAGTGTATTTATCTTTTAAGAGCAAAGATAAACAATTGGATGAGGGTGGGGTTTTATTTGCATGGATTTGAATTCAGGAATAAAGAAATATCCCACAAGGAAGAGGGTTTAAAATACACGATACATAGTAAACATTAAACAGTATAATATCTCCAGGCAGGAATGTCTAATTCTTAAATATTGTATGTTTTATGGAATAATAACATACACACATGGGAAGGTCAACACGGTTTATTCAACACATGGAGGTATCAAGTCAAATCCAGAATACGATTTTAATGACAACAAAGACCCTCACAGGAAAAGTCACCATTTTATAGGGATCGGCTCATGAGCACCGTTAAAAGGTGAATACATTTAAAAAAAAAATTAATTTAGTTTAATTTGCATCACGTTACAATATTTGACATAACTAGCGAGTGTCACCTCATCCAACAGACAGATTTCACAAGTCATTTTTATTTCTATGTCTTTATTCATTTGGAACTGGACATTGCCAGTGTTCCTCTCCCAGTTTAGTGTAAAGTACTTTGAATTACATGTGTATTAAGAGGCGCTACGAATAAATATTATCAGGGCTCCAGGCCGAATGGTAGGTGTTACAGAAATTAAAGAGTTGCTTTAATTTGCAGTTTGTCAGTCCGTAAATTTAAATAGAGACGTTGGACAGACATTGGTTTTTACTTGTACAAGGGTCGGATCAGAGATGTGCTCAAGAGCAGCTCCCGGAGATGAACAGCTTATTTTGCAGAGTCAGAAATAATATATGGTCAGTTTGACGTCACAGATTCATACCTGCTCAAGATAAGGCAAACCCTTTGACACACGAAGAACAATGGGGTGTTGTTCCTGCTCTTGCAGCTGCAGGCCAAATACAGCAATGGCAGCGGCAGGAATCCAAGGTTGAGATGTGTGTGCAAGAATTAACACTGTGCTGAAAATAAAGATATGTGACTGAGGTTATATGAGGTTGTGCTATTACTTGGGTGTATTATTAGGGGTCCAGGCCGAAGGGTAGGAACCATAGTGTCTTGTTCCATTATCACATGTCAGTGTCAGGCGTTCAGAAATGGTCCAACCCATGGACACAATTGTATTGGGGACGGTCCAAACACGGTGTTGTCTAAGTTTGATCCACATCGGACTGTTTTTGTAGAAGGAGTTACTAAAAAATGGTGATTTTTCTTTCACACATTGCCATTCCAAAAGGTCACGTGAAAACACTGCAGACTAGTTTGGTCACAGATAGTCAACACTGTGTCATTGTGTCACCATTGCGCAACACAGCACATCCTGCTAAATTTTTTACCATAGAAACGTAGATACCTCAAAAGCCACTGCTGTATGTGGCTGCTAGCGATCAAGATCCACTAGTGAACAAATACAATGTGTATAGAGAGATGCATTGTCGCTTAATTCTGAACCGATTTTCATCAAATTTGGTTTGTTATTAACTTGAGAAATTGAACTTATACTGGTGATACATGATACTGGTTATTTAATGAAATTATATTTAGTTACTGGGGGCGGATCAAATCAGCTCTATGCCAAAACATTTATGTCCCTGTAAAGTGAATTCAGTGATTGGTTTCTGAACACATTATACATGTTAAAGTCATTGCTGAAAACATGTGAATAGACTGAACGATGTCGTACTGAATTGTGGCGTTAGACCGTTAAACTGTTTCTCACCAATTATCTGGTCTGGATTTTTGGGCGGGGCTAAATTATGACTCGATGACGTAGAGCGGCATGGCCCCCTCCTCCTAACACTATATAAACGCCAAGTCGGAAGGTGGTGGTGAAATAAGCTGACAGCGCGGAGTTTGGGATAAAACGCTGTTTTAGGAATAAACATCTGGAGTAAAAGGCGTCTTCAAGGACACCATGAAGTCATGCCACAGAGACCCTGAACAAAAAAGAGCCGTTCTGTTGGTTTGACCACGTGGGGTTTAGCTATGTTAGCATTAGCTGCATGCTAGCAGGCCGCAGAGCCCAGACCTGGCCTGGGGAGGAATCAACAGGGGCCACTGGCGTCCTACAGCCAGACAGCGGCGCTTTGAGGTGAACAACTAGACAAACAGGTATATTTAAACATGGAATTTACTCGAATGTAAACGTTTAACACCGTTGATGTGCTTGGGCGTGGTTTCAGCATCTTGGGCAGGCACGCCCCCAGCGTCTAAGAGCCGAGGGAACTGCCTTTTTTTTTTTTTCACGATTTTGAAACCTTATTTTAAATACTTGGCCATTTTTTGATCCGTCCTCTCTGGTGTGACAAACTCAGAACATAATTTTATTGTCGCTTAACAGGGACATTAACCTTGTGAATAACCACAACTTCCTCTGGGACAAGCAGGCTCCGATCTATGAAAACAATGGGTGCTTACAGCCCGCCGCAAGCCAACTCGTCAACACGGGTAAGAGAGGGACTGAGGATGTCTCCCTGTTTGACACAGGGCTTTTTTTTCTTCATTCAATGAGGAAACTACATCTGTGATAAAAACAGAAAATACAAATCAAAAAACAAAACACGCCAGGCACTGTTTTGATGCTTTCCATGGCAGCACCGGGAAATGCGTAACGGAGAGGGAGTGATCCTCATTCCTCTGCGCGTCCCCAGTTCCAGTTTCTCAGAACAAAACAAATAAGTGTGTTTTTATTTTAGATGTATCCTCCACCACCCCCACCCCACCGGCTCCATGCATAGTCCCCATGACTTTTTTTTCTTTCACCACCAACCGGATCAGCAGCCTCTCTTTCTTCCGGCACCTCCGGATTTACAAATTAGGTACCAACCCTAAGTAACCAGTGGCCAGGAGCTAAAATAAAATAAAGAGGCCCCAAACAGGCTCTCAGAGTGTAGCTGAGGTAGGGTTGGGGTTAACCCACATAATCACTCCAACAACTTTGAAGATATTTGGCATACGCACATTTATATATTAAATGACACACTGAGGCTGATATACAGACTCATAAAATTGATAAGCTCTACATTTTGTTGTGTTGTCCGCACTTTTAAACTCCTTAATAATTCCACTTATATAAAACATGTATATTCTTACAGTAAAATAAAAGCTTTTTTAAAAACCAAAGGTGTGTTGCCGTTGTTCAGCATTCCCTCAAAACACAAAAACAATGCAGATTGCCCCATTCAGCAGGGTGTCAAGCCCCCATTAAGCAGGGTGTCAAGTGGCCATGTGACAAGTAACCACGTGGCTTTGTTGGTCCTCCAATCTATTTGCATTCTGGGAGCTGGCTGAACAAAGCCAGGTGTGGGAGAAAACGTTGAAGGTGTTTATCTCAGAAACAGTTTGCCACACCCTTGTCATTAACAAGTCATAGCTTTAAAAATATTTGCTTGATTTGCACAAGTGGCACCTTGTTTGGAAGCTCGAATTCTTCAGTTTAAAATTATGCGGAAAAAAAAAGTCAAAAGCCACCAGCTGTACATAAAGTAGGCGGTGGGTCACATTTGGTTACATGTCATCTCTAATTGTAATTAGTTATAACATTAACTGTAATAAATTCCTTTGTAATGCGAACAGGGCTTGTGCATTGTTGTCACACTGACTAACCTGGACCCTGTACAGCTGCTGGCTGCAGCCATTATTATTATTATTATTATTATTATAATTAATAATAATGAAAATCTTCCATAATCACATTTTAATGCACGTTGAAGTGAATGGAGAGAAAGCTCTGCTCTCCACCTCCTTTAAATCAAGATAAAGAACATATGTTTGTCGTAGATGCTCCTTATGTATAAACATAAATATTAATTTTGTCCATCATCACTTTTAATGCCGGCACACTCCCGGGTGCCGTCGTGTTTTTCTGATGCTTGTGCGTTAAAACCATCACCCAGTGCTTCTGTGTGCACCAGCTTGGGGTGGGGGGGGTCACTGGTAACGGAGGTTGCTGATGATGAAGGGGTGTGTGTGTGTGTGTGTGGGGGGGGGGGGGGGGTCACTAGTGGGGGGGGGGGGGGGGTCACTGATAGCGGAGGTAGCTGATGAGGAGCTTTGGGATGTCCAGTTGACCTATGACCTCCAGAGCTCGGGTGCCGAGCAGGTTCCTCAGGGTCACTCTGCTGAGCTGCTGCAGCGTCAGGGGCGTGGCTGTGGAGGGACGACACAAGATACAGGAGAGAGAGCGAGACAGACGGAGGGACGGACAGATACAGTATATAGACGGACAGAGAGAGAGGTAGAGGGATAGATTTTCAGCTCATCGTGGCAGTTGAATTTGAGGAGTCGGGCGAGTTTCGTTTACAAAGATTTATCATTTAATTTATGTCTATTTTTTCAAAGTTCTCCATCTTTCCTCCAAAAAAATTCGGTCTATTTCATATTTTCTTTGTCCCAGGTACAATAAATACAAGCGGACGCGACGCTACAAATTATGCGCTCTCTACTGCCCCCTGGTGGCAGGTGCTCAGGTGTATTACCCCCAAAAACCCACAGTTTAAAAAAAAAAAATTACGATAATAAAAAAAGTTAAACCTAAATCCTCACTTTCGTAGCCATGCAGGCAGGCCTGGGAGGCGGAGCCTGGCGGGGCGTGGCTGCTGGGCCTCCTGTCGTGTTTGTCTCTGGCGAACACGTTGGCGCCGAACTGCACCAGCAGCTCCATCATGTCCAGCTTGGAGGCCCTGGCGGCATGGTGCAGCGGGGTCTCGTGCAGCCGGGCCACGTTCACCTTGGCACCTGAGGAAAAAACACGCACGCGCGCACGCGCGTGCGAACGCGCGCACGCACGCACGCACGCACGCACACACGCACACACACACACACACACACACACACACTTCAACTTTCGACAGCAGTTACAGTATAAAAATTCCTATTATTATTAATATTATTATTTTGGAGCCAGTGCCACCAGTGTTAAGCGTTACAATTCAGATTTTGGTCGATAAGCCTGTAACAGATTTCGGCTAAGTAAGAATTTTTCTTACTGTACTTTCAAAACTGGTCAAAACTTGCGGATATAAAACTTTGTAATTTAAACAGTTTCATAGCCTGCTTTTCTTACATCATAGGGCACGGAGGGAGCTGGAAATGGATCATCTCGAAATGATCATATCTATCTACCAATCTTTCTATCTATCTATCTAGACAAATAGAAAGACAAGTAGACAACAGAGAGATAGACAGATAGATATAGGGGGGATGCTCTTTACTTTTCTGTGTGACTTGTGAAGTGCTCCCCGCTGACCTCTCTTCTCTGCAATAAACTTAAGACCCGCACCCCAGGCCACTATCTGAGTGGCTAGAATTTTCCACCGTAACTCCTGGCGTTACCGGCACTCTAACTCCAGATATCTGACCCAATCTCCTTTTACCGGTTGAACCATACGGCTGTGGTCGGGGACCAGGGAAGCCTAAACTCGACCGTGACGTAATCGCAACGGAAGGAGAAGCAGGCGCCTGAGTCAAGCCGATCGGGCAGAATCTAGGACACGAGATCAGCGAACAAACTATGCGTGTAAAGGTGAAGTCTCTGTGGCCGAGACAGCTAAAAGGTTGTTTAACACTGATTGTCCCGGGGACAAGTTCAACTTCCCCCTGTCGGGGTGGCACGACCACTCAGCGGACCATCCAGGTAGAGATGCACCAACCACACGACTAGCACCACACAGACCCCACAAAATGAAAATGGAAAAAATAATGCAGAGTGTGTGTATCTTTCCTATGATGACTGCAGCCGCTGAGCTGCCCGTAATAACAATTTTTGGTATATTCCGGGGCATTCTTGTCATACTGCTGTCTGAACTGACGCCGTCCAGGCCCTGAATGGACCAACTATTTGTACCATCGGGGCCGGAGGGACCATTGACCATCATTCTTAGGCTGCACCGGCTACTGCAGGAGCTGGATAACTGAGGATGCAAGACTGACACAGCCCCTTATGGCCCACGGTCCTGACCTGAGGGGCCAGGACAAAGTAAAATGGACTGACGATGCAGACGTGGCGTTCGAGGACCTGAAAAAGGCCCTCAGCAAGGTGCCGACATTGGGATTACCAAACCCAGACGTGTGGTCGGGGATCATGGTGCAGCAGGAGCCGCGGCTGGAAGCTGGAAGCCCTGGCCATTGAGATGAAGGAAAATGCAGGACACGGGGCAGTTTGAATGGGCCAGGTGGTTGGAGAATCTGTTTGGTAGTTACGGAGCAATGATAGCCAAATACGCTATGACATTTGTAGCCAGTCTCACGGTTTTCGGGTTAAAGTTTTGTTGTATTATTCCTGTGTGACGTAACCTCATCAGCCGGACCCTGGAGAATGAGATTGTCACGCCAAGGCCAATTCACGGCCATAGCACTTGAATGGGCCTTTGTGACCTATGTATATGACTACACCCTCAGCAACTGCCTTTGTGACACCCTCACATTCACGGTCCATGTGACCTGCGTGAGGCTGCTTCAGGGCTCGGAGATGCTCTTTACTCTTCTGTGTGACTTGTGAAGTGCTCCCCGCTGATTGATCTTCTCTGCAATAGACTTAAGACAAAGCGACAGTTGTTGTAATCTCTGTTGAACCTGCACGATCCTCCCTCACGGAACTCTCTGAGTGGCTAGAATCCTGAGTGAATATCCAAATCTTTTTGCATAAATACACAAGTTTCTCAAATAGTTGCCAAATTGGCCTTGAAAATCACGGCAATAATATGGCCCGAGCTTAAGCGGCCTTGATCAATCATTCTTATCACGCTTTCTTTTTTGTCTGCAGGCGACTGCGCATGTGTTCATACTCCTGGGACCAGTGCCGTCTGAGGGATTTTGGTGATTTTAGGGACTCTAGTGGAACCCACCGGCGTTGAGCAGCACTTTAACGCACTCCGTGTGCTGGTTGGCGCAGGCGGCGTGCAGTGGCGTGCCGTAGTAAAGGTCGTAAGCCTCCAGACTGCCGCCCATGGCTATCAGCAGCTCCACGCAGGCCCAGTTTCCTAAAAATAACCACAATTTTATTAAAAATAAAACACTCACACAAAACAGGGATGTTTTCTCTGTTTCTGTGGCTGTTTCCACAGCCCTTTTTTTATGTTGCTTAATTATTTCAAGCAAATGCTAAAAAAATGTTCTTTTCAGCTCAGCTTTAAATTAAGTTTTCTTAACATTTTAAATGTTTATTTTAATGTTTTTTTGATTCCTCTCATTAGATTATTATCATCATCCGGTTTTTACTTGATTTTATTATCTTAATGCTTTAATTATTTTACCTTGTCTTTACATTCTACACCTGTACTCTTCTCATTCTTACTCTTACTTACTTCTACTCCCTCGTTATCCCTATATGTTGTAGCAGTTGCCATGAGTAGGTTAAATCATTTATTTTCTTATCTTAAATTTTTAACTTGGTACTAATAACGTTTTGATATTATTGTTATTATTATTGTTGTATTGTTGTTATTATTGTGTATAATTGTTGTCGTAGAAAACACTATTACTCAATGTCTCCACCTTGCAGCAGCACAGGGTACTGCAACCTGGACATTATTTTATTTGGTCGCGCACTAGATATACAGTAAACACTGTATACATGTATAAATCCTTGCAAAGTGTGCCACTTATTCCCATCGTGTGGCGAGAAAGGCCCCACCTCCCAGGCAGGCCTCGTGGAGGGGTGAGGCGGACCTGGAGGTCAGGGCGGGGTTGACCTTGGCCCCATGCTCCAGCAGGAGGCGAACGCACTCCACGCTCCCCGCATAGCAGGCGTCGCACAGCGGGGTGCTGCCGTCCACGTTCCTGGCGTCCACCTGGAGGGACACGACGCGTGTTGCTGCAGTGCTATTCAAACTGTGGGACACGCCCCCTAGTGGGCTGCGAAGGTGAAGAATTGCTAAAAATATTAAATATTAAATGGAATTAGCCCTCTCAGCTTTTGTCTTTGCGGGTTTTTATTTCTATTTTTAGATTTTCATTAATAATAACGTTTGTTGTTGTTTTCTGACATAAGTAAACAGTATGTGATGGTGAAGGTGTTGCGATCCGTACAATCTAAAATAGGTGCTGTTAAAAATTGCTGTTAAGTCCGAGTTTTTTGTGTTTTTATCCAGTTTTAGCTTTTTATTCATATGCATTTGGTCTTCTTTATTTTATATAATGTCTATGTATATAATATATTAGGTAAAATAATATATAATGTTATGCCTCATGTAAAGCACTTTAAATACCCATAACCGATGTATATGAAATGTGCTGTACAAATAATTCAATAATAATAATAATGGAAAATGTGGAAAAACAAAAAGTAGAATTTTGAAATATCTGAAAGAACGTTGAATAAAAAAAAAAAATACATTGGAAAATGTCAAATATTTTGGGGAAAAATGTGAAAGAAAAAAAAATAAATCGGAAAAAAAGGAAATTAAGAACTAATAGCTGGTGTCTATTATTTAATCCACCAACTGTAGATCTGACCTGAGCCCCGGCGTCCAGCAGCATCCGGACGCACTGCGCCTGGCCGTGGGTGCAGGCCTCGTGGAGTGGTGTGATGGAGTCCACGGCCACCATGTTGACCGACGCCCCGCCCTGGATGAGCTGCTGCAGCCGGGAGGCGTGGCCCAGCGACGCCGCCTTGTGCACCTCCGTCCTCTCAGACCAGCAGCCTGGGGCATTATAGGTAAGAAACACCAGACTGTTATCAGAAACATAAACTTTTTTTTTTTTTATTAGGTCTACTGCCAAATTTGTCTTGTTTATTGTTCATTGTATTTTGAGATTTTTTGTAGACAATTTTTTAACTTACTGCATATTGGCAAAATGTTCTTGCTTATTGTAATATTTATGTTTATTTCATTGTCTATTATAAATGTTTTGGTTTATTGTAGATTGCAAAATGTTCACTGTTTATTTTTGTTGTTTATTGTTCATTTCACCATTTCATCATCAGAATCCCGTCTTTAAGTGGAAATCCATCAGATCATCTGCACTGAAAGGTTCAGAATTCCTTCCAAAATCATTAGATTTTTCTCTCCAAAGATTGCCTTCTTCTGAACCGTTGGTTTATTTTTATTTTCTTGGTCCCTTATGGTAGTGGAGATGGATATAGTTTTATTCCACTGTGAAAGTTTACTGACCACAACCAGCTACACTGCTTTATCACTTCTTGCACAGGCCCAATCTTTTCATTCTTTCCCGGGAAAGAATGCAACTCTGGCCTCCGCCACCAACAACAGAAACAGTCTTGAATCTTAAATCTTGAACAGCATATAGAGCAGGAAACTGCGTAGGGCAAATTAAGTGAATGGCTGTTTTTTATTATGAAATTCCAGCTAAAAAAAACAGTATGGATAGAAATATGGAAAACTCTCTACTGGATAACCACTTTGAAGTTCTGGTGGAGACCGTCCCTGTTCTTCCACAGTTTGATTAAAACATTTTCCATGCACAGTGTGAGGCTCAAGCGGCACAAATCACATGGTCAGAACACATGGCAATGTTTTGTGAGAAGTTAATCTGACAGGGATAAAAATAAAAATAAAAACAATTGATATAGCGGTGTCACAGTTTTTTTTTTTTTTTTTAAATTTTGTTTACACACTCACACACACCCACAAAGAGGGAGTCTGTTTTGTAATTGTATTTTTTTTCATCATTAGTTGAAGAGTGCAAGAGAAAATGGATAAATCTTAAGGAGAGAGAAAGAGGAGCAGGAGCCGCGCAGGGGCAGCGGGATGGCACTTGATTTGTGGGGTAATAAAGAAAATAACCGTGTCACTTAAAAAGAAATGTATTTGAAAAGAGCATCAAAATGAATCAGTTCAGATAACTTTGATAATAATTATTAAAACCAGGCAGAATATAAAAAAAAAAAAAAAATTCTATGCGATTCATAAACGACGGATAAAAACAGTTAAAACAGTTATTTTTCAAGTTATTTTACTATTATTTGCTCATGAACAATGTGAACAACAGTGACTTACACCTGTTCTGCACAAATATAAACGACTTGCTTTATCCATTTGTTATTGTGATCTTAATAATAATCTTTATAAATAAATGCAAATTAACGAAATAAAATCAAAAACATGGGTCACAACAGAGTCCGCAGATTGGCCGCACGCACGCACACGCACACACACACACACACACACACACACACACACACACACACACACACACACACACACACACACACACACACACACACACACGATCCGGTTCTCTTCAAAGAACCAACAATACAAAATCAAAATAAAATGTGTTTTTATTCATCGTAGGGATTCCCGTTAATGTTGCGCCACTGGGTTTCAATAACCTCGGCTTCATGACTTAAAAAAAATAAATTACAAAAAACAGCTATAACGCGTAGAACATGTATCGCCTTTTCTTCCGAGGTGACGCCGTGTATCTGACATTTCGCTGCCGGTAAACGTGGCGGTTGTGTCTCCCGGAGCCGCCGCGCACTCACCGACGTCGCCGAAGAAGTACGGCCTGGAGCCCTCGACCGCCATGTTTACCTTCCTCGCAGCGGCCGCGACGCCCACGACGTTTACGTGCGGCGGGAATCACGTGACGGGATCGTGACGTCGGCACACGGGCCCCGATTGCATGACGGGAAACGTCGTTTACACCCCTCCAACGCTGCCGAAGTTACCTGAGCGCTCGCTGTGCTGATCACAACGCAGCCAGTGAGCCCTCGAATATGCTGCCAATGTCTCAGTTTTTATATTTCAAATTCCCATGTGAGCACGGGGAGAGCATGCAAACTCCACACAGAAAGGCCTGGGGCGCCGGGGCGCTGTTGGCACCGTGCTCCGGGCGGGTTATCTCCCAAATAGGAGCCTTTCTGTGTGGAGTTTGCATGTTCTCCCCGTGCTCACATGGGGTTTCCTCCACCTCACGTCAGTAAGGACCCCCACCAAAAACATGCACCCATCATCGTCTGACCAGCGATGGACACTCGTCACCTGGTCCCCGGGCGCGTCCACGTATGCTGCCCACTGCTCCTGGCTGTGCCCCCGGAGGAAGGACAAGCCAGGATGGGTCAAAAGCAGAGAATTCATTTCACCGGCCACCATCAAAGCATGTGCATGTGTGTGTGTGTGCAAGCATGTGTTGTAGTGTGGTGTGTTGCGTGACTAATAAAGACTGTTTCTTCTTCTTCTTCTTCTTTCTTCTTTGTCCATAAAGCAAATTTCTTTAAATGTCCGGCTCAGGGTTTCACGAGTGACCAGTGCCTTTTCCTGTTGTTACTACTAACATTTTCATTTTTATGACTAACGTTTTAAATTGAACCATCAATAAGATATTTTATCGAGAAATTTCTCATGACGGGTAAAAAATACATTGTTACTGGTAAAACTCAAAATGTTATGAGTAACAACAAGAAAGGGTACTGGTCACTAATAAATAAGTACTAGTGCTCAATTAATAGTGACTAGTAAAATGGGAATAGATACTAGTAACAATGGGAATAGATACTAGTAACGATGGGAATAGATACTAGTAACGATGGGAATAGATACTAGTAACGATGGGAATAGATACTAACAACAATGGGAATAGATACTAGTAACGATGGGAATAGATACTAGTAACAATGGGAATAGATCCTAGTAACAATGGGAATAGATCCTAGTAACAATGGGAATAGATCCTAGTAACGATGGGAATAGATACTAATAACAATGGGAATAGATACTAGTAATGATGGGTATAGATACTAGTAACAATGTAAGACTACAAGGGGGTAGACATCAGGCTTTGCTGGACTCTGGCTGTTCTCTGAAGATGGTCAGCAATGTCTGGTTTGACCCGAAGTTTTGTTGGAGGCATCGTGGGTGGAGGATCAGTCTGTGCATGGGGATATTCATACGTATCCAATGATGCGACTTAAAATTCATTACGTGGCGAGAAAGCATAAGGTGAAGGCTGCCGTTAGTTACTGCCTGTCTCAATACCTGATTTGGGGTACGGATTGGCCAGCCATTGACACTTTAATGAGGAGGCTGCAAAGACAAAGAGTGCAAAGACGGTCGGTAGGGAAACTTGAACTTGAAATGTGAGTGTTGCATAGTGCGCGGTGACGCTGAGGGGTCGTTAGTGGTTGCTACGCGGTCGGGAGCGGAGGAGTCCCTGCTGGTCCCAGTGGTCTCCTCCGCTGATAATTTCCCGCCAGAGCAGTCGCCACTAAGCGTGGCCTTTGAGTGAGTAGTTCAAATCGATGGCCAAATGGGGCGCCCAGATGCTGCCCTCACTCACCCGTACTTCTCTGTGATCAGGGACAAGTTAAATAGAGTGAACAACGACACTCAGTCAGGAGAGGAAATAACCCAGTTGTGGGTGGGTGGCTGCATTACAACGGCAGTTTTCTGATGTCTTCTTCCCCTGGCCAGGCTGCACAGCCCTCATTCACCACCATGTGGCGATGACCATGAGGAAGATAGTATGCTCCCGGCTGTACCCCCTACCCGAATATAAACTCAAAGTTGTGCAAGCACAATTGAAGGCCATGCTGGACATGGGTTGATACTCCCATCGTAATAAATAAGCCTGATAGGTCAGTCCGCTTCTGTATAGACTACTGAAAGGTGAAAGGCCCGGGTCGGAAAACACTTTTACTTTATCGAACGCCAAACTCCTTGGCGTTTGATAAAGTAAAATAAGATCTGGGGAGGGAAGTGGGAAGCCAGTGCTGTGTACACTTAACTTTTCTCTCCCTTTCTGCTTGCAGATAAACACGTCGGACAGAGGGCTGGGGGTGGTGTTGTCTCAGCAGGTTGAGGGCGGGGACTGACCAGTGCTCCAAGTGGGATTCCATGTACAGCACTGTGGAAAAGGAGTGCCTGGCCATCAAGTGGGCAGTTGGCGTCCTCCAGTATTACCTCCTGGGGTGCCCTTTCACCCTCTGTTTGGACCAGGCCCGCTGCAGTGGCTCCATGAAGGATGATGGATACCAACGTGCCGGTCACCCGTTGGTACCTGGCTCTTCAGCCCTTTAAGTTCAAGGTGATCCATAGGTGCAGGTGGTGGGGGCTGACTTTCTCTCCTGCTCTAGAGAGTGGGCTGGTGGCCAGACGGCTCCCTGGGCCAGGCGGTGGGAGTATGTGGCAGACGAGGGGGCATGGTTAAGCCACGATCTGCAGGTGATGGTGCTGGCTTCTTTCCGCCATGGCGCAGATGTACGGGGTCGGTCTTATCAGCCTCAATAGCGCTGGTAGGTCGGACCCTATCGGCCGCCAAAATCTAAATGTGGCTTTCTTGATTAATTCTCTGAGCTACTGTCCAAGGTCTCCACTAAATATGATGGTGTAATTATCTCAGGTGATTTTAATATTCATGTTGACACAGCTGCTCAATACTTCATTAGCCTATCGGAGGCATTTTGACCTCATTCAGCATGTTTCTGGACCCACCCACAAAAAGGGGCATACTCTGGACTTGGTCATATCAAAAGGACTTAATATCACTTAATATCACTGTGCCCTGTGTCATGGATGTTGCTATTTCAGAGCACTGTTGCATATTCTGACGTGTCTGCTCTTCCTGTACAACAGAGGGGTACCCGAACAAATAAAAAAACGTATCATTAACGATAATACCATTGAAAACTTTAAGAGAATTGTAAATTAGTAACTGCTGTTCATGGCATCATCAACTGAGGATCCTGTAAACGACTTCAGCTCGAAAATACAAATTATCATTGATAACATTGCACCTGTTTAAACAAAAAATATAAAAAAAACAAAAAGCCCACTTGAGAAATGGAGCGGTTGTTGGGCAGCCTAAGAGAAAGTGTCGCCAGGCAGAACGAAAATGGAGAAAGACAAAACTTCAGGTTCAACATGAAATTTACAAGGATAGACTCAATACGACATAGAAATTAAACAGGCCAGACAGTCTTTCTTCTCAAAAATCATTAAAGAAAATATCAACAATAGTAAAGTGATCTTCTCCACTGTTGAATGACTTATTAATCCACCATCTACAACACCGTCAGAGATTCTCTCCACTGAAAAATGTAAAGAGTTCGCTGCATTCTTCAGTAACAAAATTAAAGCTATCAGACAGAATATTAGTGTCTCAACATGCAGAAATTATCCTACCCACCAGTTGTCAAGTAATATGACTGCTGCCTTGTCTCACTTTGTCTCTTTAGACATAAAAAAAAACTGGACAATATTGCTTGTCAGCTGAGGTCCTCCACCTGCTGCTTGGACCCTCTGCCTACCACATTTTTTAAAGCTGTTTTTAACTGCCTAGTACATGGTATTAAAAATAATAAATGGCTCTGTTCAATCAGTTATATTTCCTGCAGCATTTAAAAAAGCTCTCATTAAACCACTCCTGAAGAAGAGCAATCTTCATGCAACAGTTATTGCTGACAGTTATAGGCCCATTTCCAACCTGCCATTCCTCAGCAAAATACTTGAAAAAAACAGTTTACCCTCAGCTTAACAACTATCTAACATCAAACAGCCTTTTAGACATTTATCAATCTGGTTTTCCACCTCACCATAGCACAGAAACAGCACTTATTAAAATTGTGATGATCTGCACATAAACACTGATTCTAAAAATCTATCTGTTCTTCTGCTCCTAGATCCCAGTGCTGCCTTCGACACTGTTGACCATCATATTTTATTAGAGAGATTACAAAAATGGGTCGGCCTATCTGGCCGGGTTCTATACTGGTTCAGAAGTACCTACAGGACAGGCAGTTCTTTGTGTCCACTGGAGATTTGGTGTCGAACAAAGTGGATATTATATGTGGAGTGCCCCAAGGTTCGATTCTGGGACCGTATTTGTTTAACCTCTATATGCTTCCACTTGCACATATTATAATGAAACACAAAAGAAATTACCATAATTATACAGATGATTCACAACTATACATATCCCTATCTCCTGATGACCTACTCCCCATACACTCCCTCACTAATGATATTAATGTATTAATAATGTAATTATTAATGTGTTAATTATATGAATGCATGGATGTCACAGAACTTTTTACAACTGATTAAAGATAAAACAGAAATACTCTAGATCTTTTAGAGGGCGATCTAGATTTTATCAATCACATCACAAAATCAGCTTTCTACCATCTAAAAAACATTTCAAAATGAAGAGGCTTCCTGTCAAAAGCGGACTGAAAAATTAATCCATGCATTCATAATGAGTAGATTGGACTACTGTAATATCCTATTCACTGGCCTGACTATATCATCTGTGCAGCGGGTACAGTTAATCTAAAATGCAGCTGCACGCGTTCTAACCGGGACAAAAAAGTTTGAACACGTTACACCTGTTCTTAGATTTCTACATTGGCTCCCTGTTAAAACTAGGATTGGTTTTAAGATTCTTCTATTTTTATATCAAGTTCTAAATGGCCTTGTACCTCAGTATATAAAATAAATGCTCATTATACATAAACCAGCAGGGGATGTAAGAGACAGGATGTGAAAGCCATGGTGAACGTTAATGTAATGTAAATCTAGTCTAATATAAAGCACTATGAGTTACATGTCCTGTGGACAAGGTGTAGCAAAGGTGCTATACAAATAAAGGATATATATTATATCAATATTCAAAATTCAAGACTTGCTCAGACATTTTAATCGCATGGTTGAACAAAATGTCAATGATTCAGTCCTGCGCTTTCACAATGGAAGAAACTGCCGGTTAAAGTCATACACCGGGGAAAGAGGCTGTTTGTGACTCAGTCGAAGAGCCCTGAAGCCACGCCCCCATCTGGCTCGCTGTTTATTGAAAGTTTATTTATATTACACGTGTCGCGTTTCCAAATCACACCAAATTTGTCCCCAGCAATACAACCGCCAAGTGTGAAGTAGATCGGATTAACGATAATCGAAGGACATGCAGACGTACAGACAGCGATTCCTTCCTTTATAATTAGTTTAGGTAGTTCGATTATTACGAAGCTGGCATGGAAGTTTCAGCTAAGGCTTTGTGATGTCATACTTTATGACGTCTTCTCTCGGAACGCACGCCACGCGCCATTCGTGACGAGCTCTGCTGCAGTGGAGACACTTGTGTTCGACAGACAAAGGAACAGAAACTTATCACAGACAAACAGCTCGTAAAAGGCACAAGGTGAGGGCTTACACTATTCACTCGTTATCATTATTCAAAGCGTTTCTGATGGAAGATTTCAGTCAGAATGGAGGACATATTGGATGATATTATCATGTGTTTAGCCAGTTGAAACGTTTGCTTTTCCCTTTCAGCTTCTTTCAACATAATGACCACATTTGATGTCAGCAGCTGCAGCAGTCGTCCACCTCCTGGTTATAAGCAATAACAAAAAATCAAAAAGGAAATAGGAAGTTATTCAATTTGTTTAAAAAAAGGTTAATTAAATGGAACTTACAGCAACAACGGCCACTGTTGGAGAACTCCAGAATTGACCTGAAGGACAGGAGTTGTTAAAGTCAAAATAATGTTGTTAACGTAGCTTTCTACACAGTGACCACAGTTTCCATTTCATTCAAGGTGGTTTCGACTGCACGTTAAAACAAGTTCAAGTGCTCGTGCTCTCGTTTTGTCTTTAATCAGGGGTCTGTTGGTTGGTTCAGTTACAGACGCAGCATTATGATACGTTGCACCACCAAGATATAAACCATTGTTTCCCCAACATCTTTTCTCATAATTTGGATTGTTATTTTGCCACAGCACACTTTGTACAACTGCATAATTCCCTGGAACACCATATCCCGTGAACCACTAGAAGTGTCACACAACACAGTTATGTAAAACTTATCACTCTGTGTAGTCTAGTTCGTCTAGTTCTCACACTGTCTGAAACTTGAGCTTGTTCTGATGAACACAGAGTTGGTATTCTAGCTGTAACTGAGGAATAAACAACCTGGCAATTTTCATCTTGCAACACAAGAGGATATTTAGATTATTACTTTTTAAGGAATTTTGAAAAAGGAAATTCACTGCACACTTAACTGATAAACACTTGCTTTCAGTATCTCCTACCAGATTGAACACATGTTGGATACCAACCAATGAATGGAGGACAGGCCATGGACTCTCATCGTGCAGGAAGCGGGGCTACAGCGACCAGTGGCATGAGTGACAGCAGCAATGCCCAGATGTCAAACAGTGTTATTCAGACCAACTCCCATAATGTCGTGGTTACATCTCAGCCAGGGGGACCGACAGGCATACGGGGGACCGGCATGACTTTTAACAGGAAAAACAATGCCACGGGATCTGCTGTGGTAGCCCAGCATCCTTCCTCGGTGTCGCACCTAATCAAAGCTGACGCACCTAAAACCATTGGACAGTCAGCACAGCACCAGGGGCTGTCACCTAGGGGCTCCACCACTTCCAGTCCAGGCGGGGCCCGAGCCCATGCCCCCCAGATGCTGGTTCCCAGGCTCACACATGGCTCCCAATTGGGGCAGCCCAACATCCAGAACATCCATCTCCCTCCAGGACCAGGTGGGTGACTGGAAATACCCTGTAATAACCTGTAATACCCTAATGATCTCGCTGCTTTCTGGCTACATTAATCCCACCATCAACCAGTATGTTGCAAGTGTCCATTTATGTCCACCTGTTTAGTCAAAATAAAAAATAAAAACATAAGAATTTTGTGAAAAAAATTTGTGAATAGGTCTACGACCGCCAAACCTTGCTGGAAACCGGAAAATGCTTGTTCCATCCACCCCAAAGGCCCGAGACCACGGGCCTCCTGTTGCAGTTGCTCAACCGAGGACTGCAGGGGGTGCGAGAGAAAACAGAAGCGCGGCAAGCGGTCTATGCTTGGCTAAAGCCTAATCCCTGCAGATTCCGGCTCTTTCAACCATCTTTCTTTCCAGTGTCCGCACCTTGGACAATAAACTGGATGGTGGTGGTGGCTTGTGTGTTTGGGTAGTTACTGTACTGTGGGTAGTTACTGTACAAGCTACTGTTCATCGCTGGTGGAGTTTATGTCTGTTAAATGCCAACCCTAATATTTGCCAAGGGAATTGCCTGTGACAGCGATGCCTCCCTCCTGGATGTCCTAAATTATTTCTACACACAGTTTGAAGCACTGAATGACGTACCTGCAAGTAAGACCAACCCGCCTTTCGATGATCAGGTATTGTCTCTGTCCACAGCAGATGTCAGACTGTTCAGAGTCAACCCACACAAGGCTGCTGGACCTGACAACACAACTGGTGGTGTACTCAGGGAATGTGCAGACCAACTAGCAGAAGTCCTGCCAGACATCTCCCTGATCCAGGCGGTCGTCTCAGCATGCTTCAAGACCACCACCATCATACCAGTGCAGAATATATCGACTGTGGCCTGCCTCAATGACTTATCGCCCTGCAGCACTCACTCCAATCACAATTAAGTGCTTTGAGAGGCTAGTCATGAGCCAAATAAAAACCAGGATCCCCGCCTTTCTTGACCCCTGCCAGTTTGCATACCGCACCAACTGGTCCACTGGTCCTCTGCCCTCCATCTGGCCCTTTCACATCTGGACAATACAAATTCCTATGTGAGAATGCTGTTCATAGACTTCAGTTCAGCTTTCAACACGATCATCCCCAAGAAGCTGATAGGAAAGTTGTGGCTGCTGGGCTTGAAAACCTCCCTTCTGTAATTGGATCTTGAATTTTTCTGACGGAAAGACCTCAGACAGTCCAGATTGAAAACACCTCCAGCAGCATTATATTCAGCTCAGCACTGGTGCCTACCAGGGCTGAGTGCTCAGTCCACTGCTGTTCACACTGCTGACCCATGACTCTTCTACGAAGTACAGCTCAAACCACATCGTCAAGTTAGCTGATGACACGACAGTGGTAGGACTCATCAGCAACAATGAAGAGTTGGCATACAGAGAGGAACTGGAGGGGCTAGAAATCTGGTGTACTGATTACATCCTTCATCTCTTAATGCTGACAAAACAAAAGAGGTGGTTAGTGACTTCAGGGGGGCCTGCACTGACCACTCCCTGCTGCACATCAGTGGCTCCACCGTAGAGAAGTTCAAAAGCATCAAGTTCCTTGCTATGCACATGCGGATAATCTCAAATGGACTCTCAACTCCACATCTCTAGCCAAAAGAGCACAACAGCACAACCACGTTCTATAGGGGCACCCTGACCAGCTGTCTTACTACCTGGTATGGGAGCTGCAGCATCTCAGACCTTAGTCCCTGCAGTGGATAGTGAGGACACCTAAAATGATTACAGGGTCCCCCTCCCTTCAGTTCAGGACATCTACACCAAACTCTGCACCTGCAAGTCCCGTAGCATAGCGAAGGATCCCGTATACTGCTCCCATGTATACTTTTCTCTCTTGCTGTCTGGCAAAAGGTAGTGCTGTACTATACCGCAGCATACGGGCCAGATCTGCCAGACTCTGCAACAGCTTCTTCCCCCAAGCTATCAGGACCAGACATGCAACATTTGCATGTACATCATCCTGCTGCATCCCTCGACCCGTATCACCCTAACCTAAGGAATACTCCCAATAACCACTTATTTCATTTTTATGTTACACTACATTTCCTCTGGACTGTTTTTCTCTGGACTATTTTTCTCAGGGACTATCTCCACCCACCATACCATGCTGCTCCACACTATTATTCTTTTTATTATGTTCTTTTGTAAGAATGTGTTCCATGTAGTTCACTGTGTACTCACTGTTCTGTCATACATTGTCCTGCGTTTAACTATTTCCTTTTACTGTTTTTACTGTAATGATTCAGTTGCACTGTCATGACTTGCACTGTCTTGCTATTTTCACTATGTATAGCCCTGGTCATTCAGCCTCATCCTTGTCTTGTATGTCTTGTGTATGTTTTTTTGTATATTGCACCAAGGACCACGAGAAACACAATTTTGTTCCACTGTAGACTGCACTGTATATGGCAGGAATGACAAAAAGTTTGACTTGACTTGACATTTAACTATATTGCAATATGAGAACCAGAATCCCAGATGATAGGCTCGTCCCATATCATGATATTGATATTAAAACAATATGTCGCCCAGCACTACTTGTTTATGTTTATGTTTTCATATTAACATGGAACTGATAACGTGACTGAAATTTCCATTGGACTATAATTTAGGGCACTAGTATACACATAGAATACAGCATTTTAGATCATTAGCACACATGTCATATCGTGTATGTATTTTCAGGTGTACAATGTTTGTTTTGATATAAGTTCTAGTCAGTAACTTAGGTTGATAGTCTATTCTATCCATAACCCTGTATTGTCTTGCGTGAATTTCTTCAGGGATGGTGTTGGTGCGCAGTGAGAGTGGGCAGCTGCTGATGATCCATCAGCAGGTCCTGGCCCAGATGCAGGCCCAGGCCCAGGCCCAGGGCTCCATGGCTTCTCGGCCTGCCACCCCTACCAACCTGCCTCCTGCTCAGGTAGGTCCACTAGTCCTAGTCCAAGGCAAGCAACTTTAGGTGAAAATGTTTTTTTTTCTCAATCTGGATATTCACATTACACCATGCATTGGCACCCTTCTCCCTAAGGTCCCTGGGAGCCCCATCATCAGCAGGCAAGTAGTGCCCAGCAATATCGTTCGACATGCCTCTTCGGGTGCCACGACTATCTCCCCAACAATTGCTCATCACAGACATCCTGTCCTCCAGGTCACTCATAACTTTTTTGATTGTACTCATTAAAATGTATACCGTATACAGTAGTTGATGCAAACAACCACAAATAGCTGATCAGAGGTGAAAGCTAAAAGTTATATACAGTATATATACAGTATATGTTTATGTATAATGTAATATGGCCTTGGGATTGAGAAAGGTGCATATAAAACGTGTATGATTAAAATGTGTAATTGTCTCTCTGCTCTCCACCCAGAGCTCAGATGGAGCTGCACTACCGGGCATGACCCCTGGGACCATCCCCCAGCAAGCCAGCACTGCTACCTCCGCAACAGTGAGCAATGTGAGTTGAGCTAATTCCATGGATCAGATTGGGCAGGGCCTCTAAATACGACATGGGACCTAAACAGGCTGTCGTTTTGTCTCTCTTTTGAATATATCCTTCTGCAAGGAAACAATGGAGTATGTGAAGATGTGCA
This sequence comes from Zeus faber, assembly GCF_960531495.2. NCBI lineage: Eukaryota > Metazoa > Chordata > Actinopteri > Zeiformes > Zeidae > Zeus > Zeus faber. Next base: position 6,621,384 of record NC_137208.1, read on the forward strand.
GGAAATTCCTGTCCACGTTGATCAAGTTGGTATCCAATGGGACACAGTCGGTAGAGACGGAAGCCAATGTCAAAGAGCTGGTTAAGGACTTGCTGGTGAGTGGGTCGTCACACAACAGTGCATTAGGCATGGCTTCTACCCGCTGCTCACTGAAATGTACAATCCATTAAAGATTCACTTATTTCCTTTCTTTCATTGGCTTCTCAAAAGTGAATCAAGACATTCACCCATCAGCCTTCCCATTGACTAGCATACCTCTTAAAGTACCCTGCTTTTCTTTTGATTAAACCAGGAAGGCAGGCTGGAAGCAGAGGAGTTCACCGGCAGATTGTACAAGGAGCTCAACTCCTCACGACTGCCTTCTCTTGTGCCTTTTCTCAAGGTTTGCCTCAGTACTTTTTGTTTTGTTTACTAGAGCAGTCAAACCTTTGTATATACAGTATATTGTCATGCTGTAGTGATCTACATATCTAATGTTTTTCCACCTGACAACACACATCTTCCAGAGAAGCCTCCCCGCCCTGAGGCAGTTCACTTCCAATGCAACATCGTTCATCCAGCAGAGTCAGTTTACCCAGCCGGCCCCTGCCCCTCCAGCCTCCACCAGCTCTCCCACCCCCAGCATGGTCACTCTTAGCAGCCCAGGCCCTCGCTTTGCTACACAAATGACGAGAGCCCAGATCCAGCCAGGCCTCAGTAAGCCTGGACAGACAGCCCAGATGGTAACCCACCATTGAATCTCAAGGTTGTTCAGAGAGATATTTGTTAGAACTAAGTTGAAGGGCTTGAACATGCATAACTTTTCTGGGAATCCATACCTGGGTTTTCCCTTTATTGGCCACTCGGTGGCACCCTCTTTAATGGTCGGACTGCATTCTTAAAACATTGCCTTTTAAATTGTGGACTACTCATAGTCATTGTCTCCTTGAACACTCAACCTCCCAGGTGATCCAAGTTCAGCAGCAGGGAGCGATGCTGAGGCCCCGGGTTACCTTGGATGCCCCATCCATGGCGTCCCTTAGGAACCAGGCTCCGAGCCGCATCCTGCTGGGACCGCAACAAGTGCAGATGAAACCGCTGCATTCGGGTGAGGATGCCAATAAACAAACGGCTCTCATTACCTCAGGCCATGTGTCAAGGTATGTTGGAGACAGCATGTTATTAAGCCTTTAAAAACCACATTTCCTCTTCTGGTTCCTCCAGTGAGGCCTGTGGCAACCACTGCCTTCAGGTCGCTTCCTCCAGCAGCGCTGTCTCCTGCACTAAAGAACAAGCTGAAAGACACCGGCGGTACTTTCAAGTATGCCCAAAATAATCATTGTTTTGGCAAATTTCCCTGAGGATCTCAGTCCAGCGCAATCCACTCCAAACGATCTCCAAATGATTTCACTTGAAGAAATGATTCAACATTTAAATCAAGTTATGTGGTTTACGCACCACCCACAGATCCCTACGGTGGTTTTAAAGACATAACATTGGTCGGTCTGGCTCTGTGAGTGCTTGTATTAAAACACAGTTTAAGTCTATGGTGGATCTAGCAGTGGGCTTGATGGGCTGTGTCTTGCGCGCCCAGGGACGACGACGACATCAACGACGTGGCCTCCATGGCGGGGGTGAACCTGTCAGAGGAGAGCGCCCACATCCTTGCGACCAACTCTGAGCTGGTGGGAGCGGTAACGCGCTCCTGCAAGGACGAGTTGTTCCTCCACACCTCCATGCTGCAGAGGATGATGCTGGAGATCGGTGAGACGAGACGCGCACATGTCGCTTCACTGACACTGATTCGAGTCCGTTCCTCGCTCCTCGACGGCTCCTCACTGTGTATGCCGGATCTTCCTCCTCCAGGCAGGAGGTTCGGGGTGACGGAGCTGGGCGGGGACGTCGTTACATATGTGTCGCACGCCGCCCAACAGCGGCTCCAGAACCTCGTGGAGACAGTCTCTCAGGTGGCCCAGCAGAAAAATTTCACTTTCAAGGTTTGTTCATGACCTATTTGGGAAGATGCGTTTCCTGTCCTGATGTCAAATGGGTTCTAATGGGCAGCTCATCACTTTTCTGTGCGTTTGGTGTGTGTACCTGCAGTGCTTGGCCTGTTTTGTTTGTTTTTTTAATTTATGCTTCATTATTGATGTAATAAATCGACAATAAACCCTCTTTCTCTCCACTGGATGCTACTGTATCACTGCAGGAGGAAGGCTGCTACGAGCAGAGCGGTGACGTGCGCGCGCAGCTCAGGTTCTTTGAGCAACTGGACCAGTTGGAGAAGCAGAGGAAGGAGGAGCAAGAGCGGGAGATTCTCCTGAAGGCAGCTAAGGTACGACACCACCCGTCAGCCTCCTCCTGGGCTCGCACTGAAACGCCTGATGTTGGCATGGGAAATCAAAGGAAGTCCAGAGGGAAAAAGGTTACTCAGGGATGTGATTTTTTGGGACTAATCCGGAATTCTGTATTCTCCGACCTGAAAATGTGACCCACGTGAATCATGCTGATCAGTATAAATTTTTTTTTTTTTTAATTTCCGGAAATAATTTATGTTGTAATCCGATACCATTTATTGTCTGATGAATTTCCCTCAAAATGTCATGGGGAAACGCTTGTTGCAGCTGCAATGTATACACAGCTCCTTCACGACATGTCGTAAAGTAGCAGCGACACAGCGCGACGTAGCGTAAAGAGAAGTCACCTGGTAACAGCAGCAGCAATAACGTCGAGTGAGCAAGATTATTTTAAGATGGAGCAACGCAGCGGAACGCAATGTATGCAACGTGACGTTTCATGGGGCGGAGGAGTCGTTGGAACTTGCTTGACGGCACCATCCATGGATTATTTCAACGTTTGGTGTCTGCTACCTTGCCGCCGCGGTGCGACACACATAAAGCGAGGCATAAACATGAACGTTTAGACGGCTTGGAGGACGGCTTCTCAGAAGAATTTTAACATGTTTGCCAGCCGTGTTCAAGATGATGCTTCGGCGAATGAAGCTTTACATCATAAATTTAGCAAATGTGTTAAAACACACACACACACACACACACACGCGCACACACACACACACCATAGGTCACTTTGCAGCGGGAACAAACTTGAGGTTTGCAGCGCCGACTATTTATCAACGTTTACCGACCCATTGGTGCTTTTAGACGCAGGTAACTTATCTTTTATATATCTGTGCAATTTGAACATTTAATAAGTCTTCTGCCTTTACACAGATAGTCTAACAAACTGAATATAAACATAAATATACTGATTACTTTGTTATTATAGCACTGGAAATTAATGTATCCTGCTTTTCTCTGTCAGACAAAATTAAGGGAATTGACTATTTTTATACTTTGAAGATAATTGCTATGGGGCTTCATTTGGTCAAAACTGGATTTATTTTTGTGTGAATGCTCTTTACTTCTAAATATTAAATCCTGTACTTCAGTAACGGGGAGACAAAAGAAAAACAACATACCTTAGTCTTAGTGTTGTCAGGAGAATTTAAAATTAAGTAATCTTTATTGAATTATCTTTTTTTGCATAGATTTGTATTTAAATGACGTCTATGATGTTGTCAGTAACGGTGAAATAATGTTTATTTGTATCTCTATAATCCATTTTAAAAAGCAAATAAAATAAACGAATACGATACAACTTTGGTTTGGATTAATATGAAGGCTGCTGCCCAAAATGTCTTTACTCAATGGTTTTTCAGCATAAAGCATATAATAACAGCGAATGCTTAACGCAATATATTTCTGCCTGGATCAATTTTTTTTTCAGAAAAATGTAATGGAATGACATTTAGAAATGGAATTTCAATTTCAACCTTATTTTTGTTGACCTGAAATGTATAAAGCCTGAGGTTCGTGACGTCCCGATTCATCCAGTTGGGTCATGTTCAGTGTTTACGGGTTAAGCGGCTCCCTCTTGTTGTTATTCTGTGGATATACTTATCTATTCATGCCTAGTTTTCAGTTCCTGTGGTGTGCACTTTGTTTACGGTCAGTGTTTTGCACAGCTTAGACGGATAGGAGCAGAGGAGGAGGGGATACCATTGCACTTTACTCTCCTTATTAACTATGTGTCTCGCTGTGCAGAATGGCCTGTGCGCGCTTCAGGCAGAACCCATCCATACAACGCGGTGCGGTACATCCCCAGTCGAGACCGGTTGCACACACCATCAAATACTGACCCGTTTCTTTTTTTGGCCCTTGCAGTCTCGAGCACGGCAAGAGGACCCGGAGCAGCTGCGGCTCAAACAGAAGGCCAAAGAGGTTGGATCAAAGTGTCCAGGCGTTGGGGTTGACGGATGAAAAGCCGGCCTTTGTCGAAGTGTGTTATTGAGTTTCTCGCTGTGTGGCGCGGTTCAGATGCAGCAGCAGGAGCTGGCTCAGATGAGACAGCGGGAGGCCAACTTGACGGCGTTGGCTGCCATCGGGCCAAGGAAGAAGAGGAGGCTTCTGGATTCTCCGTCCTCCGCCGCCGCCGCCGCCGCCGAGGTAACGCGGGCTTCCCCGCCTGTTTTCCCCCAAGAACCTCAAACGCCTCACAGAGCCATAGCCCCTGGAAGTAGAAATCCCATTCACTTTTCCCCATCGACAGTGATGCGTGAATGGCGGTTTGGGTACTTCCAAGCCTTGACTGAACATGAAATTAGCATCAAAACCATTAAGTTCTGTGGTAAATAGTGAAATTTCCATTCCAATCACCAATGTCCATTGCCTGCGCCAGTAGAATGAAGTAAAACACAGTGACTTTACAGCAAAGTGATGCTCTGAAATGAATCCGAAAACAAACTCTCAAAGCATACGGCGGCAGCAGCAGCCTATGAGTACAGTGACGTGGTTTCATGTGAATGCCGGATTTTGTATTCCCCAACGGTGTTACATTTTTTAATGCATTTTCTTTACAGCGTTAACTCCTCCGGACTACTCCACCGTCGTAAAAAATTGTATTGTAACAGTAGTTCAACATCACAGTCATACCGATATCAGAGGCTAGGGGGCTCTCGGAGACATGAAAATGCCCTTTTAATTAAGCTATTTTTGAGTAGGAGCTGTTTAGGATAGGAGCGCATTTAGTGTACGTTTCCAATCATGTGCTTAAAATTTCTCATTTATAGCCATTGTAGCAAAATGTAAAATAATACACAACTCAGGTCTGATCTACACGGGCTCTGATGGATACAGAATGGCACTCCAAGGAAACCAACATAGAAACATGATTAAATCAGAAGGGAAAAAAAATATATATATCTAAAATACATTGCTTCATACCGTTTAAGAATTCAAATAAACTATTTCTCAGCACAGTGGAGAAAACAAAACCCGTTTTCCTTGAAAACATGCTCCATCGATTAACCCGCCCAGGGGACACCCACACCATCATATATTTTCTGTTTTTACTCAAACCAAATAGGCTTTAAAACAATTTTGGGACTAACATTGTCGGCGATTTCGGCGACCAATCGTACGAGGGATCACTAGTGGACTATTATTCACAGCTCCTAGCTCGACTCCTGTTCCAAACAAAATGTCTCGCTTTTTGACCCCCAACATTTCCCGCCGTGTCTGTGTGTTTTGTCTGTGCAAGCAGGGAGTGGGGTCCAGCCCGACGCTGTCTGGCGGCGCCGGGTCGCTGGGCTCCAGACCCACGCGGCAGCGCATTACGCGCATCAACCTCAGGGACCTGCTGTTCTGTCTGGAGAACGAGCGCTTCTCCAGGCGCTCCCACTTCCTCTACAAGGGCTTCCTCAAATAGGCCGGCGCAGGAGGAGAGGATGGACAGGCCTGGACCGTGATGGGATCGGATATTCATTTTTCATATTCATTCATTTTTACCATTTATCGGAATCATTACCGTTATTTTGTCTGATATACTTGCCGATAAAATAGATTTTAAAATGCGCTCCTCTGGCTCTGATGTAGCTGCCTCTCTGACAGGTTTCCGCGTAAATCCTGCCCGAAGCATTATCGGATTTGTATCGGTAAGCTGTACCCCAATCGTGATCGGATGGTCGGAACCGTAAAAAAATGGTAGTTGCCGAACACAGGAGAAAAAGGAGGTACTCGCTTTTATGTGGAAAAAAACCCCCCCAAAAACAGCACTCCCTTTGAAAATAATTTCATACTGCAGGCTCGGCTTTTATTAAATCGGCGATTGACTTGACTCCAATCAGCAGGGTTTTTTCTTTCTTTCTTTTTTCTTTTATTTTGCGAATTCAATGATCTGCCTCCTCCTGGCATGACATGTTCTATCTGCTCCTGGCTAATTCCACCTAGCCTCCTCTCTACAATAAACTGGTGTATACAACCCCCCCTCGTCTTCTGTGTCTCTGTGCAGGAGGGCCCTGAAAACGCCACTTTGGTGGCGCGTGGTAGGAGAAACTGCCACAGTATATCTTTAATTCTTTCAAGACAAAAGTATAGTACATGCTTCTTAATAAAGAATTTGAGAATCCCCTTTTCTCTTAACGGTAAAAGTCCGAAGTCCACAACTGTGTGTGTGTTTGTGTCCACAGTGCGACAGAATGGATCAGTTCCGCAGAACGGGTTGTCAGACCCGAACACGTCTGCCCTGGAGATCTCTGCCGCCTCGCTGTAGGACACGCTGGACCCACCGTGTCCATGGTTCATGTCCCTATGGAGTTTTCTGACTTCAGTGACCGAACTGAAGTTGGATTCCGGTTGCATGGAAAGCAATAAGAGGACCTTTCATAATTTCATTTTGGGTGGGGGGCTCCTGGACATGGTTTTACCCCCCAAAAAGCAAAAAGACAAGATTGGATGACTGATCAGTGTTTTTTTGGAAGCTGATACCACACACACATAAACGCAGTGAAGGGAAGATGCGCTCACTATGCTCATGTTGGGACCATAATAGGTCCAAATTTTTGTTCCTCAGATAAAATGTTTTATAAATTAAAGAAAAAAAACGCAAATTGAGGTCCCAAGCAACCGCCTATGACCAAAACCATTTACTTTGACGACTTGTTTCTGTCAATTTCGAACAAAGTGTGATTCTTTATTTCATTTAAATGTCGGTCATTTAAGAAAGACAACATGCATGAATTGGTACTGATTGAGCTGCTTAAACAATAAAAAGTTATTTCATTTGTGAAAAATGTCGTAAAACCCTGGTGATATTTTGAATATGTTAAAGACAGAATAAAAAATATCCCCCTCAGCTGGAAAGTGGATCCACGTTAGTTACTCCAACTCATTTTAGGCAAATTTTTAAATCAAAGCATTTATATTGGGTCAATTCTTAAAGAAGTAAAAGGAAAGTAAAATATAAAGGGATTAATTAAAAAAAAAAAGTAATCACTTATTTGCTGGTAGTGCAGGTATTATGTCTTATATAATATGAATTATTTTCTGCACTGACTACAAATCATCTCCCAGAAAACTGAAATTAAAATGTTAATGTGTTTGATTGACAGGTGAGATGATCAGGGGGGCAGAGTTTTTACCACCATCATTTGGACATGGACTGAAGAATGGGTAGAGTGGTTCCTTAAATGTACAACCAGTAAAAGAGAAGATATGAACCCTGGACTCCACATCATAGAAGGACACCAGGCCCTCATCATAATCCACAAATACCCCCACATTCTGGGGCTTGGTTCTCAGAGAGAGAAGGAGACTTGGATCAGAAAGAGCCCTGTACTCATTTCCATTTGTCAACCAAATAGTCCAGCAGCCATATTCAGGACTCACTGTGATGTCACCCTTCCTGTTGATGGACTCTGTGGCCACTCCTAAATACCATTCGATCTTCTCTTGAACTTGAACCTCAAAGTAAAATCTTCCAGAGGAGAAGCTCTGCTTTGTTAAGACTAATGCATATTCAGAGAACTTCTTAGGGTTGTCTGGGACTACCTTCCTTATGTTTCCACAATAAACTTGTTTTCCATCTTCAGACAGGATGAGGTAAGGATGTGCTGTATCAGGATCCAGAGTCAGATCTACTTCATGCTGCTGGAGGCTCTTCAGTTCAGCTTCACGTAGCTTCTCCATCTCCATGTTCAGTGTCTCTTCCAGTGGATCCAGGGCTCTCCTCAGGGTCCCTGCATACGACGGATGACTGAGCTCCACCTTTGTCCAGCCCCTGGTGAGTGGAGGAGTATTCAGGGATTGGAAGCTCTGGAGGAGATGGAGGTGATCCTCAGTGAGTGAGAGCTGCTTCAGCTCTGACCTCCTATTGGTTAGTTTGTCCATTTCCTCTTCTAACTCTCTTATGAGTCCTTCAGCCTCTTTCTTTATGGATTTCAATTTCTCTTGGATCTTCTCACTGTGCTCAGCCTGACACTTTTCGATGCTGAGCATCAGAGCAGTGAAGACCTGTGCACCAGAGGCTTCCTCTCTGTCGGCGTCTTCTCTACTGAGCTTCGCTGAGAGTTTTATCTCTTCAATCTTTCGTTGTATCTCCTTGATCATCTGCTCAACTTCAGACTCTGTCTTCCCCAGCTGAGCCTTCTTCGCTCCATATTCCTCCTCCACAGGAAAAACCGGATGGAACTTGTGATCCGACTCTGTACAGAACTGGCAACCCCACATGTGTTCTGTCTTGCAGAACAGCTCCAGAGGTCGACGGTGCTTCTTACACACCCTGTCTTCCAGATTGTGCACAGGGTGGATCAGCTTGTGTCTTCTCAGGCCTGGTACTCTGTGATGGGGCTCAATGTGGGTGTCACAGTATGAGGCTGCACACTCTAGGCAGGGCTTCAGGGCCTTCTGCTTGGTCCCGGTGCAGACATCACAGGGAACTTCTCCAGGTTCAACATAATTAACTCTCACTTTTTGAGACTTTTTGAAATGAGCAGCCATCTCCGATATGAAGGTATTGACCTGTAATTCAAGTCTAGTGTGGAAACGCTCTTTGCACACAGGACATAGGTACTGGACATCACCATCCCAATGTGTTGTAATACAGGCTTTGCAGAAGTTGTGTCCACATGGTAAGGTTACTGGACTGGTGAACACATCCAGACAGATGGAACATGAGAAATTCTCTTCAGACAGGAGACTGCTGGGTGAGGCCATTCCTACAGAGACAAGACAATATTTAACTCTAAAAACATCGAAGTGGATCAAATTGAAAAAACAAGGGCAAAAAGCGTTTAAAAAAGTTTCTCTTCGTAGTTAAACACCATCATCTCATGATATAATAATAATGAAGAGAATTGTCTCCACCGTGGCACGGGTGAGGTTTTGCCCAAGATTGATCTCGCTCTGCTACGCCATCAGAGATCGAGATCCTTCTGCCTGTCAATTCTGGTGTTCTCCGTCAGCGGCTGTTGTTGCTGTCACTTCCTTTTTATTAACATATTTTTTAACTAATTGAATAGTTTCCCATTTCCTTTTAGATTCTTTTATATATCTATATAGAAGCAGTAGGTGGATGACGGCTGCAGCTGCTGACATCAAATGTGGTCATTATGTTTAAAGAAGCTGAACGGGAAAAGCAAAGGTTTCAACTGGCTAAACACATGATAATGTCATCCAATATGGCCTCCGTTCTGACTGAAATCTTCATTCAGAAACGCTTTGAATAATGATAAAGAGTGAATATTGTGTGTAGCACTCACCTTGTGCCTTTTACGAGCTGTTTGTCTGTGTTTAGTTTCTCTCCCTGTGTCTGTAGGACACAAGCGTCTCCACCGCAGCGCAGCTCGTCACCAACGGCGTGTGGCGTGCGTTCCGAGAGAATACGTCATTAAGAATGACATCACAAAACCTTAGCTGAAACTTCCGCGACATCACAAAGCCTTAGCCGAAACTTCCGTGGCAGCTGCGTAATAACCAAACGATCTATCTGAACTACCTATAGAGGAAGGGATCTCTGTCTGTATGTCCTTTGATTATCTCGACAACCGTTCATCCGATCCACTTCAGACATGTTGGGTGTATCGCCGGGGACCCGAGGACGTGCAGTGACGAATTTAGTGCAATTTGGACCCGCGACACGTGTAATATTAATAAACTTTCAATAACCAGCGGGGCTTCAAGGCTGTCTTTCCCCGGAGTCTGACTTTAACCGGCAGTTTCTTTCATTGTGGAACACAGGACTGAATCATTGACATTTTGTTTAACTGTGCCATTAAATGTCTTTGAGAAAGTCTGACATTTTGAGCGTGCATGAACCTGTTTCCTTAATTTGTATAGCACCTTTCATACACAACGTAACTCAATATATAAAGTGCTTTCCATTAGAAGGCGAGAAAGTGAGAAGAAAAAGCAAAGTAAAATGCTTTTACAAAGCAGAATAAGAATTATTAAACGTATGAATTTCTTGAAATATTTTCTTATTTGAATGGCGTCTTGGATTTTACTATGACACCCGAAACGCACAAAAAAGTTTCAAATAAAATAAACCCATGTGCTAACTTTTCTTACCTCTTCCTTATTACAGAAATGCCTCAGACATTTCAACTGGCTAAACACATGATAATATCATCCAATATGTCCTCCGTTCTGACTGAAATCTTCATTCAGAGACGCTTTGAATAATGATAAAGCCAGGATAAAAGGAAGGAGTACTTTGAGGAGTTGATGAATGAAGAAAGTGAGAGGGAGAGAAGAGTAGATGATGTGGGGATAGTGGATCAAGAAATGCAGCAAATTAGCAATGATGAGGTGAGAACAGCATTAAAGAAGATGAAGAGTGGAAAGGCAGTTGGCCCAGATGACATACCTGGGGAAGCTTGGAAATGTTTAGGTGAGATGGCAGTGGTTTTCCTAATGATACTGTTTAACACCACCCTGGAAAGGGAGAGGATGCCAGAGGAGTGGAGAAGAAGTGTACTGGTACCCATCTTCAAGAATAAGGGGACGTACAGAGCTGTAGTAACTACAGAGGAATAAAGTTGATCAGCCACAGCATGAAGCTATGACAAAGGGTAGTGGGGGCTAGGTTAAGAGGAGAGGTGGGGATCAGCGAGCAGCAGTATGATTTCATGCCAGGAAAGAGTACTACAGATGCAATGTTTGCTTTAAGAATGCTGATGTAAAAGTACAGGGAAGGCCAGAGGGAGTTGCACTGCGTCTTTGTGGATATCAGAGAAAGCATAGGTGCCGAGAGAGGAAGTGTGGTATTGCATGAGGAAGTCAGGGGTGGCAGAGAAGTACATAAGAGTGGTACAGGATATGTATGAAGGCAGTCAGACAATAGTAAGGTGTGTCGTAGGCGTGACAAAGTCATTCAAAGTGGAGGTGGGATTGCATCAAGGATTAGCTCTGAGCCCTTTCTTGTTTGCAATGGTGATGGACAGATTAACAGATGAAATCAGGGAGGAGGCTCCATGGACTATGATGTTCGCTGATGACATTGTGATCTGCAGTGAGAGTAGGCAAACACCTGGTGGTTCAGGTTTCATCCAAATCGAGCCACAAAAGCAGAACTTAGTGAAAAACCAAGGAAATCTGAGCCAAAGTAGCCGGACGGTCATGCCTCACCGACTCGCCAACGCTGGAAAACTCAGGAAGGAGATGAGGTTTAGAGTAAGAGGCTTTGTGACGTCATCATACTCGGTACTATAAATGTACAGGTTATGGTTCAGAACGTCCATTCGAGTGGTGTCCGGTGGGCGGTGTAGACGCCGTCGCTCTGTGGTGGTTCTACATTACAAACCGGGCGTGTGTTTATGTGGGAGTTTATGTACCTTCTTACCTTGGTAAATGTCTGTGGATCTGTTCCATTGACGTTTTATCTCTTTGGCCCTCATTATTTTGCCGGAGTCAAGAAAAAACACCAAAAACATTCATCCACAGAAACTCGTGACCACGTCGAGTCGCATTCACCTGACTGTGCGAACGAGTGATGCGTTCATGTACCAGGAATGCATCGGAAAAATAGAACGTGTGAAATTGTAATTGGTCACAGAAATACGCCAATGTTGTTCTAAAATTACAAAAATTGATTACCTTCGTATAAATAAATACGTAAACCTCAGTAAATACATCAACCTAAATGAAAAAGAAAAGAATCATAATAATAAAGAATAATAATAATTATTATTATTACGTATGTAAAAGTAACGGATTACTAGTGAAATTAACAGACTACTAATTGTGTAATGTATCAGATTACTAGTGATTAAAAGTAAAACAGTAAGGGATTACTAACGAAAGTAACTGATTACTAGTTAAAGTAAAGGATTATAATGATAAGAGTAATGGGCTACGAGTGGTGGAAATTCACAAGCACAACTACAAAAAAAGAACATTCATCAAGTATTTGTACTTATGTGTATTCAGTTTCTATTTACTCATTACTTTTCAAATGTCTGTACTTTTTACTCTCCTACGTTTCTCATACATCTGTAGGTTTTACTCTTACATTTCTAACAGTCACATGACTTTAGTTTAAACAAAGGGGAAATCTGCATTGATATTTATATTTGTAAATAATTATGAGTCTACCTATACTATACTAATATAGTATTATACTATACTAAGTAAATTGTAAACAGGATCTGCAGGTCTGTCGTCCCCGTATGAAAGGCAGTGCTGAAAAGGAGAGCGATATCATTATTTACGTTATTTACCATTCTCTCTTCCAAATAACCCGTTACGTCGTTACTAACGTTACTATCCATTCAAGGATGAAATCGCACAGTTTAGGATCCTCCTTAATCCCGGGAAAATGCAGCAACATTAACGGTTTGTAAGAGCGGCATTTAACACTGGAAGCGTTTGTTTCTGAGTCGGGAGCACCGCTGCATTCAAGGCCTGTCGGAAATGCTGCCGTGCTGCATTCAAGGGGCTGAAATATCAATTTTAGATATTATTTATAATTTAATGACCAGCAGAACCCGAGCACTAGTATAAATATATTCAAGTTGGTGTTTGTTTATTTAAATATTATTTTATTGTTTATTGTTTATGGACCAGCAATACCCAGGCAAGAGTAATGGTCTGTACCTTAGTAGCAGGCCATAAAATGTACAGTACTTGTTTTTTTCTCAAGTTTATATATTATTTGGACTTTGTTATATCTCTGTATTAGTGTGACAGTAGCCTGGAGTATCCATACATTATGATTGGATATTTTAGTCGCAGTCCGTCCCTGAAGGCAACCATGGGCTTCATCATGAAATCCTATTAATTTGCCCTTAGCACAATCTCACTAAACACTTTACTGTTGAGAAACGTACCACCCTGCTGCAGCTTCTCCAATGGGGCAAACAATCCTGAAAAAAAACCCCCCATAAAATCTCCTTTTCAAAAAACTTCAAATTTCATCACAATGTGTGTTCGGTTAAAATATTTCCTTTTTTTTTCTTTTTTGATACAGTGCAACATTTAATCAAGAACTCAGGAATAAATCATTATATTACATTAACCATAAACATCCGAATGCACTTTACTGGAAAATCTATCTTCATGTAAATCAAGATATGTGCACATCCTAGTACGAATTTAGATGTTTTTTTTTTTTTGGTTTTTTTTTCTGCTTGTGTAATTTAAACACAATCCGTGGTTTTATGAACTGTACAGTTTGAGTAAAAGTTCTTATACAGAAAAGATCACAATTGTTTTTACTGGACTTCACAACAGGATGCTGCCCGGTGCCTCCTTGGCAAGAACAACCACTGAAAATCAGTAAAATGTTTCCATTTAACTGGAGACGTTCCTCAGATGGGCCAAGGAACGTCTCCTTTTATTCACCTACATTCCCATCCTTCACGCCTCTTTCCAATATCTTGCCCCGTTCCTCGTCCAGCGTCTCTGCTGTTTCCATGGTAACGGCAGTGAGAACGTTGGCCTTCCCTGCCCGGGGAGACCTGGACGGCTCCTCGGCGTCTGTTATTATGAGCTCTGTTCTTGGATCCCCTTCTCCTTCGTCCCGGTCTAAAGGCGTGTGAGGCTGGCTCTCGTCGGGCTTCTCCGGGTTCTTGAGCTCGATTTCTCTCAGGGCTTCCGCCTGATCGCCGCCCTCTGGTTTCCGGAACTGTCGCCTCAGGAGGATGATGACGCCGACGACAAAGAAACAGGACGAGCCGCTCAGACAAGTGATGAGGCCCAGGAAGATGATCCTGAGACGAACGAGGGAGACAGTGAGGTGGACGGACAGGAGGAGCAGGATCTACAGAAACAAGCAGGTCTACAATAGGAAAACTTCTTGATACAGTTAATCTGGACAAGGGTAGCGTGGGTGATCCAAATGAGTTTCCCCCCTATGATTTGAGGAAAAATTATATATGACAACTTTTTTACCTTACCATATATTACAGTCATTGCTGGAACTTTGTTTTGGGTGTGCTATGCTGATGCTGTAATAGGGAGTCCAATTGGGAATATTATTACAATATGACACTATTTTTACAGATCCATATATTACAGACAGTACGGTTTGGGGGTCTTTGCAGTGCCAACTGTAGTTTCTTTGTTGTCGATGATGTGTTGATGAAGAAGGAATCTCCGCTGATACTGACTTGATTATAATAATATGTTTATTACAAGTAAGAACAGCATCAAACCAGACTTGCCATGGATGTTTGGGAGAGAACAGAGGTCAAATGCATTCCCTCCCGAATGGACCTAGGGAGTTTCCTTTATACTTGTACAGAGATAACATAGCACATCTGATTCCAATCCATAGGTCACAGTTCAGCGCCTGACTGACATACATTTAAGCACATTCCACTTCCCTTATCACCCTGGCCCCTGGAACTTCCTTACTCACAGGGGCCCCTGGCAACATCTGTTAGTTATTATATTATACAATGGGCTCTTTAACAATGGGCTCTGTCTTGGGACCCCAGGGCCCTCTCCACCCCAAATATTCACCTCACAACTTTAAATGAATATGACTTTTAGGAATTATTATTACCTTATTACAATATTACGCTATTTTCATATTCCCGTATATATAACAGTGCTTTTGTTTTGGGTTTGCAATGCTGCACTCTTCTGGAGTTGAGGTAAAGTCAGTTATTTATTCACACATCACGTACCTTCAGGATCAGTAACTGACAAAAAAAAAATGTCCACGATAAAAAATTAAGCGATGTACGTAGAGAAGGTTCGGTCACATAAAAGTATCAATGGTCATAAATGACATACATTTTCAGATGAAAATGTATGTCATTTTCACACATTCATATTTGACATAAAGTATTAATATAAAAGGTCATGTAGTGTTCATTGCCTCCTACCTGTACATATCGGAGTCGTACATGCGACATGCCCCTGTGCCGCCGCACTTCTTCATCGCCCACTTCAAGCAGGTGGAATCGATCAGCGCTCCAAAGTAAACTGGAGCTGGAATACCGCCTGCAGCGTACAACGCAGTCGAAAAATATACTGTCACAAGATACTACGAGCTTACTACTGTACAAGCTTACTACTGTACGAGCCAACTATGAGCATACTACGAGCTTACTACAATCTCACTACAAGCTTATACAAGCTTAAACGAGCTTACTAGGAACTTACTACCAGCTTATACAAGCTGACTACGAGCTTACTACAAGCTTATACAAGTAGACTACAAGCTTACTACGAACTTACTACCAGCTTATACAAGCTGACTACGAGCTTACTACAAGCTTATATGAGCTTACTACGAGCTGACTATGAACTTGCAAAGAGCTTATACAAGCAGACTACAAGCTTACTACGAGCTTATACAAGCTGACTACGAGCTGACTACGTGCTGACTACGAACTGACTACGAGCCTACTACGAGCTTACTACGAGCTGACTATGAGCTTACTACAAACTTATACCAGATGGCTATGAGCCTATAGGCGATGATTACAAGCTGACTATGAGCTTACTACAAGCTTACTTCAAGCTTACTACGAGCTGACTATAACCTGACTACCAGCTCACTCCAAGCTTATACGAGCTTTCTACGAGCAGACTACTGTACGAGCTTACTTCGAGCATACTATGAGCTTACTACAAAATTACTACAAGCTTATACAAGCCAATACAAGCTTACTAAGAGCTGACTACAAGCTGACTACAAGCTTACTACGAACTTACTACAAGCTTATACAAGCAGACTACGTGCTCACTACGAGCTTACTACAAGACGACTACAGACTGATACGAGATGACTACGGGCTGACTACGAGCTGACTACAAGCTTACCACGAGTTTATACGAGATGACTACGAGCTAACTACGAGCTTACTACAAACTTACTACGAGCTGACTACAAGCTTACTACGAGCTTATACGAGATGACTACGAGCTTACTACAAACTTACTATGAACTGACTATCAGTTTACTACAAACTTACTACGAGCTGACGAAGAGCTTACTCCAAGCTTATACCTTCTTTCTACAAGCAGACTACTGTACGAGCTAACTTCGAGCATACTATGAGCTTACTACAAACTTACTACAAGCTTATACAAGCCTATACAAGCTTACTATGAACTTACTACAAGCTTATTCATGATGACTAAAAGCCTATACGAGATGACTATGAGCTTACTACGAGCTTACTATGAGCTTACTACGAGCTTACTACAAGATGACTACGGGCTGATACGAGATGACTACGAGCTGACTACAAACTTGCTACTAGCTTATACGAGGTGACTACGAGCTAACTATGAACTTACTACAAATTTACTATGAGCTGACTACGAGCTTACTACGAGCTTACTATGAGCTTATACGAGCTGACTACAAGCTGACTACAAGCTTGCTACTAGCTTATCTGAGGTGACCACGAGCTAACTATGAACTTACTACAAATTTACTATGAGCTGACTACGAGCTTACTACGAGCTTACTAAAAACTTACTACGAGTTGACTTCAAGCTTACTACAAACTTACTACGAGCTGACTACGAGCTTACTACAAACTTACGAGTTGACGTCAAGCTTACTAAAAACTTACTACGAGCTGACCACGAGCTTACTACGAGCTGACTACAAGCTTACTACGAGCTTACTACGAGCTTATATGAGATGACGTGCGAAATGAGCGAAAGTGATCCATTGCGTGGATAGCGCAGAATTTAGAAAATGGCCCCTGACCTACAATGATCCACCCAATAAAACAGAGTCACACCTGCAAGCAATGCAAGACAAGCTTAACAACCAAGAGAGGCTTGCACAAAGCAACCTTCTTACCCAGCGTCCTCACCACCAGGGTCTGGATCCCGAGGGCCAGGCTTTTGAGCTCTGGTGAGATGCATCTGCACACAGAGGACACAAACTATTTCCAAATAAACTGATATTAAATACTATATATACATACTATATACTACATATACTATATACTACTGATAAAATACTTTTAGCAGTTTCTCATGAGGTCATGTTTCCAGTAATTAAAGGAATGGTGAGAAATAGTGCAGCATCATCATTATTTGTGACTGGTCTGCAGTGGCCACGCGGGCTACCGTATGATGACCATGTATCCGGGCGTGGCCCCCAGGGAGTTGATGAAGGAGCTGAGGACGGACACGGCCATGTAGGACGTGAAGCTGCGGCTGCAGTCCTTGTCCCTGGGACACTGACCCAGCCGCACCGACTCACTGCCCCCTGCTGGCGAGGCCTGGGACACGCAGCTGCAGTTGTGGAAGACCTGAGAGAGAGAGGACCCCAACCATCCACCCATTTTTTTATTCTCCTTTTTAAAAAATTATTGAAATAAACTGCAATACAAGTATATATATCATTTTTTTTTTTTTTTTTAAGACAAGGCTGAAAGTGTCTGGCGCTCAGCAACCCCTGATCCCACCGACACAAATGAAGCGTTTAAGCGCGTAATTGGGGCAGTCCAGACATTTTGTAGTGCAAGTTTGATCCACATCGATCTATACTTGGAGCAGGAACTAGTGGAAAACTGTTTTTCTGAAGGACGCAGAACCCACCGCTCCGCCCTGGGTTGGCGGAGCGGGGCGGGCTGGGGTGGTGGAGCACGGCGCTTTCTGACGTCAACATCCAATTTGTTAGTGTAGGGTGTGGCTCTGAGGGGGGTTTCGCATGGGGCGTGGTGTACCACCCTCCGTTGGTGTGTATTGGTCGCGTCGCGCAGGATCTTCGACGGGTTGAGACGAGAGACAGCAGGAGCCGCTGCTGCGTTCCATCGGAACTCGTAAAATTGTAACTTGTGTTGGTAGGGAGAAATGCTGCGTTTTACGAGAACTCGTAAAACTGTGATTGCAACAGTTTCTTTGAGAGATGCTATACACTAGGTACTCGATATTAACAAATGGTGACGCAATGATATGTATTTCTGGATCAATTTTTGAGCAAACTCCAACACCACCATGCTGCATCTCCTTCAGCTCATTAAACACAGGCTCACTGTCATCGTTTGAAAAGTATCTCGGTTTGGAGAATCCTGGTAGAGGACCGTCTTCTCTGGATTGATCCGTTGTGGATCTGGGTCCAATTTGCTGTGACTCAACTGGACCTCGTGCTTTATCATTATGTTGATCATTGTTCATGTAAGTGTTGTGTTTTTAATTCAAAATCACAATAAAAGAACAAATCAGACATTTACATGAGCGCATTTACACCCCATCGACGTCCAGGGCACAGTCGCTTTCACTTGTTAAAATTGTATTCCTATTTTGTATTTTTTGCATTTTTATAGAGACACTGTTTTTTTTATTCTTTTCATCTTGTGATGCACCTTTTCCTGCTGTGTATTTGCTTGAGCAGCTACTGGCACCGAAATTTGACTGGAACAAATTTACCTCAAATAGACAGTCATTCCCCACATGTGTAAATAAATTGTATAATATCAATATATAATTAATATTAGAAGTAGAGGTATATGAATATAAAAATATCAATTTATATATCATATATTACTTTATATTATAACATACATATAATATAATCAATATATGTGTATTTACAATTTATATTCTATCTATTTACATATATTTATACAATAAATATTTTGTAATAAATCCTATTTTTATCGCTGGGAGTGTTTCCTACCGTGTTCCTTCCGTATCCAGAGGAGCTGAGGCATCCGGCCATGCAGGGCGACGTGTAGGTCATTCCGCTGTCTGAACACACGGGGTCCCACTCGTCCACGGAGCAGGAACACTCCCCGTTGCACTCCGAGAAGAGCGCGTCCCCCTGGTGCCACACCCCGGGCGTCCTGCGGGGCGCGGGCTTTGCACTTATATATTTACCACATTCATTCATTCGTTCATTCAAAATTATCCATCGATACGTGCATTTTAACAACGCTGTCTTACACACTGGTACACACAGTGCATGTACAGTTTTTATACATACTGTACATATATTTTTTGCAAACTTGCCTTTTTTCCTATTATTTTCAGAGTGTGAATTGTTGAAAGAGAGATTTTATTCTAGGGTTATTTGTCTGGTTTCTGATTCATTTTTCTAGGTTTTCTTTTCATGTCTATTGATTGATTATATTTTGAGCTTCTCGTTTTTAAAAAGGATATTTAACAGTTGTTGTTTTTTGACTTGCTGAAATATGGCAAAGCAAATGTTCCTTCAAGTTTCCATTTGGAAAAATTAAGCTGCATTCTAAAATGAGCTCATATGTTAAACACGAGCTCACTAAGAACAACCACATTTGAACCACATTAATCAATCAGTTAATCAACCAACCTATAAAATTATCAATCAACCAATAAATCACCAATCAATTACCCATTAATAAGCCAATAATCAATCAATCAATCGTCAATAAACCACCAATCGATTCGCCAAGAACCTATCAATCAATCAGCCCCTCACCCAATCAATGAATCAATAAATCAAACAGTCACTCAGCAACTGACCCGTTGTAGGAGGCGGTGAGCCCGGCGACGGGAACGTTGTCACACTTGGTGCCGAACTGCAGGAGGAGCAGGAGGTAAGCGGTGAAGGAGGTGACGAGGGAGAGCTGGGCCCCGGACACCACGCCCAGCTTGTACCTCTTCATCAGCAGCCCCCCGAGGAAGATCCCCGCCGCCACCACGGGCAGGTTGAGCACGCCTGGGGGAGGAACAGCCACAGGGTGGACCCCAAATAAACAGAGGACCCTCTCACCCATGTCCCAAAAATATCATTTGATATTATTTGACGTGTAATGTGATATTTCTCACACTAAGCATTCAAGGGAAACGTATGAGACATATTTGTATTGCACCATTTGAAAAAACAGAATATAAAGACAACGTATTGAGTTAAATAAACATCAATTCAGTGAATACGTTGTAGTTACACAGATTATTAAAAATTCATAGAAATGTACTATCGCGATGCGGTGGCGAGGAAATGCACGTGGCGGGATTTGTTCGGTTAAAAGGAGATTATATACTATATATGCATATGCATAAAAATACGATATTTCTAAAAAAAATTATAGATGCACAAAAATCTAACCAACTATCCGGCTCGAATTTCTCCGGACGTTTGACACCCGGGTCAGGTTGCGTGACACGTGATAGTGGACACTGAACCCGAAAAGATGTCGTTCTTCATCAACATTTGTTCCTCATGTTATGAAGCCAAAACGAAAAGCAGGACACAACCGCGAGTCGGAGTCTGTCCGAGCTTATTTGGGGTGTCAGCAAGTCTGGAAAGCAAAGAGCCATGGACACCATTTCCACCGGCCTGATTAGAATCAGAATCATCAGATCTTTTTTATGGGTGGTACAATTTGCAATCAAGAAGATCTTACAATCGAAAAGCTTATTTTCGCGGTTGATCCTTATCAGGGAGTCGGGGCCGTTGCTGTAAGCCAACGAGTCAAACGCAACTCAGGGCTTGAACCATTCTAATTTATTTCACAAAAGGTGCAGCGATCCACAGTGCTTCCCTGCATGTTAACAACACGTGTGCTAAAAACGCCATCGGCTTCCATGATACTCTTTTTTTCTTGACAGCAATAAAATGCAACATCAAAGAAAACAGGTAGACCACCGAATCGCTGCCCTCTGGTGGCCAGGTGAGGGATAGACCGAATCCCTTACATTTGAGTGGGATATATTTTCCATCTGAGGCACTTATAATAAAATAAATAATGATTTATATATATATATGTATATATAAATATGTATATGTATAATAAAAACATATATAAAGTATACATATATATATATATATATATATATATATATATATATATAAAATAGAAAATCCTGTTATTGCTCTTGGTGTCAGATTGTAGTATTGGAGACATCGCTGCTCTAATATTGGCGCCCTATCACAGACGGTGTTAGTGCATCTGGACTTGGTGCCTTTACCGATGAGGAAGTTCGCTCTGGACGCAGACTGCCCAAACTGCTGCTCCATGTACTTGGCTTTGAAGGTGAGGAGGCCGATGAAGGAGTTGAACTTCAGGACGCTCCCGCAGAGCAGCAGGAAGTAGGACGGCGTGCTGAGCAGCCGCTTCAGAGAGGGGAGGAACCCTGCACAACCAGCACAATGACACCGGGAACACACACACACACACACACACACACACACACACACACACACACACACACACACACACACACACACACACACACACACACACACACACACACACACACACACACACACACAGACGTGCAAACAATAGCTGATCTAAAAAATTAATATCTGGAAGTGGATGGATGGATAGATAATAATTTGACTTGAATGAGACCTTTGGCGATGTCGATCAGTTTGACGCTGTTGTTGTTGTGGTTGTTGTTGTTGTTGTTGTTGTTGTTAGGGCTCTCCTCCCCCACATCCAGGGTCTCCACGCTGGTGGGCGGCTTGCCCTCCTCCGGCTCCTCCGCCCCCTGCTGGGGCAGCGAGCGGGGCAGGAACCAGAAGGGGATTCCAGCGAAGAGGAGGATGCCGGAGGAGACCAGGAAGCCCACCCACCAAGCACCCACCCAGCGGGCGTCCTTAGGGGTGATGGTCACAGTGTCTGGATTCACACACATAATAATAATAATAATAATAATAATAATAATAATAATAATAATAACAAAAATAGCTGCAGGCTGCAATACACAGGATGCAGTTTAGACGTGTTGGGTGCGTTTTACAGTTTCCCGGGTTCTCTGAAACACAGCACAATTTTCCGAAGTTTACATTGAACGCAGCATGGGCTCCCCCCCGGTCTGTCGTCTCCTGGTTGCTCGTCTTGTGAAGCAACCAGCATGCGGTCTACACAGCGCAACTCTCCTGTCTGTAAATCAACCATCCCTGCTTGCCTGTAAACCAGAACTTCTCATTGTTATAACTCACCGTGTTGTCTGTGGAAATAGAGCTGCACTCTCAGTGACCGGTGGCCGTTTGGTGCCGTGCCGGGCACCGCGTTTAATTGTTGAGTATTTCCTTTGGTTTTTCATTAACATCTGCTCGGTATGTGGACCATAGCTTTTGGCGAAGTACGTCCTCCAGATAGTTTTAGCCGGGTTGGACATATTTTGGCGTGAAATGTAATAATAATAATAATAATAATAATAATAATGATAAATATAATAATAAATATAGCTGCATGCGTCAATTCACGGGGTCCAGTTTAATCATGTTGGGTAACGTATTACAGGTTTTCGAGGTTCCGAGGTTCCGTAATCTGAGGTTGGTCGGCTTCGGGGGCCCTCAACCCCGCTGTGCACTGCCTGGCCGGAGAGCGCCGGGGGGAGAGAGAGGGCGGAGGAAGCACCGGCGCTCCTGCTGTGCGATTGGCTGTTCACGTCACGCGTCTTGTAAAACGCAGCGCGAGTTACAGTTTTCCTTTAAATGCCGCCTCGGCTCGATGGATGTCACACCTGCTAGTGGCTGGAGGGGAATGACTTCAGAAAGACGAAGCTTGGAACGATAACATAACACGATAATAATTTTGGATGATGACGGCCCACTCCTGATATTACAACAGGTTTTCAACCATGTCTGTGCGTCCTGCCGTTGTTGTGTTTCAGATGCTTTTAGCTCTTGAAACGTCGAGCAATAACAATTCGAAAAGGGGGCAGAACGCTGGACCCCCAAATAGTTTCTGTATTTTCATTTGTATCGCTAGAAAATGTTTGAAAAGAAGATTACATTTTATTTTTATTGTATTAGTGTTAATTACCCTTTTTATTACCATCAAATAGCTCAATGCACATAATGTCATTTGAATGTGAGATAAAAATATAATAAAATGTAATTAAATCAAATATAAAACCACAAACAGAACTACAGACAGACAGACAAACTGTGTGGTTATTTAGTTCGATACCTGTCGACAGACAGACAGACAGACAGACAGACAGACAGAGGGAGGGCGAGAGAGAGAGGTAGATAGATAGATAGATAGATAGATAGATAGATAGATAGATAGATAGATAGATAGGTTGATTGATTGATAGATAAGTTAATGTCATGTCATCTAATGTAATTTAATGTCATGTAATTAAATGTAATTAAATGTAATTTGATGTAATGTAATTAAATGTATTGTAATGGAGTGTGATTCTGTCTTCTTCAATGAAGAATTGAAATGTAAATGCAAATGCAGTGTATTGTAAAGTTATTATTCCAATCGATTCCTCAAATATTAAACTACTCAAGAGCGTTGATTACCTTTAAAACTCTTAATCTATCATCCTCCGGTAAAAAGTGTAAAAAGTGTCATTCGGCACAAAGTTCAACGTCTCTATATTAATAATTGATCATCATTTGATCAAAAGCTCAGAGTTAAGCAGCAGAGTTTTCAGACCATGAACTGGAATGTATTAAAATTTTAAATCCAGCCAAAGATCATTATAGATTTAAAGATCATTCATCTGTAAATACATGAAACAGCTGCTCCCATTGGTCGGAATGTGCTTGGTTACTTTCCAGCACTAATAATCTGTTACTTTACATAAAAAGTAATCATTACTTTTACAAGTAATTCATTACTTTCACTGGTGATCCCTTACTTTTCACAACTAGTAATCCGTTACTTTCACTAGTAATCAGTTTCTTTCCGTTCACTAGTAATCTGTTCCTTTACACCACCAGTAATCAGTTACTTTAACACAATAATAATAATAGTAATAAAAATAATACATTTAGCTGCAGGCAGCAGCTATATTGAACACATTTTCGAGTTCCCACCGAACATAGCATCAGGTCGTGCTGTTGCCTGTCTTTACATCAGCATTAATACTAATTGAGTTACAAATTTTCGAGTTTCCTTGGAACGCAGCATCAGCTTAAAACAATGATAATTATAATTAGAATAAAAATAATGAGAATAATAATAATAGCTATGATAACAAGAATACAGTTATAATACAATAACAGTGATAATAATACAATAATAATAATAATAATAATGATAATAATAATGTTGATAATAACACCAATAAGAATAATAATAGTAATGATAACAATAATACAGTTATAATATAATAATAGTAATGATAATAACATTATATACATATTTAATAATTATATATATATATATAATAACATAAACCATAATAATACATTAATTCTACTAAACTTAAGGTAATATATCAACTTTTTGAATTGAATAGGATTCAGAATAAAATATTTTATCAATAAGTCATGTACATGTATACATGTATTTGTGGCCCACTTACCCAAATCAACATATCCAATATCCACATAGAGTTTGGCACAGTAGGAGCCCAGAAGGAACCCGAACATTGGACCAAGAAGAGTGATGGTCTGGAGACAAGCTGACAACCACAAAGAAATACACTATATGCATTTAACAGTAATATTTTGGACAATTTAGTATTGTGCCCCTGTTGCTTGCACCATCAAAGTCATTGTTTTATTTACTTAAAAATGAAAATAAAATGAAATGACATAATGATATAATGAAAACTATGTAAATAAAAAAAAATAAATATATATTCCTAGATGTCCTAGATGGACCTAAAAAACATCGCACTGTTCTCAACATCCAGTTTTCTTTCTTTCTTTCTTCCTTCTTTCCTTCCTTCTTTCTTCCTTTCTTCTTTTTTTCTTTCCTTCTTCCTTCCATTCTCTCCTTCCTTCCTTCCTTCCTTCCTTCCTTCTTTCTTTCCTTTTGTTCTTTCCTTCTTTCCTCCTCCCTTCTTTCTTTCTTTCTTAATATATGTATATATATACTGTATATACTGTATACATATATATACAGTTTATACAGTATATACTGTGTGTGTGTGTGTATATATATATATATGTTTATAAATATACATATAAACAGTATATGATACAATGTACCTATGTAGAAGGGGGAGTTTTCGGCTTTAGCGAAGTCGTCGATGTAGGAGATGCCGAGCGGCGTGACGGGCGTCTCCCCGATGCCCCGCAGAGCGTTTCCTAGGAACACGTAGATCCACATGTGGGAACTGGAGTCCTTCACACACACTCCTTAAAAACACACACACACACACACACACACACACACACACACACACACACACACACACACACACACACACACACACACACACACACACACACACACACACACACACACACACACACACACTTTTATTGTATTATGACTTATTGTTCATAGCTAAGCCTATTGTCTGTTGTAGCATGGCTCTGTGGAAATACTCAAATCTGATTGGTCAGTCGCGAGCGATCAGCGGTCGGTTATTTTGGAATAATGACACTGTCTGTTGAAATTCACTGTTGTCACGGGCAACCACTCCTTCCTGCCTGGATTCACGTCGCTCCTATCGCTCCACCTACATGATGACATTAACACTAGCGAGTGGCGACATCTAGTGACGCTACATAGAAACTTCAATGAAAGACTGTAAATATATATAAATATAGTACATATATATATATATATATATATATATAGTAGTAGTTCACTACTTTGTTGCAGTGATGAATTGTTGTGGAACTATTAGTTATAAAATAATTGAAATTGAAATTGTCTCAGTGTATTATTTGACTTCGTAAGTGGCTGTGCAATCACAGTGATAAGACCCTAATCACCCTGACAGGGTTATTTTATTTACCATAATGACCATCTGCTTACACATTGTGTGTTACATAATCTGATGTGTGTGTGTGTGTGTGTGTGTGTGTGTGTGTGTGTGTGTGTGTGTGTGTGTGTGGTGTGTGTGTGTGTACGGGTGTGTGTGTGTGTGTGTGTGTGTGTGTGTGTGTGTGAGGGTGTATGTGTCTGTGTGTGGGCGTACATGCATGTGTGTGTGTGTGTGTGTGTGTGTGCGTGCGTGCGTGCATGTGTGTGTGTGTGTGTGTGTATGTGTGTGTGTGTGTGTGTGTGTGTGTGAGGGTGTATGTGTCTGTGTGTGGGCGTACATGCATGTGTGTGTGTGTGTGTGTGTGCGTGCGTGCGTGCGTGTGTGTGTTAGACCTGTTGTCACCTGTGTTGCTTCCTTTCTGGATGCTGGCGTCCTCTCTCTGCTGCAGTGGATCCACACAGGCCATGATGCTCACACTCTTATTTTGAAAACCCTGGATCATTGTTTCGTACTGGTAGCTGGGAAATACAAGCCGGCCAACAAGGAGGAGACATTTTGGGGTTTAATTGGAACACTTTCCATCTAGTTCCTCCAAATTCCAATTGATTTTACGCCGATGCCGTGAATTGGTATCTGCTCCTGAGTTAAAGTGGTGATCCATGATCCATGGGAAACTGGGATTATTTCTTCTTCCTTTTGATTAAAATGACTTCATTCATATTTTAATATTTTTATTTCATTATTATTATTCCTGCACTTCTTGTCATTTGTTTGTTTGTTTGTTTGTTTGTTTGTGTTTGTTGGTGTGTTTATTTTTTTACCGTCCCATGAAGAAGTGCGGCAGCCCGGTGAGGAGCGCTCCCACCGCCATGAGGAGACATCCCACACCGATGAGCCGGGGCCGGTGCAGCCTGGCCCCAAAATGGCTGACCACCGCCAGGAACAGCAGGTTACCTAGCAACCACCAGCAACATAACAATATGAGAGGGGGGAGATCTAATGTCATCCAACCTAACCCAATCGAATCAAATCAATTTAATCTAATCTAAATCGATCTAATGTAATTCTGTATATCAAATCAAATCAATCTAATCTAATCTAATCTATTCTTATCTGCAGTTATTCTTATAGGAAAAGTTGTAATATGGCATTTTTCTCATGTACTGGAAAGATAACGAGAAAATAAACACCATATTAAACTGCATCTTTCCCCACATAATAATAAAGATAATGAGACCACTGTGAACTGTACATTTTTGAAATTTTATGGAATGGATTTACCAGAGTCTACTCTACTCTACTCTAATCGAATCTTATCTAATTTAAACTAGTCTACTCTACTCTACTCTAATCTAATTTAAACTACTCTAATCTAATCTAATCTACTATAATCTACTCCAATCTAATCGACTCTAATGGACTCAAATCTCATCTAAATTTATCTACTTGAATCTAATCGTATCTAAACTAATCTAATCGAATCTACTTGAATCTAATGTAATCTTATATACTCTACTCTACTCTACCCTACTCTTATCTAATGTAATCTAATGTAATCTAATGTAATCTAATCTAATCTAATCTACTCTAGTCTAATCTAATCTTATTTAATAAAATCTACTCTAATCGAATCTAGTCTAATCTAATCTAATCTAATCTACAGACATCTCCCTTCGCCCCCATTCTACCTCCATGACACTCAGGTCCTCCATTGGCCTTGGTTAAAACAAAGCTATTCCAAATCACCGGAATATGGTCTGCTCCATCTTTTCACTTTTTCAACACGAGCTGCTCTCGAATGTCAATCATACGTGAAGTTGCTCAACTCCACTTAGTCACAATTTGATAAACCAGTCCAAAGAGGATGGTCCCGCATGGTTTTGGCCCAGAACATTCAGCACATCGGGCGGAGAACTCCACCGATCTCGAAGCCGCCGTCGATGAGTCCGATGAGCGAGCTGGAGAGGTCGAAGCGCCGCTCGATCTGCGTGATGGAGCTCTTCATGTAGGTCCCGGCCAGCGCCTTGGAGAAGTAGGCGAAGGACAGCGCCACGATGAACATCTGGGGGGAGAAGCAGGCGTCACGTCACCACGGAAGCTGCGAGACGGGCCTCAGATGGGCCGACCTTCGGGCGCCTCGTCCCGACCTTGAGCGTGGAGCAGCCGCCGGGCCGCCTGGCCGTCTGGGCGGGGACGCAGAGCGCCTGCTGGCTGGTCAGCTTCTCCCTGTCCACGGCCGGGTCGCCCATCGTCGCCGGCTCCCTGTCTTCCTGTCTTTCTGTCCGTCCTTCCGACCACCCGTCTTTCCTTCCTCTGTGTGACGGGGGGGGAATCAGAACCGTGACACCAGAGAAGAAGAACAATTCCCCACAAAGCAACTCTTACAGGACGGGGGGGGGGGGGCAGAAAGCCTTCCCTGCCCTTACACGTGACAACACCCAAAGATGATGTTCAAAAAGTGTCAGAGCTCTCATTATTAGATATTATTTTACTGTGCATTTGAACATCAACAGTGCCGTGATTCAGTCAAAGAACATACATTTTGGAGGGGAATTCGAAATTTGAATCACTGTCAAAAATAGAACAGAAAAATCCACCCACTCAGGCCTCGGGATCCATCTACCTATCCAAAGGCTTTTTCTGCTACAAGTGAGACTTTCGCAGGGTAATCCGATCAGACCCAAGGCCGCACTTACTGTACCTGCAGTGTTCCCGCGGGATTCCGAGCGACTCTGGATCCTTCAGCTCAGCCGCCGTCGGGCGCTACAAGCCGAATCCACGTTCCGGGACAAAGCGCCGGCGTCCGGCGACGGATGGGGCTTCATTTCATGTCGTCTAGAACCACAGCAAAGCAGCCAAACGCAGCTGTACTCCGGCGCAGTTTCATGCCGTGCTGTTTCACCGTTGTTTTTCCACTTTGAAACGTCTATAATCCTCTCCAGAATTAGCCTGGTTAATTCGGCCGCCCAAAGCGCACGACTCCGGCAAAGATATGAATCTACTCGTACCTCATTCTTCCAGCATCAGGTCACAGGTCTTATGAGAGTAGGTTTTATAATCAGAAGCTTATATGACTGAGCTGTCTCTTTGTTTCTTTGGTATATTTTTTCTTTCGGATTTACATATTTTTTATTATATTTATGTAGAATTATTATTATTATTATTATTATTATTATTATTGGTTTCGTAATAATAATCATAACAATAATATTTATTATAATTATAATTATATTTATTGTCTTATTTTATAATATTTTCCCTCCTACTTCCTACTTTCTTGCGATTATCTTTCATCCTTAATCTTGAAGAGCAGTTAATTAGTGTTGTATTAATAATTAATTAACAAATTATATATACCTATACACTGATCAGCCACAATATTAAAACCACCTGCCTTATATTGTGTAGGTACCCCGTCGAGGCATGGAATCCACAAGACCTCTGAAGGTGTCCTGTGGTATCCTGCACCAAGACCTTAGCAGTAGCTTTAAGTCCTTTAAGTTGCGAGGTGGATCGAGCACCCATGGATCGAGCTTTTTGTTCCAGGCCTGTCCTGCCTAAAGAGGCCACTACCATCAAGGAATACTGTTGCCATGTACTTGGTCTGCAACAGTGGTAGGTGGTACGTGTCAAAGTAGCATCCAGATGAATGCCAGGACCCAACATTGCCCAGAGCATCACACTGCCTCCGCCGGCTTCTTCCCATAGTGCATCCCGGTTCCATCTCTTCCCCGATGATCATGACCGGGCCACCTTCTTTCGTTGCTCCATGGTCCAGTTCTGACGCTCACATGCTCATTGTAGGTGCTTTCAGAGGTGGACAGGGGTCAACATGGACACTCTGACCGGTCTGTGGCTACACAGCCCCATACACATCAAGCTGTGATGCACTGTGTGTTCTGACACCTTTCTATCACAGCAGCATTCACTTTTTCACCAATTTGTGCCACAGTAGTTCTTCTGTGGGATCGAACCAGACCGGCTAGACTTCACTCCCCAGCCGCATCAATGAGCCCTGGGCGCTCATGACCCTGTTGCCGGTTCACCGGTTGTTCTTCCTTGGAACACTTTTGGTAGGTACTAACCACTGCACACCGGGAACACCCCACAGGACCTGTGGTTTTGGAGATGCTCTGACCCAGTCGTCTAGCATCACAGTTTGGCCCTTGTCAAAGTGGCTCAGATCCTTACGCTTGACCATTTTTCCTTCCAACACATCAACTTCAAGAACTGACTGTTCACTTGCTGCCTAATACATCCCACCCCTTGACAGGTGTCATTGGAATGAGAAGATCAATGTTATTCACTTCACGTGTCAGTGGTTTTAATTTAGTTGTGGTCGATGTTGTTGTATATAGTGTATATACAGTATATACAACAACAAACTTCACGATGGAGATATTTGTTTACAGTGAAAAATATTACCTCACCTTGTGTACGTGCAGCAGTCTAGAGTGTTCGGTGTCCTCGCTCTTCATCAGCTCCTCTTCAGCGCCGCTGTGTCACTCGTCCACCTGATCTGAGGAACCTGGAGGAACATGGAGGAACCTGGAATAACCTGAAGGAGGAACATGGAGCACCAGGGCCCTCCTCTCCTGTCGGAGTCTCAGTGCTGCTCTCAGGAAAACAGCGAGAGACAAAAGGCCCCCAGCATTCCTATTCCACACACATGCCAAGCCGGGAGGGGGCCAGCAACGAGAGAGAGAGAGGGAGAGAGAGAGAGAGAGAGAGAGAGAGAGAGAGAGAGAGCGAGAGAGCGAAACAGTCTGCTCCCCTCCTTTACCTCCTTTAGACCTTTTCAATAAGGTAAAGCATGAGACTTTTCAACAGTTTTGATTAATAAGGACTTAAATTCGGGAGGGAGGCAGATTTGCCGGGGAGGGAGGCAGTAATAAGTGACTAGGGAGAGAGAGAGAGGGAGAGAGAGAGAGAGAGAGAGAGAGAGAGAGAGAGAGACAGAGTTGACCTAAAACAGTCGCTCTTAAAGACTTTTACAAATAGGTAAGAGGAGCATTCAACTGTTTTTTGTTTTTCAAAATCAGGACTTCCATTGAGGTGTACTACTACTTAGTGCTGGTAGTAGCACTTAGCCCTACAACTAGTACTGGTATAGTATTTATGTCAACAAGCCATGGTCATGACAACAACTCGTAAGTGATAACGTACACCCAGACGGGCAGTATTGCAAAATAACCCCCGACAGGGTGGTCAGCACCTTGCATCACTCTGAAGGGGGTTATTTCACGATGATGAGCGCCTGGCTGCACATTATCCCACTTATAAGACGACCACTGACTAAATATGAAAAATACACTGAGTTGGAATATTGATCTGAAAATGATTTCAGAATTCGTCGTAAAAAATTGTCACAAAATAGTCAATATAGTCAGTCTCAAAATATATCATATATATCATCAGTATCAAAATGGTCAATATCACATCACCGTAACTAACACGGGAAACGTGAATCACCCAGGTAGACAAGTTGCTGCCCTCGACAACAGTCATTAAATTAACAGACAGCGAACACTGTTCAGAAATGACCGACCGCTGGTCCCTGCTGACCGCTCACAAGGGAGTACTCCTCAGATCGCTGAAACGGTAGACCCTTTCACGGGGATCATCCCATTAAGACCTACAGTATTCTTAGCCATAATTCCAACGATAAACTCTCCAAGAAAACAATCAAGCGCAGTCATTCGGCGAGGCCAGCCCGTGGGGTCCTTAATGAGCGTCCTGGCTCCACAGCTCAGTTTGCCGGGTCACTCAAGCCGCTTTGCAAGAGGTGCAGAGATTAGGGTTTAAAGAGCCGTCGCATTCCAGCACAGCGGCGGAGAGGAAAGTAGGCCTGCTCTCGCACAACATTCCAGCTTCTGTGATTTACAAAAAAAAAAAAGAATAATAAAAAATCAACTTCTGCTCGTATTTCCGTGGCAGCGACAAGGTTTGATGTCAAAATATCCAGTTTCAGGTGTGTTATTCTAGGAATGCATGAGGGCTTTGAAAGGCACCACATAAATAAAACAGGCCTTGCATGTTTTTATCCTATTATTTGTATTTGTATTCTTGTTATTATTATGAAGCTCTTTAAAACAAGTATCCGGCATGACTTTGTCCAGCTCTGCCACTGGCCTCATCATTTCATTTTTTATTTTTACTAGTGGCGCCATCTGTTGGTTGAAGTATCTTCTGGACGTTCATTAATAGAATAAAAAAATTTAAAAAACCTTTAAGACTCTTAAACAATGTATGCATAAATCTGTGAATACTTTGTTCTTATTAGAGTAAAAAAGTAGTCACTGCGTCTGTGTAATGACTGTGGTACATAGAACCGAATAATTGGCACAACACGACATTGCATTGGCCAATAGAAAAGTGATTGTTGAAAGATCTTCTAAACCACGTGCTTAGTACCAACGTATACTAAAATAAATATTGATAGCTCAAAATAGTAATATAAATAATAAGTCACCCCCAATGTTATGGACTGATGGAGAAAACACCAACAAAAATAACAAAATCTGACACAGAAATTCAATGCAAAACAATGAAACATTAAATAAACACATGAAAAAAAAATGCGCTGTGTAGGTGATCAATGTCCTACCTGCATGTTTTATTGAACGTGATTTGAAGACAGGAAGGTGAAACTGCTCCGTGCTTCTTGGAATCTTAACGTAACTTTCCGTGTTCTGGAATTTCTGGAAAGCCTCCCTCCTCCACCTCTTTAATAATAACTGGGATTTATATAGTGCCTTTCAGGAACCCAAGGACACTTTACAATGGAAAAAAAACAAAACCCAAAAAACAAACAACAAAAAACAAACAAAAAAAAAAGATGTAGATGACAAAACAAGACAGGAAAAACTGAAAAAAGATAAATAACAGAAAAAGAAAACAAAAAAGGGTCAGGGGCAGTAGGCCTTGTTGAAGAGGTAGGTTTTCAGAATCCTTACTCCCTAATTCACATTAGTATCACTCTTATCATAACCAGATGACCTTGGTTTCTGGGGAGTATCGGATACTCCCTGGTACTACAGAACCCCTGCTGGCATGATAGTATTTACCCTTTTCACAAGCATATTCCCAAGTGGACAAAAAGTATATCTTTCAACACTGAAACTATATATTTTTGAATATAAAGTGTGCAAAAAGTAAGTTCCTACCCATTTGTACTTTTTTGGTATTTGAACTTTTTGGGGGAGTGTCCTTGAAGTGCATTTTTTTTTGGCACTTCCTGTGTGGGGTGTGGCCTGCCATGCCGGGGCTGGTTGGATGTCTCGATGTCTGTCCTTGGCACCGGGCGAGGACCTCAGCCTGCCTGGGTGCGCTTGGAGGGGGCTCCCCTATGTGGACTCCCGTCGTCACGCCTGGCTGCCCGGGTGTCGGTTCTCCGGCGCACGTCGCTGGGGGGCCGGGGTGCGGGTGGGGGGACCGTCTCCCCGCGTCCATTCCGTGGTCCGCATGTGCCGTGCCGGCGGGCTGGTCAGGGCCTGCTGGGAGCGCAGAGCGATCCACCAATGCGGCGGCACACGGCTGGACGCTCTGCACCCGTGGCTGGTCACTCTGGGTTGGGTGCCTTTTGGTCCCAGGGGGCGCAGGTGGATCCATCGCAGGCATACACACACATTAACACGCCCCTGGACACCCTCCTGATTACATCCTTCTCCTTTTCCCTCCTTTTCTGCCACGCCTATACCTGGAAAAGAGGCCACGGCCGTAATTGCTGAATCGTGTTTTGCCAAGTACATGTTGTCGTCTGATGTTTCTTTGTGTTCATGTTTTTCTTCTTGGAGAAGTTTTGATGATTAGTTGTTAATAGACCAAACCGCGGTGAGATGGTTCTCCCAAGAGGGGGATTGGTGGCGCTTGTGTGGAACAAAAAACTGTGCTCTTGTCATCGCACAGGTCGTCCACAGGACGGAGTAATTGCAGCAGCTTTGATGATTAACAAAGATTGGCATCGCAGGTTGATAATTTGAACTCCACTCGCAGATTGATTCCGTCTTGGATGCAGTGGCGTGAAAATACCGCGCGTTGTATGCCAAGCGTTGTATGCAAAGCATGCTGACGGCACAGGTTTGACAAAAAGAAAAAAGAAACAGTTGACATTTGACCGATAAATACAAAAACTAAATATAGAAAATAGTACTGTCATCACCAACTTCTTTAATGCTCACACAGGAGTAAATGATAATTACTATCGGAATCAGAATTAAAAAAAAAAAAGAACCAATAAATGGTATGGCGACAAACCATACAGCATGGACACAATAGAAACAGTCGACTCAACACGATATTTACAAAATCACTGTGAACATATACAATTAAAATATTTTCTCCGTTGATAATACATGTGATCACTGCTGTGCTGATCACCATAGCAGGGAAAATGGGAATAGGACCCGATCTACCTTTGAGTTCCCCTCTGTTCAAAATGTTGCTATGTAAACACTGTGGAAGTCAAATACTTGTGTGGTGTGAGTGTTTGTGACCCGTGGATCTTCATGCCCGGAAAACACAGATTTCCAGGAATGCTATGATATTTGATATTTAATGATATTTAAAATCTAAATTAAAGCCATAGCTTTTGAACCTTTTTTTTGGGGGGGGGGGGGGGGGCAGAGTTCGTCAGTGACTGGTTTGTAGCTGCTCCAAAATCCATTTGATAAGGGAATTGAAATGGGATTTCATTTTTATTTTTTTCCAAAAGTGGATTTGGTCTTCATACTGTAGGATGTGTGTCCAATAATAAGTAACATATTAGTCCCTACTGTGTATTTCAACATTAACTGTTCAGCCACAAAATCCTCCTTCCCCTGGCATCGAGCGCTTTGGCCCCGTTTTGGCCCGAGTGCCTCTTTTGAGGCACCATGACCCCCCGCAGTCTCTTTTTTCGGGAGGCGACGTCTCTGACTAGATGGTGCTCTCTCGGTCGACCTCGTGTGGGTCGGTGGTGATGTGGATGTTGGCGTGTGCTTTGGAGAGGCCGTTGCCCTCCAGAGCGTTTAGCGTGGCCTCCGTCCTCCGCTCCGCCTTCCTCTGCCTCTGGGCCACTCTGTAGTACAGGAAGCCCCAGAGCAGGTTGGCCAGGAAGTAGAGCGTGTAGATCAGGCCCAGGAACGTCATCCTTCAAAGATGTCAAATGTATGAAGTTAAATCAATGAAAAATAAACAGAAATATTGAATAATAATAAAAAATGAATAATAATAATAAATTTATATATATATAGACACACAGCAGTTATCTATCTATCTATCTATCTATCTATCTATCTATCTATCTATCTATCTATCTATCTATCTATCTATCTATCTATCTATCTATCAGGATGGATCAGCTGATAGATGGATGGATGGATGGACAGATAGATGAGTGGATGGTTGGGTAAGAGGGTAGATGGTTGGATAGATGGATGGATGGTTGCATGGATAGATGATTAGATGGATTGATGGGTGGATGAGTAGTTTGATTAATGGATGTATGGATGGATGGATTGTTGGATGGATGGATGGATGGATGGATGGATGTTTGGATGGATGAATGGATGTATGGATGATTGGATAGATGGATAGGTGGATGAATGGATGTATGGATGTATGGATGTATGGTTGGATGGATGGATTGTTGGATGGATGGATGGATGGTTGGATGGATGGATGGATGGTTGGATGGATGGATGGATGGTTGGATGGATGGATGAATGGATGAATGGATGTATGGATGGATGGAAGGTTGGATGGATGGATTGTTGGATGGATGGATGGATGGATGGATGGATGGATGGATGGTTGGATGGATGGATGGATGGTTGGATGGATGGATGGATGGTTGGATGGATGGATAGGTGGATGAATGGATGTATGGATGTATGGATGGATGGTTGGATGGATGGATGTATGGATGGATGGTTGGATGGATGGATGGATGGTTGGATGGATGGATGGATGGTTGGATGGATGGATGGATGGATGTATGGATGGTTGGATGGATGGATTGTTGGATGGATGGATGGATGGATGGTTGGATGGATGGATGGATGGATGGTTGGATGGTTGGATGGATGGATGGATGGATGGATGGGTGGATGAATGGATGTATGGATGGATGGTTGGATGGATGGATGGATGGATGGTTGGATGGATGGATGGATGGATGGTTGGATGGATGGATGGATGGATGGATGGATGGATGGATGGGTGAATTTTACCTGAAGGCGTTGGCGTCATAGAGCCGACATGCCCCTCGTCCTCCACACCGTTTGGATCCCCACTTCAGACACGTCTGGTCGATCAGAGCCCCAAAGTAAATGGGGGGAGGGATCCCACCTGGAAACACGCACCCCCCAAAATACACAAACTTCAAATGTGGTTTTAAATCGTGACAAATTGAACAATAAAAACACAGGATAGTAGTTGAAGATCACTTTGGTCATTTTGTCCCTTCTCCACTCACCCAGAGTTCTCACGATCAGCGTCTGCATTCCCAAAGCCAGAGACTTGAGGTCGGGCTGAATGGACCTGGAGCACCAGCGGAAAAACCAAGGGAAATCACAAGGACACATACATGAACTGCGGCTCGAAATGCTTCACAAAAAACAACACAAATGAAAATGAAATAACGCAGCGTATCTGCAGTTCACAACAGGAGAACAGCTTGAGCATTGTTTTTAATGAGAAACGAGGGAATGATGGTAAGGGAACCATGATGGTGTTCATCACTAAAAAGGCCTGTCGTTGGTGGTGTGAGACTCACAAACCACCCGTTCGTAGGGAACGAATCATGAATGTTCGAGGAACCTGCTGAAAATAATTACGGAGGATTCCACCAAAAATGTATAATTTTGACAGATTCTCGTCAGAGTTCCACTCGACTCTTCTAAATTTCGTCCGTCGTTCTGGAAGTCCTCCCTCGCTCGCCGCGCCTTACACCGACTGAACCAAACCAACCGAGAGTCGGAGAAATCGAATGGCTTTTTTTTTTTTTTTTTTTTTCGAGCGGCTCGTCCAGAACCCCATCTCAAAATAGAATCATGTTACGACAGAAACACAGTTACGGTCGCATTGCCGGCCGTTCTTATCGATCTGCATTCTTAAATGTTTTCGGTCCGGCTGTCGCCCTCTGACCTGAGCAGGACGATGTACCCCGGCGTGCCCCCGCAGGCCGACACGAAGGCCCCCAGCACCGAGATGGCCATGTACACCTTGAACATGGCGTCGCAGTCGCTCCTCCGCGGGCACTGGCCCAAGACGGCCGACATGTTCATCCCGGGAGCCGTCACCATCTCCCCCACGCACGTGCAGTTGTGGAAGACCTGGTCCGTGCACACGTTTTTATTAAAAGGGCTGCACGGATATTGACCAAAAATCCGTGCAATATTGTCTTGACAATCGGTCATCAATCACTGGTCATTGATATTGATTTTGCCATATCAATTCAATATCAATTTCTGTGATGATATTTTTGTGGTTGGTTAGATGTTTACACACAAGAAACCGTCATTATTAATGTTGTATTGCTGCTTAAAGACAACATTTAACAATATCACGATATTACCTGAACCAAAATCCCAGATTTTGTAACAATGTAATGATAACAATAATAATTATATAGATAATAATAATAATAATAATAATAATAATAATAATAATAATAATAATAATTATAACAATAATAATAATATTAATTATAATTATAATAATAATAATGTTTGTTTGTGTGTTTGTGTGCGTGTCCATGTACCATGTCCCTGCTGGCCCCGGTGGAGGTCTGGCAGCCGGCCAGGCAGGGCGAGGCGTAGGTCAGGCCGTTGTAGGCGCACACCGGGTCCCAGTGCTTCAGGGAGCAGGAGCATCCCATGTTACACTGGGACAGCATGGTCTGCGGCTGGTAGGACAGCTGCGGAGCCCTGGAACCCAAAATTAAAATGGGGATGAAAATGGACGGCGGGCCTGTTTGAATTGAACACAGACTTTCCCTAGATTTGATCTGTCGCTCGCTCCCGGACCTGTGTATAGGATCGGTATCTACCGGAGCAGAGCGTGAGACCTTCAAACCCTCTGCATGACGCGCCGTCGCTTTCCACGACACTTTTGGTCGAGAGCCAAACAGCGGCAGCGTTCGTCACTACAGATCACGTCCGGTTCACTACAAACACTTATTTTTAAACATGTGAAGAGTGCATGAAAAGTAATGAAGGACAAATGGGGTTAGTTAATAAAAAATGTAAAAGAAAAAAAGCCCCGATCACAATTTACTTTTTTAGCAAAGTAATAATAATAGAAAACAGCCCCTGGATCTATTCATCTGTTATTCTGATCAAACATTAAAGCCCTCGTTGATCAAAAACACAAGTACGTTTTGGGTCCTCTGCGTGTCTTCTGAGGGAGCGATCGGGGAAAATTTGCATGTCCCATTCCTCTAAATAAAGAAAATAAAAACATTGTGTTTTTATTTTTGATGTATCGTACTAAATTTTCTTCGTCCTTTTATAAAAGAAAGCGCCGTGTGTAACAGGGACACTCTCAGCATCGCTCTCTTACAACCCATCCCGCCCGTACTTGTCACCGGGGGCCTCACAACTTTTCGGGGGGAAACGCATAGTATTGCATAGTATTCGTTTGGAGAGGCAGAAAGTGTCTGTTATGGTCATTCTCCTGGGTTTTTTTCACTCTTTACGCATAATTGCCAAAATCCAAAGCATGTCAGTGATGCTCTCATTTGGACCTTGACTGCTACTGATAGCAATCGGAAGTTAATATTTCACTGCTCGAAATAGATTCCCCCCCTCCGTCCGCCCCTCACCCCTGGTAGGACACGGTGAGCCCGGCCAGCTCGGCGTTGTCGCAGTGCAGGAAGTACTGTAGCAGCAGCAGCAGGAAGGAGGTGCAGGACGCGCCCCAGCTCACCCGGGCCGCGCCCACGATCCCCAGCTTGAACCGCTTCAGCACCAGGCCGCCCGTGATGATCCCCAGGGCCACCGCCGGCAGGTTCATTATGCCTGGGGGCGAGGGGTGGAGGCGGGTGGAGAGGGAGGGGGGTGGAGAGAGAGAGAGGGGGGGGGGGGTAAATTGCATTGGCGAAATTCAGTCAAATATACAGACAGTTAGAAGAATGTTAGGAAGACGGACAGACAGACAGACAGACAGTTAGAACATTGGACAGACAGACAGACAGACAATTAGAATGTTAGTCAGACAGACAGACAGACAGACAATTAGAATGTTAGTCAGACAGACAGACAGACAGACAGACAGACAGACAGACAGACGGACGGACGGACAGACAGAGAGACAGTCAAACAGAGAGACAGACAGTTAGAATGTGAGACAGACTGCTTGATCCAAATACAATGTTCAACAAGCATTTTTTTAAAAATATGATAAGTCAGTAAAAATGTATAAAAACTTTTTTTTAATGACGTATTGGCTGATTTTACATATTGTCATGGATTAAAAGCACCAAAGCTGAACCCTAACCACACACACACACACACACACACACACACACACACACACACACACACACACACTTCTCCTTCAAGTCATGTTTATCTCCTGGAATCACACTTCCTTTCAATAATATCATTGTTTCACAACAAGTTCTGGGACACAGAGTACAGCAGTGTGCGTGTGTGTGTGTGTGTGTGTGTGTGTGTGTGTGTGTGTGTGTGTGTGTGTGTGTGT
This sequence comes from Zeus faber, assembly GCF_960531495.2. Lineage (NCBI taxonomy): Eukaryota > Metazoa > Chordata > Actinopteri > Zeiformes > Zeidae > Zeus > Zeus faber. The sequence goes on from NC_137208.1 coordinate 6,660,923, forward strand.
GTGTGTGTGTGTGTGTGTGTGTGTATGTGTGCGTGTGTGTACCAATGAGGAAGATGGCCTTGGAGGGTGATTGGCCGTAGATCTGCTCCATGTACTTGGGCTTGAAGGTGATCATGCCGATGAAGCCGTTGACGGCCACCAGCGAGGTGAGCAGGATGAGGGGGAAGACGCGGTTACTGAACAACCTCTTGACGGAGGGCAAGAAGTCTGGAGGACCAAGAGATGGAGGGGAAAGGTAGGGTTGATGTGGGTCCAAACACATCATCCATAATTAATAAACATAAACAATAATTAATTAACATATCATTGGTTAATTACATTAATTATCATTCATTACTATTACAAATACCATTAATTAAATCCATTTGTTATAATTGACATACATACATACATACATATTGTACATAGATACATACTGTAAATACATACATACATACATACATACATACATACATACTGTGCATACATACTGTAAATACATACATACATACATACATGCAAAATGCCCATAAAGGACATTGCACTGTTGTTTTGTCCAAGTATGTTTTCATGTACATGGAGTTTGAGTGCATTGATTGCTGCATTGCTGCACAGACAATTAGCAGAAAAAAAGCTAAAAAATCTGAAGAAAATAAGCCAAAAATAGCCAAATTAAAATAAAAAATAAAAAAACATGTACAGGATGTATTAAGATAAAAATCAACATGGGGCTAAGCAGCAGTATGGTTGCTGGTGTTGGCTGTGAATATAATATATACATATCGATGAGATATTCTGTACTGGATGAATAAATATTTATACAATAATAAGGGGATGGATAACAATGGATAAGTGGGTATAAATGATCTATATGTTATCTGTGTCTACGATGTTATTACAGTGCTATTACAATTGTTGAGAAATATGTCAAAAAATCAACCCGACAACAAATAGGTTAAAACAATAAAATTATGACTAAAATATGATCATGGAATACAGTGTTCAAAGTGTTTGTGGGGCCATTACTGTCTTAGAATCTTTTCCAACTTTCACCCAGACTGCTCTTACCCCATAAAGTCAAGGACAAGCAAGAGCAAGATAAGGGATCATGTTAATCAGTAATAACTGAATGGGTTAAGGGTTGAAGCAATTGGTTACTGAAGTGATTTAAAAAGGTATTTACTGTATATATGTACAAAACTGTTGACTGCATATTTTAATATTTTAAGTATTTTTGGAGTTTATAGAGCTTATTGTGCGAAATCACTGGGTGTCATGATATTTCACTGCATATATGTATGAACATATGTACTGTATATGTATGTGAGAAATAAACTCTCGAATCTTGAACATGCTACACGGTACCTTTCGCCAGCTCAGAAAAACTGACCGGCTTCTCTTTTTTTTCTTGGTTGTGGTTTTCACCCGGAAGGAAGTTCTGCTGCTGCTCTGCCTCTACCGACAGCTCTGTGTCAGGGTTCTGGTCCTGGTCCTGGTCCTGGTCCTGGTCCTGGTCCCGGCACTGGCCCTGCTTGGGCAGAGATTTAGGCAGGAACCAGAACGGTATCCCGGACAGCAGCACGACCGTGCCGGTCATTAGGAAGCCCAACCACCACGCCCCGACCCAGCGTGAGTCCTTATGGTTGATGGTCAAACTGTCTGAATTAAAGACATAAAAACATTATGTTAGATAACAAATACGAGTTAATTGTTACTCATCTTAATGTTAAGTGTAATTATCGGATTCATTCAGGGCCAATTCCCAGTGACTGGGAGGGCCTGTACACTGAGTACCGATGGTAGCCAATGAGGCCCATACAGAACCAGTGGCACTGAGCATGCATTAACATTGCCAGTGGGCTTAGTCACTGGGAAGACCTGTACGGTACCAGGGAGGTTCTTGGGGATGGATTGTAGCCAATGAGGAGGCCTGTACAGAACCAGTGGCATTGAGAAGGCATTAACGTGCCAGTGTAATAAGTCATGGTATAGGGTATTGGTGGTGGCAGATGAGGACAAATGTTAGCCAGCAAGGAGGCCAATACAGAACCATTGGCACTGAACATTGCCAGTGGGCTTAGTCACTGGGAAGACATGTACGGTAACAGGGCGGTTCTGGGGGATGGATGGCAGCCAATGATGGGAGGCAAGGAGGCCAATACAGACGACACATTAAACAGTGGCATAAGGCACCGAGCAAGGCCCCTGGTGCTGTTGATGCTGGTAATAAGGGATCAAGGTAACCACTGAGCATGTCTGTGCAGTACCAGTGGTTGAGCTTCCTGGAGGTGTAGTGGGCCTTTAACGAAATATCAGTGAAAGAAGGCACCCGCCATGATAAACTTTTATTGTTCTTTAGATTTTGACCATATGAAGTGGTTTGAAGTGGAGGGAAGGTTAATGGCTTAATGCTTTGCTCAAAGGTACCTTGGTTACAGGGGTTGACAGAGGAAGTGAGCATGAGTCAAGGATCAATCTAGATTTTCTGAACAGCCAAACAGCAAACAAAAGGCTCAGGCCCAGACTAATTGATTCACTACTTAAGGGAAAACAATGGACAGTTGCACAGTATAAGGACAATGAGTCGCTATGGAATGGTATAAGGTTCAACAGCCACACAGTCGCTCACCTAAATCCACAGATCCAATGTCCACGTATATCTTGGCACAAAAGGACCCCAGCATGAACCCAAACATGGGCCCCAGGATTCCAACAGTTTGGATGCATGCTAGGCAGAATGTGAGAAAGAAAGATAGGGAGGGGGAGAGAGAGAGAGAGAGAGAGAGAGAGAGAGAGAGATGCATCACATCAAGCATCATCGTTGTGAGAAAGAATTGTTCCAATCGAACCCCAACAGGACGTCAATTTCAAGTTGTAATTCCTATGATTATTTAGTAAAAAAAAAAAAATCCCATATTTGACATTAGACTTTTTGACAAAACTAGCAAATAATGAGCACATGACATAATATTTCTCAATGTACCTTCCATTGGTTGTTGATGATCATGTTTATGGTGTTGAATATTGACCTGCCGCAGAGGCACTTTTCCAGAAACATGCAATGCATTTGTGTTATGGACATGTTCCTCTCCATGCTCTGATTATAAGAGGAACATAAACATGGGTATGGGGGGTTGGAGCACCTACCCAGATAGAAGGCGGTGTTCTCCTCTCTGGAGAAGTCGTCCAGATAGGAAACACCCAGAGGCATGATGGGAGTCTCCCCAATCCCCCGAAGCATGTTCCCCAGGAACACGTAGACCCACATTGACGAGCCAGCTTCCTTTTCACAAGCTGCATGAACCAAAATAAACAAAAAAAAAAAAGGATTATGAGCGTCGACAGTCAATGCTGACTCTCTTGGGTCGCGGCTTTCGGCTTTTCTTGTTTGGGGAGCTATTCAGGACTCATTGCCTCGACTTGAGGCACAACATTCTTATATATCACCGCTGTTATGTATCTGGCTAAACTTGAGTCCGGTGAGGAGAGTGGGACATTATTCACCTGCTTTCATCTCGGAGGAGGGCGTGTCCTTGGCGACCATGCTGTGGTTGGTGAGGCAGGGCAGGATGCTCTCCGTGGCATTGGTGTCAACGCTGTGAGACATGCTGGTCTCATATTTGTACCTAGGAGACACAAGGCAACACTTCCAGTCCAACCCAATCCATTTGAACGACAAGGAAACGGCAAATGGATGTGATGAATGGATGAAACTTTTGAACTCACGCTCCCTGGAAGAAGTGAGGCAGGGCGGTGAGGTAGGACCCGACGGCCATGATGAGGCAGCCGGTCCCAATCAGCCTCGGCCGATGGAGCTTGGCCCCGAAGTAGCTGACGAAGGCGATCACCAGCAGGTTGCCTAGGACGGGGGGGGGGGGGGTTTACAGTAGAATGGATGACAGATGGTGGTGAGGGTGAAAGTAAAACTAAGAATAACAACTATTGTATAAATGATCGGAAATACCACTTCAGAACCAGCAAAGAGATTGTTTTTTAGGTGATAATAATTAAAAACAGTAACAACAACAAATAACGATTACAATAAGAATATAAAATCATCAAGAATCAACAAAAACATGATGAGCAGTGGCTCAGGAGGTAGAGTGGGTCGTCTAGTGTCCTTGAGCAAGACACTTAACCTTGCACGGCTTCTGTCGCCATCGATGAGTAAATGCGTGTGTGAATGGGTAAATGTGCCGTATGCACTGTAAAGCGCTTTAAGTCTTATGACTAGAATAGTGCTGTATAAATTAATCCCATTTACCATAAAACTAGACAGACTAGACAATTCCTAGGGAAATTCTACTCCATTTTCCCCCATAGGAAACAGCTTGGGCAAGGCTTTGGCACAAAGGGTGAAATATTTCGTAAACCACTTGCTGTAACATTCCGCAGTTATAGCAAACTTGCAGGGATGAAAACGGTCATTTTGGTGTGTTTTATTTGTATGTGGCTCAAAAACTGTAGTAGGAGTAGCGCTGCGAAATTTGGCTATAATAATAATCATTCTTTGTAAATTATATCGTAGTTAGTGGGTGCCACTGTCAGCACAAGTAATAATAATAATAATAATAATAATAGTAATAGTAAATATAGCTGCAGGCAGCAATACAATTTAGTCCTTTTGGGTGCGTTTTAGAGTTTCCCGTGTTGTCTAAAACCACACACGATTTTCCGAGTTTACTTGAACGCAGCATGGGCTCCCCCCCTTCTGTCGTCTCCTGGTTGCTCGTCTCGTTTTTCAGTACTTTTTTTTTTTATATTGTGGCTGACCTTGACGACTGGATTTTTGGACAGTGGCTTCTTTATTGTTTTAGATTCTCAGTGGGTAATTACAATTGCATGGCTTCTATTTTTTCTACCCCGCCTTGTATTTTGAACTCCTCAGTGAGTCGCACAGTCGAGTCGCACATTACAGTTTTTTCAAGGGATGTTCAGTCGACATTTCAAGCATTATTTCCTTTTATTTTCTTCGCTAATTCGGCTCTACTGATCTACTGACATCCAGCAGGTAAGAAGCTTTATAAATACACACGCAAATCGGTAGATTGGTCATTTCCAAAGACTACGACTACTACTACTAGAGTAAATAGTTCTATGACGTCATAAAGCGTCTTACTGTAAATCTCATCTTGTTCATTTTCCAACAACATGTATGACGTGTCAGTTAACCAGAAATACTGAATATTTTGGTTCAAATTTGTTC
>NC_137208.1:6671107-6833607 GCF_960531495.2 Zeus faber
TGTTTGAATTTCCCAAAACCCCAACAGTCGCCATCACAACCGCTCGCAAATAGTTCTCAATTTCCACACGTACAATAATCTGGGGTATGAAGAGACGGCGCGATGCAGCGTGACATTATGTTGACTTTTATTCGTTGTTTGTAAACAAATGTTCACGGTGAAATAACAGAAAAAAGAAGGAAGAAGGAAAACAAGAACAAGCGTACCCCCTCCAGCGTGACGTCACCGAATAACGGCGACGTCACGCTTTAGTTAAAAAGAAAACACCTTTTGCGGTTGCCACAGTGGATCCAGAGCGTGGCACTGGCTACAGCGGGCTGACAGCAGGAAGCGACGCCACTTCCTGTTTTCTAGTCTCCTACGCTAACGCGGATGTAGCCAAAAGAGCCGATCTGAGGGAGTACAACAGAGTCGATATCACCCTGAAAAACCCAATTTGACGGCATTGAAGCACAGTGAGAAACGGCGAGAAATTATGGGAAACCAATATTTTTAATGGGTTGAAAGATAGATATGAATTTGGGTGTAAACGTCAGTGTTTTCAGTGCAGGATGCTGCAGCCCTGGCAGTGGCAGGCGGTGATGCGCTGGTGGGTGTAGGTCCGGGTGGAGGCGTCGGAGCAGTGCAGCGTCACGAGGAGCGGCTCCCAACTGAGCTCCCGGCAGCAGCCGCACCTCTGCTCCAACTTCAGGACGCTCTGGTGCACCACCCAGCTGGGAGGGGGAGATTGGAAGTTCAGAAAGGTTCACGTTAAATTGTGAATATACAGTATTCAGGGCCCGACACTAACTTTCAAAGGTGGCTGCCAAGAAAGCGACCACGCATCAACTTTTTGTTGCCACGACTGACAAAATGGTTGCCTGAATTATTTTTTGAAATACAATAGTTGAGTGAGATCAACAGATCAATCAGCAGATCCATCGATAACATCGACTTCTAAACAGGTGGAGAGGGGATACCGTGCCGGTCGACAACAAGGCAAGCACGCCAACGGACAAGACGGTCGACAGTGGCCCAAATCTGGTTTCCCGGGGAAACCGGCAGCTGTCTTCTAATGTTGAGCCCTGACGTGATCACTTGCAAACCCGAATAAAAAAATACATTTTGATCGTACATCCATAGAATTACCTGAAGCTAGGGCCACATTACGTGATTTTCAAGGCCGACTCGGCAACGATTTGGGATTGAGCGGAGTCGTGGTGGAGTCCAGGGCGGTCGCGCTGTAGAATTCGATCCATCATCGATGTTTGTGTGTGTGTGTGTGTGTGCGTGCGTGTGTGTGTGTGCGTGCGTGAAAGACTCAAATCTGTCTCTTTAGGGTCCCGATCGGCCAGGCCGCAGATTCGTCGGCACGCTGCGCGTCGAAGCCTCGGGGCGGAGCGGCAATATTTAAACAGCCAGTGAGATCGTGCGCGTGAGCGACTTTCGGGAGCCGTGGCTCGTGTGGGCGAGACGTGCCGATCGCAGCGGCAGCCGCGTTTGTTTTGGAGTCAAAAAAATTTGCGGGGGGACATCTTTCGGCCCTCGTAGGGGAGACACAAACCTCGCGAGTGACGGATTTCCACCAAACTCCGCCCGTGGGTTCCCCGTCGTTCGCTCCGTGCGCCTCAAAGACGGCGGTTGTTACGTGTGTGTGCGCAGAAGAGGCAGAAAACCGGCAATCTCAATTTTTTTCATCGTCGTTCACAAGCGCGTAACGTGGCCCCAGCTTGAGTTGCCCGCGTTGCCCGACTGGGCAACCGTTATTGTCAAGCCCTGACATTACAACTTGCGAACACAAATAAAATAGTGACATCCTACATAGGTAGAAATACCCTAGAAAGACGATATAATGAGGCAACCAGAACCCACAAGATGGTTGATAATGGGCCAAATCCGGTCGCCCGGGGCAACTGGGAAACCGTTATTGTCAGGCCCTGACATCACCACTTGCAAACACAAATAAAATAATTACATGCTACAAAGGTAGAAATACCCTAGAAAGACGATATAATGAGAGAACCGGAACCCAGAAAATGGCTGACAAAGGCCCAAATCTGGTTGCCAGGGGCAACTGGGAAACGGGGCAACCGTTATTGTCATGCTATGAAACATCCTATTAACGCTTATATTTGTCACCTCTTCTGAGTGGCACACTGTCCTTGGCACATGGGCAGGTTGACAGTGGTGGAGCAGTCGTCTATAGTGATGTTGACGCTGGACACTCTGGGGGCACAGGACTGGTTACCTGGGGAGGGGAGGAGAGGAAGAAGAGACATGTAACCAGCTGTCTGTCTGTCAGTCTGTCTGTCTGTCTGTCTGTCTGCCTCGCTGCTTGCCTGTCTGCCTATCAGTCAGTCAGTCAGTCTGTATGTATGTCTGTCTGCCTATCAGTCAGTCAGTCAGTCAGTCAGTCTGTCTATCTATCTGTCTATCTGTCTATCTGTCTGTCTGTCTATCGATGTGATAGTGTGTTGACACAAAAAGAGAATTAATCAAAATACAATGCTAAATAAAGAGTGCAACAGGAAACTTACAAGTGAAGCAACAGTGCCGATCGTCCCAAATCCTGTTCTCCTGCAAAAACAATATGCAAGTACACGTTGAAATACGGAAAAAAGGTGGACAGATGGATAGAGAGATTGATAGAGAGAGGGAGCGCAGCCTACATCAAAACAATCGGCAATAGTAACAAAGTAAAGCTCAAGAATAGAAAAAAATAACAAAATTGACAAAATGCAATGAACCCCAAAATCAACAAAACAATATAAAACAAAGTCATCTGCAGCGAAAATTTAAAATGAACAAAAAACAGATTTTTTTTTTTTTAACAATAAACCTAAAAATTAACAACGATATAGTCAGTAATGTAAGCGGTGGTGGGTTAAATCCTTGGTAATATATATTTTCAATACATGTGCATATGTCAGAATGTCTGATGAAGTAAATGTACATATTTATTTTGTGTCCTTGGTACCTCGGGGCAGCTCTCCGCCGGACACACCCTGGTCTCGGTCTCAACCCCGTCTCTGCCGCAGCTGAACGTCAAACAGGGACGAGCAGCGTCCGTCCACGTGTCCCCCACCTAGAAGCAGCCATTGAATGCAACGTATGGACAAGGGGACACATATCCAGCCCCAGGGAATGGGATGTTGAAATGCCTTCATCGAAACTCTGGAACTGTTGAGCCGTGCGGCCTGATTTTTATCCTGCACCCGACCCACAATCGACAATGTTATAAATGTGAGGGCGTTGCGAATGAACATACCTTGTAAGTTCTTCCTCCATAATGGCACGTCTTCTCAACTGCAACATTTCCAACACATACAGGTGTGTGAGTATCACGACAAACACGCCAAAAAAAAAAAAAACGAATAAAATCATCGGATCGGTGTTGCTGGAAAAATCCGATTTAAAAAAATGTGTTAAAGCTGCAGTATATATATTTTTTTAAAGTTCTTCCCAGCATCAACTTAACACCTAGACATTTCTAAATTTTAGGTTTTAAGAATTAAAGCAATTCCTTTAAGTCGATCCGATAACTCATTTATATGACGTTGTGAAATACTTGATTCTGATTGGTCAATAGCGGCAATCAACAGTCAGTTAGTTCTGAATAATTTGTCTGTTATTAATGACCGAAAAATGAAGAAAAAAAAACATAATGGACAAATAAATAGATATAAAAATTAAGAAAAGCCTACATGCTAAAGCTATGTTCCATATAAAAAAAACAAAACCCAAAAAAGATTACGGGGTTATTTTGCGAGAATGACCACCTGACTGGACAAATCCCTTTCTTATATTGATAATCGATAGCTACAGCATAGTTTATGTTTTTTCTCAGTTTGGGTCCTCACCGCAGACCTGGTCCCCGCAGCACGACGTGTTGACCAGCATGGAGTCCTGGCCGCAGGGCGGAGGAGGTCCGGGGGGTTTGGGGGAACACTTCTCCATCTCGGTCTCGCTGTCACACGTGCACAGGTGGCAGTTGGAGTTCCACACCTCGCCCGGCTGGAGAGCGGGTTTAAAAAAAAAAAAAAGGGGGTTTAAATGCACCCAAACGCACGGTCCCCTGTCTCAGGGTGGCAATGTGTAGGTAGAAGATGTTTATCAGTGTGGGAGGCTGACCAGTTTGGGCTCGCCCAGCGGTCCCTTGCAGTCTGAAAAACAAAATACATCATGCTTCCTCAGTTCCATCAGTTTTTACTCCAAAGATGGTGGTGTGTTATTACACGTTTATCGTGGCATAAAATCGACATAAAACACAATTATTAAAATTATTAAAACGATCATGACATTTTTTGGGGGTATTTCGGGTAGATATTCTGGAGCAACAAGGGTAAACTCCGTCTGCTACGAGTCAGTGTCAGTAATCATACTAATAATAAATAAACAAATAAATAAATAAATAAAATGAGTAAGTGGAATGGAGAGGTCCAGGTACTCACACGGGCACTGGGACAGGCAGACCTGGGAGTGTTTCCCAACTCTGAACTGGTTTTCGGGACAGAAACAGCCTTCTGTCTGCTCTCCCAGTTCCAGTCCAGGCACCAGTGCTCTGTGGAGTAATAAATACATTATATATATATATATATATATATATATATATATTTTATTTTTTATTTTTTTTGGGTGGGTTATTCTGAGGGAACCCCTGCTTGGAGGTGATACGCACCCTGCGTGGCAGTAGTCATCCAGCCGGTCCCGACACTCTCTGTAGACCATTCCCTGAGGGCACTGCACGTCTGAAACACCCACCAAAAACCAACAACACAGTATAAAAATTACAATTATTATAATAATTGTATTATTATTATTATTATTATTATCACTATTTCACAGGCATTTATTGAAACCAGGACATCATTTTCTAACCAAAAATACACCCTACTGTAAATTTGACTGTTATTGATGTGAAATGTTTCTATAATGCGTCACTAGACGCTATTGACCAATCGGAATGGAGCGTTTCACCGAGCCACGACGTAAATGGCATGACGTGAAAGGGAGCAGCGCCGCTTTTTATATTTTTTTTTGGAGTAGTTCAGCATATATATTTTTGGGGATCATCCGTGAGTATCCCACACTGTCAGGAGGCCTGTGAAGAAGTTGTGCATGATTGTGCAATAACACTGTAGAATAGCAATAGCAATATTATATAATGTATACCCTATATGCCTATCCCTATGCATGGAATGCGTCTTGTATATTTTTTTTATACATTTGACTATTTCTGTTTTAAATTTTTCGGCTATTTGTGCATGTTTGGCAATTTTTGGTTTTATTTCACTTCACATTTTATTGCATTATTATCATCCCAATATTTTTTTAGTCTGTCAAGCTTTTATAAAAATGAAAATTGTCTGTAGAGCAACGCCACGACACCTTCCTCGCAGGTGAAAATGTACTCGGCGAGGTGGGCTCGCTCCGATTCCGACGGTCATGAAAGCCCTAGGGGTTTCAGCGAAGTTTTTCCCGAACAAGAAAAGCGCGCGTTCCTCACCGCAGGTCCCGTTGGCGAACCTCCTCCAGTCCACGCACTCTCCGGCCTGTTTGCAAATGCTGGCGGCCTGCTCCAGAGACGAGCAGGCGGCTTCCGTATGCCCGCACGAGTCAGAGCGACAGTTCCTCTCCATGACGGTTAGGTCCAGGTAGCCCGTGCACTGTGAGAACACCCTGGAAAGTAAAAAAAAAATAAAAAAAGAGAAAAACAGAGAAATAAAAACACGCAAGGACAGGGAACGCCGTTGTAATGCCTTTGTATGTCTATCCACCCATCAAATGAACCCCGCCATTATCGCGTTGTATTTGTTGCAACATTTTTCGCACACAAACTCAATTTGGACAGAGAGACGCATAATTGTAGAATCGTTATTTTACAAAATAATCGCCCAAATGAACAGCGACCTGGCGGTGATGTGATAAATGATTGATTGTAAGTGTGAACGCGCTAATGCTTCGGCTCATGTTCTGTGGCTCACGGGTGGTGCAGCAGCTGGCACAGCGGGCTCCCAGGGCAGGTGGGAGAGGGCGTCCCGGTCGTGGGGGGCCGGCAGGGCAGGTCCCTGGGGCCACAGGAGGGCTTGGCGGGGTCGGGCCGGACCCAGTCGTGGGCCGTCTGATCGCAGCACGAGTCCTCCTCCAGGTGACCCCCCCTGCGCACGCACGAGCCTACGCCGCATACACCTGCGGGGCGGAGCACACGCACGGACACGCACGGACACGCACGGACACGCACACACACGCACACGCACACGCACACACACACACACACACACACACACACACACACACACACACACACACACACACTTTAACCAGTGAAATTGACCAATTTAACAATGAATTGATAAACCGCACGTTAATATGTTTGTCTTTGCTTATTGTTTGTATAGTGTTAGAAACACTGTAAATGTACAGTTTTTACTTATACAGTACACAGTACAGTATACATCATGTATATACACATACATGTCAGAATGTAAACTTTTGACACAAAGGTTTATTTTTGTTTATTGTTGATTTTGGGGTGTATTGTGTATTGCCAAATTGTCCTTGTTTCTTTCAATTGTTTATTGTTGATTTTTATTTCTTTTATTGTTTATTTTGATTGTTTTTTCATCTTTTTTTCTGTGTTTTATTATTGTTTATTGCCAATGTGACAATGTGCTTACTGTACTGTATGTAGCATACTGTACTGCATACTGTATCACTGTTCTGGGTTACTGCATACTGTACTGTATACTGTTCCACTGTTCTGGGTTACTGCATGCTGTACTGCATACTGTATCACTGTTCTTGGTAACTGCATACTGTACTGCATACTGTATCACTGTTCTGGGTTACTGCATACTGTACTGCATACTGTATCACTGTACTGGGTTACTGCATACTGTACTGCATACTGTATCACTGTTCTGGGCTACCGCATACTGTACTGTATTGCTGTTCTGTTCGGAATTACTGTATCGCTGTGTCGTACTGTTGTATCCTGTACTGTATATCTCCATACACACTTTATTCACATGCACTTTACTGCACATATCTGAATATGCAAATAGCCTAAACCATATACATAACTCTATTCCCTTCTATTTTGTACCCCCACTCTGTATTATCTTTGAGTCTTTTTTTATTTTCATTTAATTTTTAATTTATTTTATTTATATTATTCTATTCACTAACTGCATTACGTTTTAGTTTGCATATATATATGCGTATGAACCGATGTATATGTATGTGACAAATAAACCTCTTGAATCTTAAATGTTCAATCTTGAATGTTTATCCGCTTGTTTATTCATGTTTATTATGATTGTTTATTGTTCATTTTTTGGTGTATAGTACATTGCGGTTTAGGATTATCATTATTTTCAATGTTTTAGTTTCATTTATTTTTGTTAAATCGTAGCAGATTGCAAATGTTCGTCTACTTTTATTCTTTAACTTTGTATTATTATGATTATGATTATTATTATTATGATTATTATTATTATTATTTAATGTTTTTCAATGCAAACTACTGTCACAATGCCATTTCCCTCTGTAGATGAATAAAGTACCTATCATCTATCCATCCATCTTTCCATCTTTCCATCTAACTATCTATCTATTGTATCCATCTATCAATATATCTATCTATCCATCCATCCATCCATCATCCATCCATCTATCTATCTATCTATCCATCATCTATATAGCCATCCAACCATCTATTAATTTATCCATGCATCTATCTGTCTATCTAACTATCCATCCATCCATCCATCCATCCATCCATCCATGCATCTATCTGTCTATCTATCTATCCATCCATCTTTCTATGCATCCATCCATCTATCCCTCCACCCATCTATCCATCTATTTATTCATCCATTGATCATCTATCTATCAATCTATCTATCTATCTAACCATCCATCTATCCATCTATTTATTCATCCATCCATCCATCCATCCATCAATCCATCCATCATCTATCAATCTATCTATCCATCTATCTATTCATCTACCGTTGTATTTCATACAACGATTAAAAAATAAGCCACCCACCGCACTGCCCAAGGGTGTTGTTGAGGAAGTGCTCCATGGCCAGGCTGACCACCAGGGTGAAGGCCGGGCTCAGCGACACGTGGGAGCGGATATCCGGCAGGAAGATGGACACCGCGTAGCCTGTGGTCTCGAACCTCAGGCCGTGCTGCTCGTGGGGCAGCTGGACAGCCACATGGTCCAGGGTGGCCTGGGGGGTTGTGGGGTGTGGGGGAAATTCATCGTCAGGTAAAATTCATCAGATGCCTCAAATTTGTATTATATATAGTCAGGGCTCATTGGCAAAATATAATATGCCGTTTTGGTATGGACCAAATTCCATGAATTCTATTGAGGAATTAAAGGACAAAAATATATCTTTTAACTATTTTGTATTTCTGGAATGAAAGGGAAAATGGTATACACTAGAATTAAGTTAAATATGCCCTATGTGCAGCATCAATTTTCTTTTACAGCACAGTTCCAGTTCGTTATTTCTTCAAATAATATTATTGACAATTTAATTGTAGTATTTCCCTTTATTGGCAAATGTATCTATTAGGTTTATTGTATATAACCAATGTTTTCATGTCAATGCTTCAATTTGAGGTTATTTTGTTGCACATTTCTAGGTTATTTCTTTATGGACACATTTTTCATGTTCTTGTTTATTTTAATTGTGTATTGCTTACATTTAAGTTTGCTTAATATTTTAATATTTTAAATTGTATTCAAGATTTTTTGAGGTTTAATGCATTAGCCAATTTTCATCTATTTGTATTGTTTTTACTATATTATAATATTTATATATATATATATATTTTTTTTCTTTATAATTATTGCCTACTGTTTTTTATGAGAGCTGCTACACAATCTCTATATCTATAATAAATGTCAATAATAATAATTAAAAAAAAAAATTATATATATATTTATATAAAATAGTAGTTCTCCTTATTATGCTGAACCCACCAGCACAGTGGAGTTGTTGGGTGCTATGCTGAGCGTGGCCATGTGGTTCTGGTAATGCAGGATGACGCCCCGAGCACAGGAGCCCTGCAGGCCGGGAACGCATCGCTCGTTGTCCGCGGCGACAGTGAGATGATGCCGCGGCGACGCCTCCTCCACCAGGATGGAGGTGCAGCTGTCTAGGTAGTCAAAGGAAGTGCCCTGGAAGGAGATGTAGTGGGGGTCGCCGTAGAGCTCGCAGCGGCCTGAGGAGGCAGGAGAGGATAGTAAAAGAAGCCATATTTAAAATGAATATCTTCAAGTGACTTTTAATATTTGAAGTGCATATTTTTACAAGTTACAAGTACAAAACTATGGTACCGTAGTGATAGTAGACAACCCTCGATGATAATTTTAAGGTGGGTTTCTCACCATAGCATTCAGATTTGCCAATTCCTTATTGTTCATTGCCAATCTTTTCTGGTTCACTGTTAATTTCCCTAGTGAAATTTATTGTACATTTGTTAGGTTTATTTTACATTTCCAATATTTTTCCAGCTTAAATACAACAAACCAGAGAAATAAGCCTAAAATAACAACAATTTATCTCGAAGATAGAAAAATTGGGAAATAAAAATTAGCACAATTAAAAACAAACAATAAAAAATTAACCTTGCAACAAACAATAAACCAGAAAAATAACCAAAAAAAATTTGCAATAAAAAATTGCCAATATACAATAAACATAAAAATATTAACTCAAACATATAAAATGGCAAAGTCCAAAACAGATGAGACAAGCGAGAGTAAGAGAGTAAGGAAGGTGCAGCAGGATAAAGTAAAATCCACTCACAGTCGCAGCGCCACGTTTCACAGCACCCGTCCCAGACATTCTTGATCTGGCCCCTGGGGCATGTGGGCTTTTGGAGATATGGACATTCCACTGGAGTGAGCTGGATCTTCCCCTCCGTGCAGGTCTTGGTGAAGCAGTCCTCCACCCAGATTTCACCACAAGCCCAGCTCTGGTTTCTCTTCACGTCTCTGCACCTACACAGGGATGCCGCTGAGGAAGAGAATGGACGCAGAAAATATTTATCCACATCCAAATAACCATCTGCTAAATCACCAAATTTCCTTCTCCAATATTATGATGACAGCTGAAGCTATTCTCCCAATACTGGAGGAAATTTCAAAGATTCTGACGCCGATAACTCAGGTTGACTCCCAACGAAATTCTGGAGTGTACCTGGTGGTACTGTCCTATTTCTCAAGTAAAATTCCATCAAATATTTGATTCTCTCATGAGAAGTTTGGGCTCATGCTTTTGTTTTAGATATCAATTTAAACCCGCAACCATCGAAACTGTTGAATACATACGTTAATGTCAAAAGTGTTTCAGAAGAAAGAAAAATCCACACGATGTGGACCAGTGCCACGTTGATGAGTACTAATCACCGACGCCGTTTCCCCGAATCTTAAATACCTGTGGAGGCCGTCCTTTGCTCAGAGGTCGGTGCGGGTTGGGTGGATGTTCCCTCCGTGGAATGCGAGAGCGCCGTTGTCGACGTTGCTGTTGTTGTTGTCGCCGTCGTTGTCGTCGTCGGCGACGAGGTGGACATTTTTTGCTGCTCCGCCGTCGTTACTTCAACGGGGGTGACGGAAGCTTCTGCTCCGGTTACAGGCTCCAGAGAAGAGTGGGTGGTCGGGGCTTTGGTTGTTAAAGGAGACGTTGATGCAGGTAAAGTGGCGTTCATGTTTTCTCTGGTGTTTGCGTGTATTCCTTCGGTGGGTGTTGGAGTCTGGGAAGCGCTGGTGACCTGCACCTGCGTGGGTTCCGATTCAAACGGCGACGTCTTCAAAGGAGTAGTAGAGGTCATGGTAGTTGGGATGCTTGGTGTAGCAGTACTGGTTGTAAAGGTAGTGGAAGGTGTGGCTCTGGTGGTTGGATGTATGGGTGGAGTCGATGGAGTAGTAGAGGTCAAGCTAGTTGGGATGCTTGGTGTAGTAGAACTGGTTGTAAAGGTAGTGGAAGGTGTGGCTCTGGTGGTTGGATGCATGGGTGGAGTCGATGGAGTGGTGGTGATGCCGCTGGTTTGGAGAGGTGGAGACGTCCGCCCAGCGGTGGTTCTGGGCGCTATTGTTATGAGATCGGGCCCTAGGAAAGCACATGAACTTTTAAGCAACAGCAACTAGAAAGACAAAAATATAAATGATATACATATATAGTGAATATATATATATTAGTACTAACAATGAAAAAAGAATCATATAGAATGATAATACATATTCTGCATATCACAGGAACAACTGGATATATTTTGGTACTGTTATAATCCCTACTGTTTTAATCCCTCTCCCTATCTTTTTTTTTTTGATAAACACAAATAACCAAAGGCTCAAAGCTACAAAAACACAAACAAAATACTTTGCCTTTGCTTGGGTTCAAGTCCTAAATCTTTAAAGAAAACATCCAGTTTCAATATTTCAATTGGCCATTCAATGTAGAAATATAGCGGGCAATTTTGCAAAATTGTAAGCTCTGGGAAATATTGTGGAGATTTGTTATATTGTTGTTTGCATAAATTATTAAGGTTATCGCAAAATGACATTTTCCTGGAGGGACTGATAATGTAATTGAATAAATGAGAATTATCCAGAAAATGATATTATCTGTACTCACCACAGTGGATCCGACCATTTTCACAAGAGCTGTGGAGATAACATGATAGGTAACTATTACATTTTTCTCCTCCCATGAAAATGTTTCTGATATTTGCCCATTGTTCAGATTTTATTATGCCAATTGTCTGTATGCACCAATCCTTACCAAGACAAAGTCCTTGCATATGAAAATGTACGAGGCCAAAGAAACAGATTCTGATTCCGCTGTGCAAAGCATTTTATCCTGAACTGCACAATCTTACCATATCCCCGTTTGTGTTTCCACGAACATCCCTGGTGGGATGACGGTGTCATTGAAATAGCAGGTGCAGTTGCCGAGCAGGGAACATTTAGCCGTGTTCTCATCAAAGTAGGGCACCTCTGGTGGACATCTTGGGTAACAGCCTTTTTTTTTTTTAATAGGGAAACAATATTCAATTTGCATTAATGGAAATTGAGTTCAAGCAGCTTGAAATATAGCTGGTAATATTTGTTTACCTTCCAGCTTGCCGGTGTACTGGTTGTTTTTTCCACACGTTTTTATTTGTCCACAAGGCTCGTAGTGCCAGCGACACTCCCCCTGCTCATTGTAGTAGTCACAATAAACCGCTGTGAGGAAGATAGAGGTGAATGAACTCAGTGAGGGCAGTGTCCTATGGTAGAAAACAGGTTAAAGGTAATACAAGGATCATAGGTTGGTTTATGACACTTGAAATCTGGAAAAAAAACCAGGTTAGAGGTAATACAAGGATTACAGGTTGGTTTATGGCAGTTGTGGAGTAATCATGGTCCTGTTAAAGATAAGTCATTCAGTTAAAAACTATGGCACCGCAATTATGGCAATGGTGGCCTCTTCCTGTGACAAAAATGTAAATGTAAATGTAACAAATACTGTATATCAGTGTCTGTGTGTGTGATGTATCCACCTGTGTGTGCACGGGGATTGTTCCCCAATTAGTGCTGTTGTATAACGTCAGAAACTCATCGTCGTGCCTCTGAGCAACAGAAAGGCTCTGCAGCCACCCTTACGGCCCAAACCCCCGAAACTCAGGGCCGCGAGAACATCCCCAGCCCAAAGCACTGCAGCCACAGAAGAACCCCGAACCCACAGAGAAGACCAAGAGCCCACAGAGCAACACCCAAGAAACTGCCCAGGCCCGTCCCCGAAACCCAGGTGCTTAATGTACGCAAATTTTGTGTATGGGGTTAAAACCACTCACACCCCTCCTCTCGCCACAGAAGATCATCTGCCTCCAGCACCTTCTGTTCTGCGCACCTTCCTCCCTTACGCCAACCCACCCGCCTCCCCCAATCTGGCCTCTCTCACTTTCTCCCCAAACTGTCCGACCCGAGCCGTCCCTCTTATGCACTCGTTCTTGATCCTCTCCGTCCTCGTTGGCTCCCGGTGAAAACCTCAACGTCCTCGACTCCGCCGCCCCCAGTTCAGCCGCCTGCCTTTCTGTCTGTGCCACCACCTCTAAACTGTACATGGCTGCTCTCACTACCGTCCTGTAAGACCTTCCCCTTCACTCTTGCTGGAACCCTTCTGTCACGGATCACTGTGGACACTCTTCTCCACCCACTCCACCCTGCCTGTGCTCTCTTCTCCACCTCTCTCCCACACTCTCCGCTGCTTTGGATGGTCGACCCCAAGTACTTGAACTCATCAGCCTTCTCCACCTCCACTCCTTGCATTCTCAGCTTTTCGCCGCCCTCCCTCCCATTCAGGCACATGTATTGTGTCTTACTCCTGCTGACTTTCATTCCTCTTTAACGTATGCCTCCACTTCTCCAGGCTCTCCTCCACCTGCTCCCTACTCTCGCTGCAGATCACAATGTCATCAGCGAACATCATAGTCCACGGAGACTGCTGCCTGATTTAATCTGTTAACCTGTCCATCACCACTGCAAACAAGAAAGGGCTCAGAGCTGATCCTTGATGCAATCCCACCTCCACGTTGAATGCTTTCGTCTTATGTACTTCTCTGCCACCCCCAACTTCCTCATGCAATACCACACTTCCTCTCTCGGCACCCGATCATATGCTTTCTCTAAATCCACAAAGACCCAGTGCAACTCCCTCTTGCCTTCCCTGTACTTTTCCATCAGCATTCTTAAAGCAAACATTGCATCCATAGTACTCTTTCCTGGCATGAAACCATACTGCTGCTCGCTGATCCCCACCTCTCCTCTTAACCTAGCCTCGACCGAGCCGGTATGGAAATCAGATTCGTTGTCCGCATGTTTTATTTGGCATGGTTTTTAAGCCGGATTCCCTTCCTGATGCAACCCTCTCTATTCATCCGGGCTGGGGACCGGCACTGATGATACACTGGCTTGTGCACCCCCAGTGTCTAGATTCTCCAAAACTGTCACAAAAAACTCTTTCTCCACTCACGGCACATGTCGGGTGTCCTCCAGCGGACACAGACGTCCTGGATGCTGCAGGCCTCGGCGTATGCAGCCACGGCCGTGCAGAATCCCAGGAACTTCCCCTCGAACTGACAGGAGCAGGACTCCAGCACGCAGGCCTGGTAGTAGGGCTCCGGGTCCACCTGAGCAGGGGGCCATGTTGAAATATAAGAGAATTAATCAGATATTCTTGGAAAAAATCAAGTCATTTAAAGTGTCAAAAATTGGCACAAATCGCAGAGTAATTCATGTCAGTCGACATTTAATATTAGTGACAGATGTTCATACGCCTTCAACCAAAAAATGTCCGTTTCTCTTGCCTTGTCTTCTTGATATTTGTGATTGATATTTTTTCAGTTGGATGAAGTTCATCAAAACTATTGTCAGGGGAGCATTGAAGGGAGTAAATGTGTCGTACAGGCCCACGGTTTTCAAGCTGGGAGACACCCCTGGTGGCTGAAATGAAAGAAGCTCCGTCCCGGCCAGCCTACCTTGAGGTGGCAGGCCCTGAAGGCGTCTCCTCTGATGACCAGGCAGCGTCTCTGGGCCCAGGCAGAGCAGTAGGAGTGGCGCTCACATGGAAACACCTCCTCCGTCACGTCCGAGCAGGGCAGAGAGGAGGACTTCCAGGAGTTACCAAAGGCAAGGGGACCGGACACCACTGGAAAAGACCAGGTCCATTAGTATGCATATGTATACCTGTCTGTGTATATATATATATATATATATATATATATATATATATATATATATATATATATATATATATATATATATATATATATATACGAATGAATTGAATTCGGCATGTATCACATGCTGTTTGATCCACATCGGAGCATATCTGTAGGAAGAGTTAGCAGAAAACTTTTTTCTGAGGGAAGGAATCTGAAGTAGTGGAGCGGAGTGGTTTGTGACATCACCCCTCTTGGGGTAGATACGCATGCTGCGCTCTCAACTCCTTTGGTGTGTACGGTTTGCTCCGTGCAGGATCTGGGCGGAGGTGCGCAGCGACGCGCAAAAACACGATCAAACGTTAGGAAAGCGTTCCAAGTTTGTATTGGGTCGAGATGAGAGACAGCAGGAAGTGATGCTGCGTTCAAAGGAAACTCGGAAAACTGTCATTTGTGTCGGTAGGAAGTGATGGAGCGTTCCACGGGAATTTGGAAAACTGTAATTTGGGTCGGTAGTCCCCCGGTCTGTTATCTTGGTAACACGAGTCCTAAATTCTGTATTTACCTGTTGAGTCAGTTATTTGCAGGTCGTTCATCTCACTGGAGTCAAAGTTTCCACAGAGACCACACACTCGGTCCTATGAGACACATTAGCACATTAGCACTGTTCGATCAATCAATCAAATTTAAAGGCCAGCAGTGATTTTCAGCCTACTGCTAACGGGCTGCCAATTGATAAACATAACCATAAAGTTTGTATGTTTTTTTTTAATCTTTATTAATACAAGATTTTAAATTAAAAAAAAATGTCCTTAAACGAAAGATATCAAAACGTATTTCAATGTATTTTTCTTAAGTTATGGTAAAAGTTTGGGAACCAGTGTACGTCATAACTAATATGAACTTGTATACGAGTCAGAATTGTAAACCACAGAATTAAACCAATCAACAAAAACATGAAAAAAAAACACCCTTATTCTAAAATATCCACACAAATGACTGTGTGTGTATTAGTATTGAATATCTATTATTCCTCCTTTTAACAATTGGTTTCAACTCTAAAACACAGCTGATCAGTAAACATTTAGTGGGGACTATCATCACGACTGAGATTCGGCGTTAACTAATCATTTCTTTATAATTCAGAAAACCCAACTCTTCGGGTTCCTCACCCTCCAGCGGGCGTCCAGCTCAATGCTGATCCTGGTGTTTTTGTCCCAGATGAGGGTGAGGCCCAGGCTGGGCACCGACATCACCAGGTAGAGCCCCATGCTGTGTGTGGTGTAGAGCGGCTCCGCCTCCGCCACTCTGGACGCTCTGGCCGTATGGCGCTGCCTGGTCACCCCCAGGTCGCTCAGCGTCAGGGTTACGTTGCCCTGGAAACCAGAACGACAAACACATCACAGCGGAAGGGGATCAAACTGAACAAATCAAAATGTAAGAACAGAATATGTTTATTAGGATTTGGGATTTTTAAGGAAATTTTACATTGGCCGTGAGTCAGAAAAGACAAATATCCACTGCTATGAAATAATTATTTACTACATCTATCATTTCCCGATTAACAGCAATATTATTTATATTTTGTATATATTTACATCTTATAGTGGTTTCAGAATGTTAAAATGAAAGTTCCCACCTGCAGGTCCAGAAGAACAGTGCGGGAACAGGTGAGAGCTTCATCACAGCAGGGAACACTCTCCACCCTGACGGAGAAAGAGCCACCACCTCTGCCACAGTCATCCTGACAAGAAAAATATAGATGGCGGGAGATAACAATAAAAATAATTTAAAAAAAAGACAATTATAAAAATAATCATAATTATACATTTTCAAGCTCCCACGGAACATAGCATCAGTTCGCTCTGTCTCTCATCTTTACATCAGCATTATGTCTAAAACGAGTTAAAAGTAGCGAGTTTCCCATGAACGCAGCATTGGCTTATGTTTTTGGTATGTTTATATTTATGTTTATTTAAAAAAAAATGTATATATATATATTTATTTAATATTATATTATTTCTTATTTCCAAAACAATTTCAATGATTCTTCTTCTTATTATTATTATTTGGGTGATTTAAGGGAGAACCATGGGAGATTTTCAAGCTCTTTACACGCTTGCTTGAGTAAACAACCCCAAATTGTAATAAATGTCTCTCTTCACCCCCTCTGCAAGCATAGGCCAACACTGGAAAAGTACAACACTAACCTAATTCATCATTATAAAGTTCAATGATACTTTTGTTTTGTCATTTGTCATTTCGCCCTTAACGAGTCAACTGAACCCTGTGAAAGTATCCTACCTCCACCAGAGTGTACTGGCAGTGGCCGTCGAAGCGGAACCACTTGGAGTCGAAGGTCTGGAAATGTCCGTTCCCAAAAACCTGACACTTCCCCGGACATGGCTTGTGTTTGCAGCTCCACTGGCCCCGGCCACACGTACTGGGGATTTAGGGCAAATTCAGCTTTAATTTTCTCCATTACTTTTTCAACTTCCAATTCTGCACCAGTCACATAATTAATACAGTCAATAGTTCCATATACATATTTCTCATTCATACTTTATTGCGTATGTTATCCATGCATAGTAGTAATAATAATCAGAAATATTTCATATTAAATTTGTTCAGTTCTATAAAGAACAGCTTTTACAGCTTTTATGGTCCATGGTCTTTAATGCCCCAAAGGCCTCACAACAGTAGTTGTTTTTTTCTGTTTGTAACTTCTGTTCATGATTTTCTTTATCTTTTATAAAAATATATATGTTATTCATTTTTGGCTTATAATCAGTGCTTGAAGTGGAAATAGATTTGTGCCGCTACTCCCCTTATGCAAACGTGGGGGGGCGTTTAAGTTGCCATTTAAGTTGGAATTAGTGCTGATGGCTCGCACCCGAGTTTACAGACAACCCGGCAACATGGCAATGGTGAACAGCGTTCCCTTTGCATTGATTATTATTTATTTTAACACGTTTAACGCCGTTTTGAGCTACTCTGTAGATTTGATGTCACGTTAACATGGAGACTACCGACACAATTTGCCGTTTTCCAAGTTTCCCTGGAACGCAGCATCACTTCCTGCTGTCTCTAGACCCGATACAAACCTGGAGCGCTTTGTAATCCGGCTGAAGCAGAGCGCGGCCAGCGGCCTTTACTAACAATGGAACACAGCTGTTGGAACAGGTAATGAAATCAGCTGTTTCCACAAAAACAGCTGTGAAATAGAAAGCGCAAAACACGGACGCCCGCGATTTAAAGAAATCCCTCGTCCACGTCCATGTATGGTGGATGACGTCATGGTCGCCTTGGGCTTTTACAAAAGGTGCACTCGACTCAATAGAATACGATATATTTAGGATAAGGTTAGAGGGTACTGCGGAGTACTGGCCCACTTCGAGCAACTGCTTATAATTCACATTTTCATTTGTGCACTTGTTTCAATTGACCCATGACAATTATGAAGGATCCAAACAGATGAATTCTTCATCGTGATAGACTTTCGGGGCGTCCACTAACCAGGTCTTGCAGTTGGTTTTCACGCTCTGACCCGCGCTGAACACCGTGCCGCTGTACACGCAGGTACAGTTGTCCACGGCAACGCAGTCGCCGTGGTGGTCCTCGACCTGGCCCTCGGGGCAGTAGCATCCGCTCTGACAGCTCGGTGCCGCCCCCTGGAGGACAGGACCAGAGAGCGCGTTACCACGATGAGGAAATCACCTCTTATCGACAACGATACCAGGAGTCGGAAGAGGGAAAGGAAAGACAGAAAGTGATTTAAAAAAAATAAATAAAAGGAAGACATTCATCTGATTTATCGAGGTTGTTCCTGGCAACCACGATTGTCGAAATGCATCACTGAAGTATTGGATTCGATTTTACGCAATTATGACTGCTATTGGTTGGAAAGATAGAGAGTGGTAGGAGGTATGGTTGAAATTAGACAGAATTACCCTCCAAACATAGAAAAATGCAGATGTAAAGCAGATTGTGGGAGCCCCCCGGCGATAGCAATTTTTTTTACAAGCGTAAATCCAATCTTTATCTCCTTTTAAGCGACGTTTTAAGGTCGTTAAGATTAGTTCATGAGATGTTTAAATGATCAGAAAAGTGAAGTCATTTTGCCAAAAGCTGTTCCTCCGCCTCAAATCGTCAAAACAGAGGAACGAGACTTTCGATCCATCATTCAGAGCAGGTGCAAGCCGTTCATATCTGCCTTATCAGCCAAACAGTGATGCGCGACTCGTGAACGACACATTCGTAGTGAGCTACTTGTTTTAAATGGTTCGGGAGTCTGGAGTCGCTCTGGCAAAAGTGTCGTTTGTTGTTTTTCTGTTTTTGTCCTGCCTCAGTATCTGCAGCCCGGCACACAGACATTCCCTGTCTGAAGCGTGAATCTTAAGGACGGACAAAAAGACCAACGTGCCCCGTGAGTGGACGAGAGAGACAATATTCGACTCACAATCTGAAAATAATTACTGATGATGAATAAAAAAAGACAGATTTACACTTTTCATTCCTGCAAAATGATAATTTTAACAGAAGTAAATTCTGTTTGTGAACCCACACGTTTGCATTTCTATGCCAAAATGAATATTTTTGAGGGAATCAGGCTCGGACATTTTCTGAGATCCACAGTTTCAGTGTTCCACCAAAATAAATTAATATGGCAGGATTCAAACATTATTGGGAGAATTCCATACACAACTCTCGAGCTGAACCCGAACCGACTCTTCTCGATGGAACGATTCTTTTTACCGAGTGACTAGTCAACAACCGACTCTGAAAAAACGAGTAAAATCTTTCATCACTACAGCTAAATCAACCTCGATGGTCCTGCCTTGATTATCACAGCTGAAACACTGAATAATAAAACATTGAATTGTGCCTACCAGTGGCTTGCTGAGGCTGGAGCAGGTTTTCTGGGCCGTGTTGACTTGGTGCTGGGAGCAGTGCATGCACACCTTCCCATGGGTGCAGTCTGAAACGAGCCCACGCAAAGTGGATCAAATTTTGGATTCACGGTTTGCTGTGCTGAGGAAAACCTTGATAATCTGGATTTACAGTTTGAAATGTGCTGATGAAAACTGTAGTAATCTGGATTTACGTCTTAAAACGTGCTGGTCAAAACCATAATAATCTGGATTTACATTTTAAATCATGCTGATCAAAACTGTGATAATCAAAATTTACAGTTTAAAATGTGCTGATGAAAACTGTAATAATCTGGATTTACATCTTAAATCATGCTGATGAAAACTGTGATAATCAAAATTTACAGTTTAAAATGTGCTGATGAAAACTGTATTAATCTGGATTCACAGTTTAAAATGTGCTGATGAAAAATGTAATAATCAGGATTTACCAGGTCACCAACACACTGCGATTTCCACAATTTCCACCTCAGTTAAAATTTTAGTGGGAAACTGGGGTAAACTGGTCGAAAGTCGTTCAATTATTTTATTTATCTACATTATGGGAGAAAAATGTGTTTTTGTTGAAAAAAAAACAAACAAAAAAAAAAACATAGATAAATAGAAAAATAACTACCACAATCCTCGGAGCAGCTCAGTTTCCCATTCTCACAGAGACTGAAAGAGATGAAAAGAGAAGAGAATTCACCCTTTCAGAGAGACGGTAGACGGACCCGTCTCAGACATTTTGATGTGTGCAGGTGGTTAAACACGATAGTCCTGCACCGGCAGGGGTACTGACCCCTAACATACACGTCTTTTGATGGTGGGGGGAAGGCGGAGCGCCCGGAGGACAACCCACACGAGCACGGGGAGAACATGCAAAGTCCACACCGGAAGGACCTGGGACGACCGGGATTCGAACCCAGAACCTCCTTGAGACAATGTGCGGCCAGCCGGTCATTATCGGCAAAATGACCAGGTCTGATCAGGGCTTGCATCACTCCGAAGAGGGTTGTTTATTCCACGGTTACTTTCTCAATAGAGTAAAGAAATAATAATAATATATAGAATGAAAATCTAAGGATAAATAAATAACAAAAATGACACAACCATTCAGACTGAATATTCATATGAAAGTAGTTTATAAACAGTTTGCCTGGATGTGTAGTTAAAAAGTTTCCGGTGAGAAAAATAGTTCCACAACAACGTAGAAAATAATTCGCCTTAAAAAACTACAACCCAAAATAACAAACCAAATGACTGAAATTCGACACACTGCAGTCGCAGCAGCAGTTGTTTTGGATTAAGCAGTCGCCTCATTCGTAGTGTCACTAGATGGGGCCAGTAGCAAGTCTCAGCATGAGCATGCAGGCGGCGTGAGGACGGGGGACGTGAAACCGGGCAGAGAAGTGGTTGCCCTTGACAACGGTCATTATCAACGGACCGGATTCAAGATTGAAGAGGTTCATTCGTCACATACATATACATACGTTCATACGTATATGCAGTGAAATGTCTTTGCAACGCACCCGGAGATTTTGCACAACAGTTACTAAACCGAACAATATCAGCTAACCAAATTCCTACCTGGCAACCAACTGAAACTAACTGAATCCTCAGCGGCGATTATTCCGAAATAACTGAACGCTCATTTGATTTGGCCGCTATCGAACCAATCGGAATGGAGTATTCCACCTACCCGTGTAAAACAGTCCAAATGAATCGATCGTAACCGGCGGAGACTCACCACTGGCGGCCGTCGATGACGACGGGCCCGGGCGGGGTGGTTCCCCCCTGGTGGTGGCAGGGGCAGCGGCCCCTGGGGGTGCAGCTCCGCCCCGTGTGATCCAGATGGGTGCCCTGGGGACACCCGCAGCCCTCCACCGCAGAGTCCCCACCGGAGGGACCCCACGACCCACAGCGGGGGTCCGGCCCCGACAGGGAGCGGCACGTGGCGTTGCAGGCCTCCACGGCGTAGGAGAACACCAGGTTGTTCTCACACGGCACCACTGGGAAGGAATAACAACATGGAGGGTTATGTGTTGTGTTCTAGGATTTTGGGCTTTAGTTGTTTTCCCATTTTGCCTTTCCCTTTCTTCATGAAAACTGTCATTGTCTCTAATTTCTAATATGAGTGAAATATTTATTTTGTTTGATATGGTACACAAAGTATATGTACAGATATAAAAAAATAAAAATAAAAATAAAAAATGTATATACAGTATATGCAAACTTGCACAATTTCCTGTTTTTAACAGTGCAAATTGTTGAAACAGAGATTGGTTTATTGTGAGTTTTCTTGTTTATTGCCAAATTTTTTCTTGTTTATTGGTATTCTTAATGTTTATTTTTATTGCCATGATTTTCTATGTTATTCTATTGTTTTACTATTTTTGAAAATTGTTTTGGATTCTTATTCTTATTTATTTACTTATTATTTTTTATGCAAATTTTTGCAAGGCAGTCCTGGTTAAATACAAAAATTAACAAAAAACAATGAATAGCTCCTCCCCCCTCCACAAAAAAAACAAAACAAGAAACAAAATTTTATTTGGCATACATACAATACACAATAAAAATTAACCCGAAGACGTTGTATTTTTCAAATTAGCATTAAAAGAGATACGTTGTCTGCATATAACATTGTTTATCATTCAGGTTTATTGGGTAATACTCACTGCAGTTGGTGGATCTCCTCCAGTCGCCCACGGGGAAGCCTTGGTTGGCGCAGGCGTTGGCGTAGTCGGCCAAAGCGGCGCACAGGCACCGGTGCGGTCCGCCGCCACAGCTACAGGTCCTCTGGACGCAAGCCTGGGCAGAATAAGCAGCAGGGTGCTGGGTCTCTTTTGTTCCAGGAGTCGGTCATTATGTCAAAATAACCCCTGGCAGGGTGCTTACGTCTCGCTACACTCTTATTTTTCGATAATGACCGGCTGGCTGCACATTATCTGGCTTATTACAAGTGTACTTATTGAAAAGAGGCATACAGGGAGATGGAATATTAATCTGAAATGATTTTGTGACTAGTATGCCAAGTTTTATAACGAGAACGCCTAAAAGCGTAAATAGAGTGTAAAAGTGTAACTGTGCCTAGTTTTAGAGCTTCCGCCTGATACCGCTGATCTTTTAATGCTGACGTTTGCCCCTGACGACGGTCAACCTCAACGGATCAGCGGACGTTACTGAGAAATAACTGACCACTGATTGGCCGCTATTGACCAATCAGCATCGAGAATTCCAAAGAGTGGCCGCGCAATGATCCAAAATGAACGACTCCAGCGACGGTTCTTCAGTGTTGGCGTGAGGGTGAGAAGCTGAGTGAAGTGCTGCTGTGAATTCATATTGATGGAGGGAAAAGGGTGAAGCTGGACGACACGATTCACATCCATTTGCACAATGCGAATATGGTGTTAATATTTGGGTTATTTGGTGGAGGTGTTTTCTTAACTTACCATCTGGTAGTAATCTGTCGGGATGTGGTCGTGGCACTTGGCAAATATCCCCTTGGGATCGCTTAATACTGCGCACTTTTCTTCTGCAAAGATTTCTTCAAAGCAACACAAGACTCTTTTTCAGCTGATTATTCGATTTAATTGAAAACCTAGTTGAAAATAAAAACAGCAAAATACTAAAGAGTATCAGTGGTAATGACTCATCCCGCCCAATGTTTAAACATTCATTCTATCCTTAGTTTGAACTACTTGGTGAACAACAGAATCCATCGGAGCCGGGGTTTTGCCCTTTTTTCAACCCAAGCCTTATTAAGATGTTTAGAATTCCCTAACAGCTCCTGTTGCCAATAGTGGATTTAAAACATACAAATACAGTCTCATAATCAGTCCATATTCTGATGAAAAAAATGTATGGGTAAATGTATGGGTCTTCATAAAATGTATTGAAGTTACCATGAATAAAGGCACAAATATTATAATAAAAACACAATAATAATGTTTATGAGACTGTTTATGAGACTGTTTATGAGAATGTATGTTTTATTATAAAATATGAATGACAAAATATGTTTATGGAACTTGGAATGTACGTACAGTATATGGAATATACAGTATATGTATATGATAGTGAAATGCTAAGGACTGGCTTGATTATGAGACTAGTTTTTCTGGGAATATCCCAAAATATAATATACAAATTTATGATGATGTCTTCACAGATAAAATTACACCATCGGGTTGGAAAATAGCGAGCCAATCTATTCACAGTAGGAATTGGGTAACTCTCCGTGGTATACCGTTGTCCGCGTTGATGCAGGTGTCTGGGATGTTCAGCCGGCAGTCGCCAACGCTCCAGGACAGGGAGAAGGGCGGGGCCGAGTTCTCCACGATCCCACTGCTGGAGGTGAAGTCGTCGGTGGTGTCCGCGTTGCCGTTGCCACAAAGACCTGAAACGAAAATCGTCGTCTGAGTATAAATATAATGGTATAATTGAGACCTGATTAAGATCCGCCTCGACCACCCCACACACATCATCAACTTTGGGTTGGGACAGAAGGGTTGGCGGTCCTCATAGAGGTGACAAAACAGACGTGTTTGTCAGATTATAGGTCTAACATATGAAATGGGAAAAGAATATTTAAAAAATGTGAGGTTCTATTGAGGTGTTCATCCCCGTTCATACAAAATGACTTGCTTTTAAACTTGCGTTTATACGTTATGCGTATATACATTATATTAACAGAGCTGGAAGTATCCATTTGACCCTCGTCTCAATTTTGCATGGAATAATTCATAAAAATAAGAAAATAATATTACCAAATTAGTAGTAAAAGTGTATGTGGCCTGGAATCTCATTTAACATTTTGCAACAATTGAAGAGGGCCATAGTGCATTAGGATGAGGCAAATTGTTTTTGATTTTAAAGTGGTAATCTGTAAGATTCATTGGTTAAAATATCCTGACACTTAATACTTTAATTATCTCACACTTTATGAGAAACAGCTATTCAATGTAGTTGTGCTATGCATGCGCTCCCCCCTGTACAGTGCGCCGTTTCCATTGTCGGTGGCGGGGCACGCGAGGGAGCGAAAGCTCAGGTTCGCAGTGAGTTTGATAAAGCGGTGAAGGTTGAAAGAAAAAAGAAAAATAAATAAATCTGATGGATTTCCACTTTGATATAAATACTACGATTAATAATGATTGACTCTGATTCCTGAACAGGGTGTGTTGTAAAAAGATAAAACGATATAATAATGATATAAAACCCAGACGCTTCACCTGACATCCCTTCGGTGTGGTTTGCAGGAGGGGTGATGTAGAGCTGCACCTCTGGAGACACCTGGACCTGGACCTCCAGGCCGCAGGAGGTGTGGACCAGGACGTACATGGAGGACTGCCAGTACACCCTCACATGTTCTGGAATGGAGGGAGAGAGAGAGAGAGAGGGAGAGAGAGGGAGAGGGAGAGAGAGAGAGAGAGAGAGGGGAGAATATAACATTTTTGGGGGGTTCTCAGTATCTCCACTACTGTGCACATTTTTAACAGCCTTGTTGATTTTTTTTACTTTTTTTTATTTTTTAATCTTCACACACACACACACACACACACACACACACACACACACACACACACACACACACACACACACACACACACACACACACACACACACACATATATATATATATATAAATATATATATATATAACCTTCAACTTACCAGACTGATGAAGCTCGACAATCTGCTTCTCTCCAAACGTCACAGAGTTCTGTGAAAACCTGTAGATCTCCTGCAATTCCCCAAATAAATGATTTAACAGGGACAGACAGACAGACAGACAGACAGACAGATAGACACATAGATAAATAAAGGTAGATAAATAAACAAAAATTAGAAAGCTAAAAATGTACAGAAAGCAAGAAAGTAAACAAATTTAAAAAACAACCATAAAGCCACAACAATTTCAAATAAATAAACATAATAATGTCCCAGAAAATTTTAAAACGGGCAAATATACAACAGACCTTCCTATAACCAATGAATACAAACCAAGCAAAATCAACAAGTCATTGAAATGAACCTTGAAATCAGCGGCAATAAAGGAGTGGTACCTGAAAGTACTGCAGAGTCACCGTCTCCAAGGAGGGGGCCTCGTCAGAAAACTGGACGGAGATGCTCCAGTTCCCAGCCTGAAGTGAGGGATCAAGACGGGAGATGAAGTGTCCGTGTCACCCGCAGACACGGGCGACGGCAGCAAAGCAAAAGCTGAGCTGAAACAAACTCACCTCGGAGGCCACGTATGTGCATTTTCCGGGAAGAGAGTACTGCTTCCCGTCGAAGGTGGTCACGTACGGGCCCTGGATCGCACACCGCGGCGGGCACCTGTTGCCCGAGCAGCGCCACCTCCCATCGTGGCACACGCTGCCGAGAGGTACGAGGATGACATTTCAAAAATAAAGTAACATCAATGGAATATGAAGCCGCTACTACAACAGCGATCAGCTGTCAGTTATTTCTGAATAAAGGTCACTGATCTGTGGATAATGAGCATTGATTGCATTCTATTAATGTAAAGCAATTTGAGTTGCATGTTGTGCATGACAAGCACTGCAAAAATAATAGTAGTTAATCCTATAATAGTAGTATTATAGTAGTAGTATTGTTATTATTTTGTATTATTGGTAGTAGTATAAGTAGTAGAAGTATAATTATTATTATTATTATTCATAATATTATTAATAATATTAATAATATTAATAATAGTAATAATAATAATAATAATAATAATAATGATAATATTCATATTCATATTATTGTTTATATTATTACTGTTATTATTATTATTATTATTATATTTATAATAATAATTATATATTAGTGTTATTTATATTATTACCAGGTCTGGCACTTGGTGCTGCGTGTGTCTCCGGCAGCGTAGCTCCTTCCAGCGAACACGCAGGTACACTGTGAGAGGTGGATGCAGCTATGTGCATCAGAGAGGTCGTTCAGCACCTTCCCTGCAAGACCAAATACATTTTAAATACTATTATGGGTGGAGTAAGAAACGTGGAAAAAAAACATTAATCCCAGTGGAACCACACCCAAAAACCAGTGTGTGAGCGGTTCAATAGTTTAGGTAAGGGCAAAGATTTTAGTGACAATCCATCAGATGGTCTGTGTTGGGTGGATTACACTAGAAGTCCCACAATTCCATTAGAAACTGCAACAGTGATATTTTACTGACCACCACTGGGAACCTGAAAAGGTGGCGGACCCCGCCACCAGCAATAGTAACAGCATATAGAGAAGCACAGACATAACACAATACAGTAGATGGCTGTTCCTTAAAATGTGCCAGCTAAATAAAGTATCAAAATTAGATTTGTTTTTATCAAATAATCTTGCGAATTATCACTTTGATGCCAATGTTGAACAGATCAGTGATTTCACTGTGCGATTGGAGGGAGTGTCGTGAAATGCTGTGAGATCTTCCCGTAAAAGCAACGGCGACGCTCACCGCTGGGGCAGAGGCAGGTGCTGGTCAGGTCCTGGTGCGAGGTTCTAGGAGCTGGGACGGAGCAACTGGGAGCAAAGGCCTGGCCCAGTTCACTGTAGAGCAGCTGCCCTGGACAGCTGGGCTCAGCTGCACACACACACACACACACACACACACACACACACACACACACACACACACAACCAGATGAAGAACCATTTTAATAATTAGAATCAGAATCAGTTTATTCTGCATTTTCATATCCCAGGAATTTGGTCCTGGTGAGGATTGGTGCATTTCTATACAAATATTTGCAGTCGAAAAATATTAAAAAGAAAATGATAGTGAAAATAAATTGATATAATAAAAATACATAATAATAATAATAATAATAATAATAATAATAATAATAATAATAATAATTACATAAACACAAAACATCAATCATAATAAAAATGTTTTGGGTTAGTCATAGGGAGAATGTCACAACGGTTCTGCTCAGAGTGGTCACTAATGGGCGACAGACAGAACCAGCACCTACCACAGTGGGTGACACCTCGCCATAACAACCAGACAAAGCTTTTCTCTCCACACAGGTGGGCGACCTCCCTGAAGAAGGCACACCCCACAGATTTAATTCCTTCGTAGCCGTAGATATTCTCTTCGCAGAGCTGTGTGAACATCGGCACCTGGGCGTGGAGGCAGTCCAAGGTGTAGGACATGAACTCCCTGCACACCTTTAAAAATAATAATAAAAAAGAAAAAGCAGAAGGATTAATGGAGGTTAATACAGTGTTTGGGTTCAGGGGCACAGCTTTGACAACCTCTGGAAGCTCTAATTCAATGCAGAAATCCCATCATATTATTTTGTTTAGATATATCTTGCAGTATTATTTTGGCCATTTTGTGGTGGTCATTGTATGCACAGGGTCGCGTGTTTCAGGACAGAGGTGACAGGAAATGGGAGGCAGGGGTGAGAGGGAGTTCACACCGTTCTCACCAGAACCTGAACCGGGCCACACACTGCAACTTGCAGAATGGGAAACAAGCGGGTACCTTCATCTCTGTGCACAACAACCTGAATACAATTCTTTAATTCACATGCCACTTTAATTGCACATATCTGTACATACATAGGCATATTCCCTCTATCTATTCCATTTTTTTTTCATTTTATTTTTATTGTATTTTATTCTATATATTTTTATCTTATTCTATAAGTATTCAACTTACTGTATTATGTTTTAGGAGTCAGTTAGTCGGTCTATTAGAAAGGAATTCTTTACTTTTATTTATTTTTTTGCTAGGACATATTGTGTGCTATCACCGGGTGCGTTGCATTACATTTCACTGCATATATGTATGAAAGTATGTATATGTATGTGACAAATAAAAAATCTTGAATCTTGAATCTTGAATCTTGAATACACTGCAAACTGAACCATCGCCTGGAAAGTCTGATGTATTGGGTCTGCGTAAGACCACTCCCAAACCTACCCATGTATTAATGGCAACAAAAGTGGCGTGCACGGAAAAATTGGAAAAACTGGCGTTACAAATCTTATCCTGGACTTACGGTGCTGGGGATGGAGCGAGTGTCCAGGGTTTGACATGTCTTCTGAGGAAGCAAACTGGTTGCGATCAACTGGTTCACGCTGGCTGAAATTTAGGGAGAGAGGAAATTATAAAAATAATAACAATTACAATAATAATAATAATAATAATAATAATAATAATAGCAATAATAATAATAATCATAAAATAATAATTATAATTATAATAGATTTTAAGGATGGTTGATTTGAAACTTGAAAATCTTTTTTTTAATGCATTTTTTTTATGCATTAAAACAAATTAAGTATTTTTTATGCATATCTTTTATTTAATTTGTGGGTTTGAGTGTGGGGGGGGTGACCTACAGTGTAAACAAGTTAATCTAAAAAAAGTTAAAAAGTTAAAAGATTGATGGTTACCCACCTGGAGCAATGGGAGAGCCACACAGCCCTGAGAACACACAGTCAAGCTCCTGCTCCAGTTCCACCTTAACAACACAACAGGTTGTATGTCATGTTAATATTTTTGTCTGTGTGTGTGTCATCCCAAAATGATTTTAATGCCGTATTCAATATTTAAAATAAGAATCTCCTGATTTACTCTCATTTGAAATGTTTTACTTTACCTATTGTGTGCACAGAATCAAATTTTTCATGTTCTGCATATTTGCCTATTTTTGTTATTTATTTGTCTACACTTGTTCATTTGGCTTTTTGTTGGACCAATTCTTAAAATTAATTGTACATACAAATTATATGTGTCCAACAAATTTACCTCTGGAATCTTGAATCTTGCTATAGATAAACAGATAATGATAACCACATTCTGATGATTAAAAAAAATATATTATTGTGCTGTATTAAACTGACATAATCCCAATTAATCTTGTTTTAAAGTTTCTTAACATGACCCTATGAATCACTTGTGCGTGTGTGTGTGTGTGTGTGTGTTTGAGTGTGAGCGTGAGTGTGAGCGTGAGTGTGAGCGTGAGTGTGAGCGTGAGTGTGAGCGTGACTGTGCATGTGTGTGTGCGTGTGTGCGTGTGTGCATGTGTGTGTGTGTGTGTGTGTGTGTGCGTGTGTGTGTGTGTGTGCGTGCGAGTGTGTGTGTCCCACCCAGAGAGTGTCTATGCCTGCAGGCGTGTTGTGCCAGGTGACGGACAGCGGCAGCACCGTGCTCCTCAGTTTGGTGTAGATGCCATATTGGAAGACGTGCAGATAGGTGTGGTCATACGGGAGAGACACACTGAGAACACGACACACAGTCATCTCCATATCATCAATACTATATCCTCATATTTGTGATTCATTGCAGAAGAAATGCAATGATTGCCGCTTGGCATATATTGCAGCCAGGGGCGGCTGGTATCAACGGGCTAACAGGACTAAACTCATATTTCCCTCCTCATATTTTTGATAAAAAGATGAGAAAATAAGATTAAGCATATACTGTATATCCTCCTATCCCATGTCAATAACTACCTTGAAGCTGATTATTTTGGTGAAAAAGCAGAATAAAAAGCAAAACGCAGGGTGTGAGTAAGGTCAGGGTGGGGCTGGAGGTCATTCCCAGGAGCCCGAAGCTCTGCCTCTCGTTCTGCGTATCAGCCTGTCACAGCGCTGCGTGGCGTATAGATTACATCAAATACATAGTGACCCACCCCCTGCCCCATCTGCAACGCGTTTGGTTTTTTTCCCAGCCCTTCATTTGAATTCATTCATTGCACCGGGTTGAATAAATGAAGCAGAACGCTAACGGGGGGAGGGGTGAAAGGTTCTGCTCTGAATCGTCGAGTCGAGCGTTTCGACTCACTCGACGGAGTGAGTCGTTCGTTTCGATTCGCTCACAACGATTCGTTCATATAAAACTTTATTTATCAGAAAAAAATCTCAACACGGGAAGGCAGCCCAAATATCTGCTGTCAGATATTTGATCGTTTTTAGAAAATGCCTCCTGACCTCTTATCCTCCACCAGGACCCGTCCGTCCTGCAGCACCGTCCGGATCTTGTTGACGACGATCTCCACCCGGACCAGCAGCCCCTCGGCGCCGCCCCGCTGCACCGTCACCTTGCTGCTCACCTGCCCGTGGGTGAAGCTGGTGAGGACCACGGGGCAGGTGGAGCGCAGCGAGAACACGGTGCCGTAGAAGGTGCGGAACACCCCGCTGCCGAAGGTCTGGCACGAGGCTGGATAACAACAACGACAGCAACGACAGCAATGTCAACAACAAATGGTGGACTGCGAAGAAGGTTTCATGGTGGTGCTGTGACGGGAACATGGCCGCAAACAAAGACCAATAGCTTACTACTATATATTCTCAACGCAGTAGCTAGGGCCTGTTTACAAGCTGTAATAGCCGCGGCCCTAGCAGTACAATCCTCTGCAACCATCGTCCTGTACCGACCGTTAACCTTAAAAGTACCACATGCAGTATCAATAGTATTATTGCAGCACAAACTGTCATATCTCCCACCCGCTATACACTTGTCCTGAATGACAGCATTGTTATGACAACCTAATATGGTCATAAAAAAGGTGTACTACTCTGAACCCCGCTACACTATTGCCCACAGCCCGTGATGGTGTACCAAATGACTGCATGACGGCGATACATAAGGTAGTGATGCCCAGGGCAGACTTACAAGACACAGCATTCGATAACTCTGATCTAATAATGTATGTTGATGGCTCACGTCGAAAAAACCCAGATGGCTCAACAACATTGATATAGTGTACATACATCCAGTTAAAATTTTCATTTATATGCGTTATGATTTATGTGCTACTCATGGATTAATTAAAATGTTTTTGTTTTATTTTAGTATAAACAGGGAGGAAATGATGGGAATTGTATAAATACTTTGCTATGCCTGAACATGCGTTACCACACATACTCTACATGTTGTGTACACTCTTCACAATAGACAAACTCAGGTTGAAAGCAGTTAAAAACATTTCCAGTCACACCATCATCCCTTACGTTGTGAAAACTACTCCCTATGTCATAATGCAAACCATGACCATATAAACTTGTGTGTGTCCTGAATAAAGGGTTAGTCTCACGGAGCTGCTCTTAAGAACATCTCTGATCCGACCCTTGTACAAGATAATACATTCACTTTGAGACCAAGAACCTTTTCCTCTTCATTGTTAATTAGAAAACAGGGCATTCAGCAGAATCATTTTTCAAACACCGTCATTTATAACTTTTTATCGCACAACCTATGAAAGTTAAATCTCTGTTTCGGAAAATGGAAAGCTTTTAACACTAGTTGACAAACCCTACACAAGGCAGAGGATTCCCTTACTTAATATTGTAAGATTGTGATTAGTTGATTATTGTGATTATTTTAATATTGTGATTATTTGATTAATGTGATTATTTGATTATTGTGATCAGTTTAATATTGTAATTATTTGATTATTGTGATTAGTTGATTATTGTGATTAGTTGATTATTATGATTCGTTTCAGCTCGTACTCACACTTGTGTGTGTCCGTGGTGAGTACCGATCCATCGGATCCACCGGCCGCAACAACTGCCAAAGATAAATAACATTAGTTCCGGCAAAGTACAAGTTGCAACACAAGACTGACATTTTGGGGACCCTTCCAGAAGCCCTTGAAGGACCCCAGGAGGGTCCCCGTACCGCAAGTTGAGAACCACTGATCTATCATATAGAACTGGTGTATGTATGTGTCTGAGTCTAAGCTTATGAGTCGAGTTTAGTTCCTTATTTTTTACAAAATGGGTATGGGGAATGAGAGCTCAGGAGGTAGAGATGGTCGTCTAAAGGTTGCTGTTTCGATCCCAGGCTGGTTCAATCCCAGGCTCCTCCTCCTGCTAGCAGACTCTAGTGTCCATGAGCAAGACACTTAACCCCTAATTGCTCCCCATGGCTGCGTCCATCGGTGTTTGAATAATTGTAAGTCGCTTTGGATAAAAGCCTCTGCTAAATGATTAATAAATATATCAAGATATAAAAATGTGCAGATGCCATCACCACTCTCTTCATGGAATAATATTTCCATTTATTTTTGCGTTTTCCAGTTTGGGCACATTTTGAACCTATGTGTAAAATAATGTCAATAATAATAATATAAACTATCTAGAGTAATAATAATAATAATAATAACAACAATAACAATAATAATAATAATAATAATAATATACTAATTGTTATAAACCAATAGGGTTCACACACTTTGTGTGGGACCCCTAATAATAAAAATAAGAATAAAAATAAATAAATAAATAAAATAAAAATATTAATAATAATTTACCTGAGGCAAGAGTGAAGCTGGTGAGAAGCATCCAGTGATTGAACGACATCCTCCCTGACTAATGGCAGAAAAAGGTGTTTCTTCCTATTATATACTCTCCCGCGCCACCCACCCCCCTCTCGCTCTCTCTCTCTTCTCAGCAAACCTGCTTAAATTTAACACCAGGAAACAAAACGCCTAATGGCAACTGGCGAAGCCGCCCCAAAAACCCTGACTCCTTTCAGAGAAAGCATTTCCCCGATATCTACTTACATTGCTTATACTTCATACCCAATTAAGCCCATGAGGAAGCAAGAGTTTTCAGAAATGTCAATTCCCAACAGGGAAGGTTATAATAACACACACACACACACACACACACACACACACACACACACACACACACACACACACACACACACACACACACACACACACACACACACACACACACACACACACACACACACACACACACACACACACAGTGAGAGAAAAATGCATATGATCAACTTTTTGAATGATGTTTTGTCCAGGAAAACATCCTTTTTATGTTAGGTAGTTTTAAAACATTGCCTCGGTTATTAAGGAGCCTCCCAGAGTTATGTAAAGAGGCTGTTCGAGTAAGCTTAAAGATTGTACGGATCTAGAGGATCGTTGAAGAAGCTTTGTTAAACTCAGAAACCCCCCTCCCTCAGACAAACGTGTCGCCAGCTGCATGCGGCGGAGACTAGGAAATAGCAGCGGATAATCGGTGCGGAGGACCGCGGTAGTGGTCACAATTGCGTCGATCAAGAGAATCATGGTTTTTGTTTGTTTATTTTTTATTTTTCCATGTTATTCAATAATAAGTCGACATTATTTAATACATAATTATTATAGACTATTTTTGATCCCTCCTAGCAAAAGCGTTGAGGGTAGGTGAGGAACTCCTGGTATTGTCAAGATTACATTAGATTAATTCATAAATGAGGTCAGAATGGTTCTCTCTCTTTTTTTCCTCCCAGCAAAAGCGTTGAGGGTAGGTGAGAAACTTCTGGTGTTGTTAAAAATAAAATGCAATTTATTAATAACTACAGTAAAATTTATAAAAATAAATAGATAAATAAATGAAAAGCCAGCTGTTGGTCGTGTGGTGTGTGGGACACAGGTTGGCGTCCATTCCTAGACAACACTCACATGCGATTTAGAAAAAGATTATATAAATGTCTTTTTAAAAATAAATAAAATAATTATTATTATAATTTTTATCTATTGTCCTGTTTATTTTTTATATTTTTTTCATTATTATGTTGGAGGGTCTGATAATCCAGCTTACCTAGTTAGAAAGTAAGGTAGACTTACTTTCTAACTAGTTGCAGTAAGTACTTACGGAAAAATAGTTAAATAGTTATAGTAAAGGAGTTCAAGGGCCCATTGTGTGACTCTATTTGCAATATAATACACTTTAACATGAATCCTGTGTTATGCAATTGGTGTCTGGGGCATGTGACCACCGACCCGATGGATCAATCTGGAACACTTATGGATGAGTGGAGTTCGGAGAGATTCTATCAGTGTCTTGGGGTGTGTTTAGCCTCCTGGCTGATAAAAATCTCGATGAATCAAGCAATAGATTAGTGTGGTATGTGTTCTGTACATAACATGTCAAACTAGTTTCACACATGAGTCCTTGGTGTAAAAGTAGCATTATAATCTAAAATATCTGGTAGGATTGCAGGAAAGGATACCGTAAGGTTTTCAATTAATTTGAAAAAAAAAAAAATTCTAATAAGGCGAGAGAGAGCTGTAAAGTTAGTGATAGACTGAAAGGATTCGGGAAGATGATGTGGAAGACAATGAAAGTGGGAACGTTTGCACATGATGCATTTGGGATTCTTTGTTTAGGATGGAACTTGGACCAAATTCAGTTGTAAAAGTCATTTTAGGAGGATATTAGTTCAGCTGAGGAAGCTGCAGGACTGTATGATTTAGCTTGTAGTCAAATGGTGCTCTATGTGATTATGGTTTATGAATGGTGTTTAGCAGGCTAAATTAAAATCAAATTTAATTTAAGTGCCAGTTAACAACAGTAGTCTATGTTGAGGTAGTATGAATAGATATTGAACTGTTTGAACTGTTGGATTGTGTTTAGAGAGATGATTGTGATGTTGATCATAGTGGTGTGGTGAGTTGTAACGGGTTTTAAGTTGCTGGAAAGTGTCTTTGGTTCATTTATGCGACTTTGGTTAGGTGAGGAGTAGGATGAGTTTTTGTTTTAGAACTATAGTTTGTGCTTTGTTAATACAATTTATCGCAAGGCATTCCAAATTGATAAAACCAAATTGAATAAAAATTGGGAACAATTGCTTCCAAAATATGTTTTAAGACATCGCGGAGAGCAGATATGATGTATAGTAGCAGCAGAAATGCATTCATTTTTGGTTTATAAAGAGTTATTCTTTTGAGATTTACTTTATTTTTTCCCTTTTGTGTTCTTGTGTAAAAGTGATCTGCTGGTTGAGATAAGATAATCCTTTATCAATCCCACAGAGGGGTAGTCTGCAGTGTTACAGCAGTAACAAATTGGCACAATGGCACAAAGCATTAGTAAATTGGTCATTCTAAATCAAAGGATATGATAAATGAGAAAATAGTATAGATTAAACACTATACCTTAAATTATAATATTGCATGAGTGAATTGTCAGTTTTGGTGTGATATACATTTGTGTTTGTGTGTTTCAAATCCTTACCGGTAATTTTTTTTTCAGTAAGGCTGGTAAGTGCTTAAGTTTAATCAAACAGCATTATTATATTTTTATTATTATTATTATTTTTTACTCTAGAAGTAATCTCGATATGACATTGAATAAGGTACATTTTGATATACAGTATAAAACTTAACAAGTAGGTTAACAAAGAGGAATAATTGTTTTGTTTTGTACGCTAGAGCGGTAATGGATCGTGTATGTTCGCTTACTTAAAATTGAAACACTAAAATAAATGTGAAGATGGTTTTTAATTTGGGCATTCAAAAAATTTTAAGTTTAATCTTGAAAATATCTTGTGGATCGATTAATGTTGTAATAACGTATTGATTAATTAACCAACCCGTCTATTCAGTGTTTTATTTCCTCAGTTTTAAGCAGGAATCCACCGGCTGCAGTTTTGACCAGTGTAGATGTGAATGCGTCTGATGGGGAAGACTTGAAGGACTGACAACAGGATTGATCGAAGAGAGTTGCTCTACAATTGAGTAAGGCCATAACATGTCCAGCATTCAAAGGTCCTTGTAAATTATTGATATTATTGCTATTTGAATTTAACTCATTTGCAAATTTATTTATTTAATAGGCTCAATTGGAAATATTTTTAGATTAAATGCATGCAAGTATATCAATGGATGAATTTAGCTCTATACCCCCTATTGAGCTCCATCGTTAAAAAGTATTAAAGCATCAGATATTATGGAGTGCCCTACAGAACCGGAATCATTTTGATTCGTTCTTAATCAAATATGAAATTCTAGTTGTCTCGTCTGGTTGTGGAAGCAATGTTCAGAAGCTAATTTAATGATTACTGTGTTATCACTCAGGGACACTGTTGTCAGAAGACCCTGGAGTGATTATCTTTATGACACTGCCTGTTACAGTGGAAGACCTCTCCTTTCATCTTATGATAATGTCTGAGAACAACACATTAAGCAACCCAGGGCATTTCACACAGGCCCAAAGGACATTCCTATTTTCCTGATATCCTGCTAAGCGACATGCCTACTCTTGCATTTCAGAGAAGGGCTGTGAAGACCTTGTATACAGAGATCCAGTTTGGCCAACAACAGGCTAAATAACTTGAGTAACTGAATAACTGCCCTCCACCATTGACCATCAAGTGTTTGGCCTCCAAGTACAGCAAACGCACAATTAAAAAAACATGTTGTGCACAGGTCAGGAGCCGTATCAACTGTGCTCCTTTGGACCTGCATTCGGTGATGTCACTGCTTCAGACAAAACACCAAACTGAATGACTGTGATCGGAATTTTCTACTCCAAAAAGGAGCTGTGGAATGACTGACCAGCTGAAGTCCTGCTGGAAATTATATCTGTGTGATTACCATGGTGGCTGCTTCTGCGTTTTCTCAATCTGTCTATCCTGAGAGTACACAGATTATAGACAAAAGTGATTGCTTCATTGATTTGCAAATATGTTGATAATAGCCCTTCTAGGTTTTAGATGGTCTCAAAAGGTGTTAACTTGATTGCAAATGCAAAATAACCTCTCAATTGTTCTCAAATCACACTGCAGAATGATGTGACTTCTTGTTGAAAACTCACTGGCCAAAAGGTAAGACTAGCAGTTCCAAGCTTAGCGCATAATATATTAATTTTTTAGGAGTTGAGTAACTTAAATTGACCATGAGATAATAGATAGCTGATCAAATGTTATTGATCAACGCCAGTTAGGCTTCCATTAGATTGATGACTGCTGAGATCTCAGGATTGTTGATTGCAGTTATTAATTGTACCTTTAAGGGTATAAATAAGAACTATAAAAAATAAATAAAGAAATAAAAAATAGGAATATAGTATTGAATGCTAAATATTAAAATGTTTTAGTATGTGAATCACCTTTTTCCTTACCCTCTCTAGTTGCATAACTCATTGTTGAAGTTATGTGGAGTCAGAGTACCGAAATTTATTTTGACCGATTTTGATTTTATTAATGGCAGCACAATAATTGGAACGTTTATGGTTTATTGATATGCTTGCGTTGTGGATACACAGGACTTCCTAAAATACTTAGAATAACATGTTCACAGTTTCTTTTTTTCCTCTTATAACTCCAGCCAGCACAAAAGAACGTTCATTATTTGAGTCATGACATTTATTTAATTTTTTCTCATCAGGGTCACACCCTGGCATTTCTTGGCTGTTGTGGTTATTGTTGTTTTCGGATTGTGGAATGAGGCAATGCTTGCTCAGCCATTAGACGCCAGCATTTTGCACGAGCTCCATGTTGGGTTTGCTGGATTACTTTAACTGTGGATGAGGGGGATGGTTTTTTGTTAGCTGTGTTGTTGCAATCTTATAGAGATGAATTACATCTTGTTGCATACTATGCTCTGAAACTCGGTGCCTTTATCTTGCTACGAAGCAAACCGGCTCGTTTCTCTCAGACACCTGTCCACCATCAACATGTCCAACTTTCACCTCGCTTACTCCAACTTCTCTTCTTCCCTCTTATGGACATTCACATGATTGCTTGACAGCGATAGCCGCTGTGGCTCCGCCCCGCCCAGATCTTGCTTCTGAGGTTCTTGAAAAGTTCAACTACGATGATTTAAACTCATGACTACAACAAAAAGGAGGGTTTCCGTCTGGTTTGTTTGTCCATCATTTGTTGTTTTTTTTGTATAAAAAGGTGTTTGTCTATCATTGTACAACCGGTTGTGTTTGTGTTTCTATCCGTTGTAAACTGTCTTTTGTTTTATTTGGTTGCATGAATATGCACAGGCGAGTGTGATAGGGTGTGGTGGAGCTGATTGATGAGACATACAGAACATCTGTTTAATGTTGTGATGTCATAACCCCCCCATTTTGATCTTCCTATTTGTGTTGTTTACATTAATGTACTTGATCCCATCTCTATAGGAAATGTTGCACCAATGCAGCCAACAACGCCGCCGTACCCAATATTGCTCTTGTCTAATAACGATGGTTGTCTCCTCCACAGATCTAGTCGGCTATTCAACATAACTGTTTGGGAAAGCACAGAATTATTCCCTATGCCCTGTTTTACATTCACACAGATCACTGTGGACACTCTTCTCCACCCACTCCACCCTGCCTGTGCTCTCTTCTCCACCTCTCT
Source organism: Zeus faber (assembly GCF_960531495.2). NCBI lineage: Eukaryota > Metazoa > Chordata > Actinopteri > Zeiformes > Zeidae > Zeus > Zeus faber. The sequence goes on from NC_137208.1 coordinate 6,709,844, forward strand.
CCCACACTCTCCGCTGCTTTGAATGGTCGACCCCAAGTACTTGAACTCATCCGCCTTCTCCACCTTCAATCCTTGCATTCTCAGCTTTTCGCTGCCCTCCCTCCCATGCAGGCACATGTATTCTGTCTTACTCCTGCTGACTTTCATTACTCTTCTCTCTAATGCATGCCTCCACTTCTCCAGGCTCTCCTCCACCTGCTCCCTACTCTCGCTGCAGATCACAATGTCATCCGCGAACATCATAGTACAAGGAGACTCCTCCCTGATTTTATCTGTTAACCTGTCCATCACCATTGCAAACAAGAAAGGGCTCAGAGCTGATCCTTGATGCAATCCCACATCCACTTTGAATGCCTTCGTCACGCCTACTACACACCTTACTATTGTCTGACTGTCCTCATACATATCCTGTACCACTCTTATGTAATTCTCTGCCACCCCCGACTTCCTCATGCAATACCACACTTCCTCTTTCAGCACCCTATCATATGCTAAATTTCGAAATACACAAAGATGCATTGCAACTCCCTCTGGCCTTCCCTGTACTTTTCCATCAGCATTCTTAAAGCAAACATTGCATCTGTAGTACTCTTTCCTGGCATGAAACCATACTGCTGCTCGCTGATCCCCACCTCTCCTCTTAACCTAGCCTCCACTACCCTTTGTCATAGCTTCATGCTGTGGCTGATCAACTTTATTCCCCTGTAGTTACGACAGGGGAATAAAGTTGATCAGCTCTGTACGTCATCCTTATTCTTGAAGATGGGTACCAGTACACTTCTTCTCTACTCCTCCGGCATCCTCTCCCTTTCCAGGGTGGTGTTAAACAGTATCATTAGGAACGCCACTGCCATCTCACCTAATCATTTCCATGCTTCCACAGGTATGTAATCTGGGCCAACTGCCTTTCCACTCTTCATCTTCTTTAATGCTGTTCTCACCTCATCCTTGCTAATTTGCTGCACTTCTTGATCCACTATCCCCGCATCATCCACTCTTCTCTCCCTTTCATTTTCTTCATTCATCAACTCCTCAAAGTACTCCTTCCTCCTTCTCAACACACTCTCCTCACTAGTCAGCACATTTCCATCATTATCCTTCATCACCCTAACCTGCTGTACATCCTTCCCAGCTTGGTCCCTTTGTCTTTCCAATCGGTACAAGTCCTTTCCTCCTCCCTTACTGTCCAACCTCTCATACAACTCGTCGTTTGCCTTTTCCTTTGCCTTTGCCACTTCTCTCTTCGCCTTGCACCGCATCAGCTTGTACTCCTGTCTATTTTCTTCATCTCTCTGACTATTCCATTTCTTCCTCGCCAACCTCTTCTGCTCTATGCTTTCCTGTACTTCCTCATTCCACCACCAAGAGTCCTTGTCGTCCTTCCTCTTCCCGCATGATACACTGAGTACATTCTGGGCCGTCTCCCTCCCCACTTCTGCAGTTGTTTCCCAGTCATCTGGGAACCATTCATTCCCACCTATGGCCTGCCAGACCTCTTCCCTAAATTGCATACAACACTCCTCCTTTTTCAACTTCCACCATTTTATCTTTGGCTCCTCTTTCACTCTCTTCCTCTTCTTGGCCTCCAGAGTCATCCTACACACCACCCTCCGATACTGCCTAGCAACACACTCCCCTACCACCACTTTGCAGTCACTAATCTCTTTCAGATTGCACCTCCTGCATTAGATGTAGTCCAGCTGAGTGCACCTTCCTCCACTCTTGTATGTCACCCTGTGTTCCTCCCTGTTCTTGAAATACGTATTCACAACAGCCAATTCCATCCTTTTGGTGAAATCCACCAACATCTGTCCTTCCACATTCCTCTCCTTGACACCATAGCTACCCATCACCTTCTCATCACCTATGACTCTGATCCCTTCGCCAACATGCCCATTGAGATCTGCTCCAACGACCACTCTCTCCCTTGGGGAGGCTCTCCACCACTACATTCAATTCACTAAAGAATTATTTTTTCTCTCCCATCTCACACCCAACTTGGGGAGCATATGCACTGACCACATTCATTATCACCCCATCAACTTCCAGCTTCATGCTCATCACTCTGTCCGACACTCTCGTCACCTCCAAAACACTCTTGACATATTCCTTCTTCATGACTATCCCTACCCCAGTTCTCCTGCCATCCACTCCATGGCAGAACAGTTTGTACCCGGCTCTGATACTCCTGGCCTTACTCCCCTTCCACCTGGTCTCTTGTACACATAGTACATTTACCTTCCTTCTCTCCATCAGGTCACCCGGCTCTCTCTCTTTACCCTTCACAGTGCCAACTTTCAAAGTTCCTACTCTCAACTCTACTCTCCGACCCTTCTTCCTCTCCTGCTGTCGCCGGACACGCCTTCCCCCTCTTCTTCTTCGGCCGACAGTAGCACAATTTCCACTGGCACTCTGTTGGCTAACGGCACCAGTGGTGGTTGTTGTTATCCCGGGCCTCAACCCATCCGGTGCAGAAATCAGATTTGTTGTCCGCATGTTTGCTTTGGCATGGTTTTTACGCCGGATGCCCTTCCTGACGCAACCCTCTCTCCGGCTTGGGACCGGCACTGATGATACACTGGCTTGTGCACTCCCAGTGGCTAGATTGGTGTGTTTATTGATAAGTCCTAAAATCCAACGGTGGCTCGTGGGCCAAAAGGAACAAATCAGGGCTCGCAGGCCAATGTATATAAATAGTAAATGCGGAATCACTGCTTACCGATCTCCCGCGATCGGTGCGGTGGCTTGTGTATTGCAGATCTTGCCCTGTGTGTCCCATCTCCCAGGCACGCCGATCCCTACTGCGGGGACACACACACACACACACACACACACACACACACACACACACACACACAAAATAATAACTTCTTGTTTTTGGGATTAGGTAAATCGTTTTCCTCTGTACGACTGGGGTTTTTGTCTTGTGCGTTGTCATAGTATAGTGTAGATAACCCTTACTGGTCTTTTACTCTTCTCTGGTCAAATGTGAGAAGAGAGTTTTGGCCAATTTGAGACACGGATATCCTTGAATTCTGTCTGGGATATTTGGTTATGAGAGTATATAGATTCGAGCACGACAGAATTGAAGGATATCTCTGCAGTATAATTGGATTGTATTCAATTTATATGTCATTTTCTGATCCCATTGCCTCAATATATGAAATTTTAGCATTCTTGCATTTTCCTTGAGGTGTTGGAACAAAAGGAGGGAATGTTTGAGAAAAATGCATATGATCAACTATTTGAATGATGCTTTACCTGTTTTGTATAGGACAATAGCCTTTTGTTGGTTATGTAGTTTTAAAACATTGCCTCTGGGTTATTGACGAGCCTCCCAGAGTTATGTAAAGAGGTTGTTCTTTCATAACGATGACAATCGCAGTTTTGAAGAACCAGATCTCATTCCATCCTCAACCAACCTTGTGTGAAGATAAGGATAACCCCAAGGGGGGCTTAAAAGAGCATTGTGTGTTTGTTTATGGCATAGTTGCATTGTGTTTGTGACCAGAGTCTTGACTGTTAAATCACTGTTTAAGGGTAACATCCGAGGAGACAATTGAGGTGCACAGTGTTGTAAATGACACCTGACCAATGACACACAACCTCTTTGGTATAAAGCCCTCTTCATCATCAATAGGGGTAGATTGATCAGAACACTGCTATGGAACAGCACTGAATCTTTCCCTTTATTCTGCAGAATAAATACTTTTAATACTCAGTTTAATAATCAGTTTTGTTTCCTTGTAGCGGGCAGATTAACCTCACCAACCACACACGAGAATTTCTCCAACAACACACACACACACACACACACACACACACACACACACACACACACACACACACACACACACACACACAGATTCTCAAGACCCCTCAAAAGAAAACAAAAAAGAGCAGAAGAGGGAGAAAAAAAATGTATTTTGTAAAATAAGCAAACTCCACTGGGACACATTCAGTCACATGATCAGTATCTGTGGGAACTGAATCAAATTAAGGCATTCAATTCTTAAATCTAAAAAAAAAAAAAAGTTGAATTACTCTTGATTTCATCTCATATTTTCTACAAAATACAAAAAAAATCGAAGCACCCATCAAAGAAAAGGCTTATCCTGGGTTTTACCTGTTTCCTTCTTGGCTAAAGTTATATGTGGCTCGCAAACGATTCGGCCACGGCGAACAAATCCGTCAAATGATTCTGGAGTCTGTAGTCACCCCGACAGAGGAGTTGTTCGCAACTGGCTGCAGACAGGCAAGAGGGCGTTCACTGACTCTGGATCTTAAATTCCCGAATGAACAGAGCAACGTGCACGAACAAGCTCCTTGTGTTTCGATTGACAATTCGGCGATTCCCAAAAACTGAAAATAATCCCCTAAGTACTAAATTAACGATTTACAGTAAATTATGCAAAACCAAAAATCCATCGTTTTGACATCAAGTTTTCTCGCGTGCGTTCCGGGGTCCAACAGAGCTGAACCCTGTTGCTCCTCCCTCGCTCACCCTCGCTCACCCTCACGTTTCACCACCCGAATGAAACGCACGAAGGGACGGAAAAAATTAGAACGACTCTTCTTTATGCCGAGTGACTCGTCGAGGCCCCGAATCTGAGGAGAGGAGTTGAACCTCTCGTCACGAAAACGGCTTATTTATTAGGTTTCCTCGGGTCCGGTTCTATGACAAGTGACGCTTTGCCTTTTGTCGAATGTGTGTGTGCGTGACCGGGACGACTCCAACGTCAAACAAGGGGGAAGAATGACAAACAAAAAAAGAGAAAAATGTAAAGTGCCTCAGTGGAGATTTTAGTTTGTTCACATTTGTTTACCTTATCGCCATCTAAATTGAGAGTCAGATAGTATCGACAGAGTCTTAATGTCCAATGTATTGTCCAGATTTTATCTCCCATCAATGGTGGCAATGGTCAGAAATACCTGGTGATGTTTCACCATGTGAGATGTTTCCCTGCCTTATAAATTCATTTGAAAGTTGTTGCTGCGTGAAAGCAATAATGGAATTGCGACCTGATTTTACTGCTAATTTCGATGTTCTTTGCTGATAGCAAGAAAACATGATTGAACCATGACGTTATAGCAAAAAATAAATAAATAAGCCAGTCAGAAAGGGTTTAAGCAAGGCGCTGCATGGATCAATATTGTATAATATAACATCATTTAATATAATATTGTATATAGACAACACTCCACCAGACCAGGTTGTGCGGGGCAGGAGGGGTGCGAGGTGATTGGGTTTGACTTGTGCCTGAAGGACTTGCTACCATCCAGGTGCCCCGCGCTGAGCACACTCTGCTACGTGGACGGGCACTCGGCGCTCACGTCGGGTGGGGCGTCTGGTCGGCTGCGGTGAGACGGGCCTCGCCCTTAGGCGGCAAAGCAACACAACCTTTCCTACTTGAAGGACGGGTGGGCATGGGGTCCCGCCCGCTCGCCTGTGGGGTGCAAGTCTGTTGCGGTCCGTGCCTGGGGCCCGCGGCCTGGATTCTGTGCCTGCAGCTGCGTCTCGTGCCTACACTTTGGGGTGGGTTGTATGTGAGCGCCCCTGGGGTGCGGGGTCTCCTCGAGCTCCCCGGGACTGGGTTATGCTCCTCGGGGTCCGGTGTGGGGGTTACTCCACGGCCCTCCGGCTTCTCTGGGGGCCCGGGGAGCTTCCGGGGCCGCAGGGCAGGGTGCTCGGGGATTTCCTGCAGCCGTAGGGTGTCTACGCGGCTGCGGAGCTCGGAGGGGACTTCGGGGCCCTTTCTCATGCATGGCGCCACGACATAATACGGACCATCTACACCAGAAGGAACTGGGATAAGTCATGTACACTCACCGGTGGACACCTTACACACACACACACACACACACACACACACACCGCCACACCTGTTTGGAGTGCACCCCAGCACCCTCCTGGTTGCATTCCTCTCCTCCCTCACTTACTGCCATTACTATGACAGGAGGAGGCCACCTGACCAGTTGTAGTTCCAGTTTATCTGGACCTAAATCACTGTTTGTCATGTTGTCGTCCAGGGTTGGTTCTATGTATAATGGTCTCACCTGTGGTGATCCTCCCCCTCTTGGTGTAGTGATCAGTCGTTTATAGACCAAAACATGATAAACAGTTCTCCAAAGAGGGTGTTGGTATAACTCTGTATAACCAAAAACTGTGCTCTTGTCATCCTCCACAGGACAGTTATTGATTTAACAATTAATAAAGAGTTGCATTGCAGGTTGAGAAGTTTAACTCCACTTGCAGACTAACTCTGTCCTGGATGTAATGGTACAAGTACTCTGTATGTCCAGCATGCTGACAGCACAGGTTAAAAAAAAAAAAAAAAACCACACACACACACACACACACACACACACACACACACACACACACACACACACACACACACACACACACACACACACACACACACACACACACACACACACACACACACACACACACACACACACACACACACACAGTTCCAAATCATTATGCAAATGACAGTCAGTATAATTTAAGTAATCAACCGCTCGGGTATTATTCGAATGTTATTGAACAATTCTCCCAATGATAACAGTATTTTTTTTCAAAAATAAAAGAAATAAAAAACTTAAAATGCACTGTTCCAAAGTTTTAAAAACATTTTATTGGTCATTTGTTGAATGTGCAGCATTAGGTCATATTTACTGAAATCAAAAGCTATTTCAATCAAAAACATCTTAACAGGCCAAGTTTCATGTGAACATAGGAGCCTTCTTTCATATCACCTTCACTGTTCTTGCCTCCATTGAACTTGTGAGTTTTTGGAGAGTTTCTGCTTGAATTTCTTTGCAGGACGTCAGAACAGCCTCCCAGAGCTGCTGGTTTGATGCCAACTGCCTCCACCCTCATAGATCTTTTGCTTGAGGATGATCCAAAGGTTCTCAATAGGGTTGAGGTCAGGGGAGGATGGGGGCCACACCATGAGTTTCTCTCCTTTTATGCCCATAGCAGCCAGTGACAGAGGTATTCTTTGCAGCATGAGATGGTGCGTTGTCAGGCATGAAGATGGTTTTGCTACGGGAGGCACGGTTTCTTCTTTTTGTACCAGGGAAGAAAGTGCTCAGTCACAAACTCTATATACTTTGCTGAGGTCATTTTCACACCTTCAGGGACCCTAAAGGGGCCTACCAGCTCTCTCCCCGTTATTCCGGCCCAAAACATGACTCGGCCACCTCCTTGCTGACGTAGCAGCCTTGTTGGGACACTACTCCATCCATCTGCACCATCCAGGGTTGCACGGCACTCATCAGTAAACAAGAACGAAAATGAGTCTTCATGTATTCCTGGGCCCCCTGCAACCGTTTCTGCTTGTGAGCATTGCTTAGGGGGGGCCCAAAAGTAGGTTTATGCACAACTCCAAGCCTCTGGAGGATCCTACACCTTGAGGTTCACAGGACTCCAGAGGCACCAGCAGCTTCAAATACCTGTTTGCTGCTTTGTAACGGCATTTTAACAGCTGCTCTCTTCATCCCATTAATTGTTCTGGCAGAAACCTTCCTCATTCTGCCTTTATCTGCACCAACCCGTCTATGCTCTGAATCAGCTACAAATCTCTTCACAGTACAATGATCACGCTTAAGTTTTCGTGAAATATTAAATGTTTTCATACCTTGTCCAAGGTGTTACACTATTTGAGGCTTTTCGGCAGCAGAGAGATCCTTTTTCTTTCCCATGTTGCTTGAAACCTGTGGCTGCTTAATAATGTGGAACGTCCTTCTTAAGTAGTTTTCCTTAAATTGGGTTCACCTGGCAAACTAATTATCACAGGTGTCTGAGATTGATTTCAGTGATGCAAAGAGCCCTGAGACACAACACCATCCATGAGTTCAATTGAAAAACAAAAAATTAAATGTTTATGACACTTAAATCAAATTTGCATAATAATTTCGAACGCCGTGTATATATGAATATATATAATCTGATTTATTCAATATTTTGGATGTACAGTTTACACATTTTCCAATCCACATTTTGTCAAAACAAATACATATTAATTATATATTTCTTCAGTCAATTTGGATCAATGTCCTGGGTCCCCTGCAGTACCGATGCATCCCCACTAGGTGGCGGGCCCTACAATTTGGGGACCACTTTGAATGATCTTGCTTTTAACCCACTGCGTCTGTTGAAAGAGGGTTTTGGTTACGGAAGGTATTCTCTTGCATGTTCATTTGTGTCAGGGTTTCTTATTGGTTTGGTTCGACACATAAGCCCACTTCACACCGAATCCGGCGACGACAAACCGGAAGTCCGTTCGTTCCGAGGGGGGGGGGGGGGGTCGGGATTCCGCACACAGGCCGGTGTGGGCGCTCTGCTGTGCCGGATTTCCACCTGTCTTCGAGGCTCCGGGACTTGTTCACATTTTCCAACTCTCGCGATAAATTTCAGAGCCGACACTACGACCGGAAAGTTACATCAGTCGAGTTGTTTTGATTGGAATTGGGCCTAAAACTAAGTAAATAAGTCATGCACTGTGTATAAAATAATGACATTAATAACATTGACATTGGATGCCACCGTTTTCCCTTTCAATGAATCAAATTTTACATAAGTGAGTTGGGTGTATTTCATAATTTGCGCACTTTATGACTATATAAAGTATATATCGTAGTGACTTTATAAAGGAAGTTTTAAACTCTCAGTCGTGGAAAATGGTAAATGTCAAGCTGCACATTTTGGTATTTTTTTGTACTTTTAGAGTTTATAGAGCTTATTGTGCGTAATCACTGGGTGTCATGACATTTCACTGCATATATGTATGACCGTATGTACTGTATACGTATGTGACAAATAATCTCTTGAACCTGAACTTGATCCAAATATTCCCTGTGGTACTGGAAAAAGCCAGTGATGCGAAACCCAGACGCAATTCATCCAACGGCCACTAGGGGGAGGATCAGCCGGTCGGACGCATTAACAGATTTGGTGTAAAACGTACTTTGCTATGCAAGCTGCAAATTGCAGCAGTACAAAAAGCAGAACACATCCCTTTAAACTTAAAAAAACCTTCTTGAACGGATGGAGCGGGACGTAGGGTGTAATTTCCCCTATTTTACTTTTTCACTTATTGCACACCACCTAACCAATAGTTTGAGACCATTACTGTGAGGTATTTAATATGTCATTACATCACACGCGCCAAATGGACCAGCTGCTCGGCCCTGGGAGGCTTCTCCGTACGACTGCTCAACACAATGACTGTTGATGCTGTAAAATAACCAGAGAGTGTTTTTTAAATGGCTTCTTGCCTTCAAGAGGACCCCCCCCCCCCCCTTCCCCGGTGTTTTACGAAACACCTTTGCCTCCACCCATGTTGGATGTGGTTAAATAAAGGGGAAACAAGATGGACAAACAATTTGAAGTGATGAATGAGCTCGAGCACTCAAATATTGATCTTCGGCTCCAGAGAGTTGCACAAGAGCCGGAGAGCTGCTCTGAGGGATGACACCTCTGATTGATGGGGAATCAGTGTGCGTGTGTGTGTGTGTGTGCGTGTGTGTGTGTGCGTGTGTGTGTGTGTGTGTGTGTGTGTGAGACCTCTGACCCCGTGACCCCTGACTCCTCCTTCCTACATTGGAAAAATAATTACAGTGGTACCTTGACTTACGGGCTTAATTCGTTGCGTGACAGAGCTCGTAATTCAGTCTGCTCGTAGAGCAAATCAATTTTCCCCATTGAAATTAATTGAAATGCCATTAATCCGTTCCAGCCCCCCCCAAAAAACACCCCGATTTTTTTTGTTACGTGTTTTTAAATAAGATGAATGTATTTATAAATAACAAATATTGTATAAAAACATAATAAAACATAATAAAAGAGAATGTAAAGAAATAAACTGGTTTCATAAAGTGTATTTACCTTGTAGATCAGACGACTTGGACTGACGGAAGATCCTGGCGGAGGTGGAGGGTGGAGGAGATAGGCGGAGGAGGTTGGAGGAGTTTGTTCCGTTTCGTGTTCTTTCTTTAATTGCTACAATTTATATATATATATATATTTTTTTTTTCACTTCACTTTCGCTTAACTTAAAAAAAAACGAAACTTAATCTTCTTCACCGATGTTTTTCCTTTTTGGCCACGCCTTCCTCACTTCCTCACTTTCAATAACAACCTGTCCGAGGAGATCGGTTTCATCCTGCCTTTCAGAATGTTTCGGTAATGAGTTCGGCAAGCGTCGTTATGCAGCGGCGACGCGCGACCAGTCGCAACTTTTTCTGGGCATTTCCTTCCGGTGAACTCCGAAAGTCTCTCCCACATTCCCAACATTTCCTTCGTCTCACTTGTGGAGATGAACCTCCTCCGCACCTTGCTCCTCCGCGGCACCAATTTCCTGCAAAAACCTCCGCAGGCTGCTGCGGCTCTAGCTCCTTCAACTCCTCCGTCGCCAGTTCCTGGGAGTGCTCCTCGATGAGCTTCTTCGTCCCCCTCCAAGCCCGTGGACTTTCCGAGGGACACGACCTCCTCCGCCGCTGCCGCTTCGGGTTCCAATCCTTCCGAGCCCCTTTCGGACAACACCTCGGGCCGCGGCTTCGTCCGCGCAGGGTTGAGGGTCCTCCTCGTCACACCCTGCCAGGCCGTATCCACAGCTCTGAGGCATAACACCGCGTTGTCGTGGTCCTTCCGGAACTCTGGGAGGGTGAGGTGTGTGTTCTCCGTCACCTCAAAGCAGCAGCGGAACTTGGTGAAGAGCTTCTTGGATATTCGAAATCACCTGCTGGTCCATGGGCTTCAGGATGGGGGTGGTGCTGGGTGGAGGGTAAAAAACCTTTATGAACGCGAACCCCCCTCGAGGACGTTGTCCAGCATGAGAAGGGCTTGCAGGGGTATCTTATTTTCCTGGAGATACTTCTCAACGGCAGGACCAGAGACCAGGTTTACCCGCTCCACAGAGAACTGCCTGGTGAGCTACGCCTTCGGGTTCGCCCTCCTCATCACCTGCATTTTTTTCCTTTTAGGATCTTACGCGACTTAAAGGCTGCGGTGTTTTCCGGGTGGTATACGAGCAGCGGCTGGATCGCGCAGTCGCCACTGGCATTGGTGCACAGTGCGAGGGTTAACCCATCCTTCAGGGGTTTGTGGCCTGGCGTCTTCTGCTCCTCTGCAATGACGTCAGCCCTCCTCGGCATCACAGCTCTCTCGCCACAGCTGACGACTTGCTGGGGGAGTGTATCCTCCGGCTTCTATCATCTCTGCAAAAATTTTGGGGTAACCCTCAGCTGCCTCCACATCCGAGCTCGCTGCCTCGCCACGCCTGACGACGGGGTGAACGCCGCTCCTCTTTTTAAAATTCGCGAACCAGCCCCGACTGGCTTTAATTGACTCCTCCCATGCCTCGTCCGTTGAAGTGCCTGGGGTTGGCGGCAGCAAATCAGTGCAGATCATTTTTGCCTTCCCGCAGATGACACCCTCCGTCACGCCATCTCCTGCGAGCTGCTTCTCCGTCAACCAACCACACCAACAGCAGATTCTCCATCTTTTCATGGACGGCGGTCCGCAGCTTAGACACTATTTTGACGCCCTTGGCTGGCGTAATACCCTTTATCGCCTCCTTCTGCTTCAGTATGGTACATATCGCAGAAGTGCTACGCTCATACTGCCTCCCAAATCCATCACACGCACACCTCCCTCGTGTTTTTCTATGATTTCATGCTTCAAGTCAATGGACATCATCCGCTTGTTCTTCTCAGCACGTACTTTCTTAGGACCCAGGGTTAGAAAAAAAAACCTGGCAAAATAACTGCACAAAAAGCACAAAATGCGAGCACAAAACACGAAAGAGATGCTTCCACCGTCAGGTAACCACGTGAAGTGAAGGAGTGAGACGCTGGATGCTGGATGCTGGAACCTTGATGCTTTATGCTGGAAGCTGGATGCTGGATGCTGGAAGCTGGATGCTGGATGCTGGATGCTGGATGCTGGATGCTGGATGCTGGATGCTGGCCGCATTCGCTGGCCACGCCACCTAGCGGCGGCGTTCCTGAAGCTCGCTCCTTGTAACTCACATTTTTGCTCGCAAAGCAATGCAAAAAAATCTACGGAACGAAGGCTCGCAACTCGGAAAACTCCTTGGTTAGTGCGCTCGTAACTCAAGGTACCGCTGCCCACTGCCCGTGAAAAGATGGAGAATCTGCTGTTGGTGTGGTTGACGAAGAAGTAGTAATAAGTGTCTCTCTCTCTCTCTCTCTCTCTCTCTCTCTGGCCCATTACGCTTCACCCTTACAACCTTCCCCGTATTGATCCCGCTCCCATTTAACACCACAAAATCTGCGCCGACCGCAGCTGAGAGAGGGGGAAATGATCCGAAACAGAAGAGATGATTTAACGTGCTAAGCGTCTCATCAAAAAAAGAGAATAGTTCATCACGGAGGAGTCTGTTTCTTTGGTGGGAGGATTTATTTTTATTGGGTTTTCATACAATTTTGTGTGTGTTTGTATGTGTATGTGTATGTGTGTGTGTGTGTGTGTGTGTGTGTGTGTGTGTGTGTGTGTGCGTGTGTGTTATGCGGGAGACTGTGTTGTGTGTTCACTGGGTTTACTGAGTGTCTTTGGGAATCTACTGTATAATGTATTTTTCCCAAACATATGCCTTCGGTGGTTTAGTGTAGAACGTTTATTGAGACTGAATGTAAAAAAGCAAGTTCAAACAGTGGTAAAATGTTAAGAAATGTCCCATTTTTAGATTTATTGTATATTGATTCATGTTTTCTTGTCCGTGTAATTATTTAGGTTTATTTTGGTTTATTTTATTGTTCATTTTTAGGTTTATTGCATGTGGCCATTTCCCCCATTTTTATCCTATTGATTTATTATTATTGCAAATATTTTTTGATGGGACCTTCTGTAACACTTCTCTCAGGGGATGATTAAAGTATTTGAAAGTGTGTTACTGCAGGTCGTCCTGCAGGAGGCGACACTTTCCTTTAATTTCCAGGAAAAATAGTGGAATAAACGATTGCGGCCACAGGAGCCCTTATTAAATTGCACTGGGAAAAGGTCTGTTTAAAGTAGGTCTCTATGACCAGCTAAAGTTTCGCTTTTTGGAGTTATTCAATTTGATTTTGTCTCATATTTTAATTGGCTTTGCCAATTAATTGCGGCACAATTGTTGCCAGCTTGTATTATAACATTAATCTGTGAATAATAATGATAATAATGACATAATATTAAAATACTTGGACAAAACATAAAAGCATTGGTATGAAACTGGGCCCGTGTTTTGTTCATCCCGTTATTCATGTATCTGCTTTTCACTAAATGGCAATAACCCCAAAGGAAAAATATATCACAATCTCAATAAGGAAGCATCAGATTCAGTTTAATGTTTACTTATTGTTATTAAATGTTTTTTGGCTGCTTTTCATCGTGTCTATTTGATTGCCTTCTATTTATGGAAAGGACGTTGAGTTGCACGTTGTGTATGAAATGCGCCGTACAAATAAAGGTTATTTTTATTATAAGAGGTCCAGCCCTGAAGGGGCGGGAGCCCTAATGCTATTGCTTATGAAAAACTGATGTAGTGGTTTCTGGATGTCATGGGTCCGCCGCTCTCACAGACAAGATGAAATGTGTATTTGGGGCAGTTCCAACATGCCGTCATCCAAGTTTGATCCAGATCGGTCCACTAATGTCGAATAATTAAATAATATTTATTATTTTTTTATCATTGCTGCAACGCACACACATGCGCAAATGAGAGGTCACATGAAAGCATTGCAGTCTGGTGATTGGTCAGCAACCGGGTCCTCACCAAGATTGCAGCATTCGTCGATGGGACTGACGTCAGACTTGATGTCATCTTAGTTTATTTATTTATAGGTTTATAAAATATATTATTATTATTATGGTAAAGGCAGTTTTCTGTTGATTTACAAAGTGCCATAAAATAATTCTGTTCCCCAAAATGGATGATGATAAATAATCGTGATCACAATATTGACTAAAATAAATTTCAGAATGATAATCGCTGTTAGTTGCGGCGTAGGAAACCCACCCACAGCCACAAACACTGCCTCATCATAGAATTACACTGTAACCAGGCCAGAACAAATGGACTTCTGCAGCCACAAAACACATCTGAACAGAGATACAAAGCACACTCTTCCATTGAACTTTTACAAAGGGACGACTACCCTGGACCCTGCATATTGCTGCATGCAGCTATAATTATGAATTATTATAATCACTGCTATCTGATTGACTTCTATTCATGGAAAGCACTTTGAATTGCATGTTGTGTGTTTCTATACAAAAATATAGGTGACTATGGTTGTCATAATTATCCTAATCATCACCATCATCATCATCATCTTCACCATCATCATCATCATCATCATCGCCATCATCACCATCACCATCATCAACATCACCATCATCATCACCAACATCATCCCCATCATCACAATCACCATCACCATCACCATCCCCATCATCATCATCATCATCATCGTCACCATCATCATCATCATCACTATTACCATTATCACCATCATCATCATCACCGTCATCATCCCCATCATCACTATCACCATCACCATCATCATCGTCACCATCATCATCATCATCATCACTATTACCATCATCATCATCATCATCACCACCATCATTGTGAATAACTCAAACCAATTAACCTTGAACTCATCTGGAAAAGGGGCACTGTGACGTCAATACCAGTTGCTTTATGTCTTCAGACAATATTTCCTTACGTCACAGCGACGCTGGTAGTGACGGACTCCTCCTTTCTGTCCCCATCTCTCCACCCTCAGCGCTCCATCCTCTCCTCTCTCCTCCGCTCGCATCAGGACCACAGGGCGCCGCTCCGCATCCACCCCGGAGGAAAACTTGGCTCAACTTCAACCCTGAGGGGGAGGAGGGGCAAACAAAAGTGCTTTGGGGAGGGTGGAGACAGCTGAAGTGTGGCTGAAAGTGTTATGTGTATTTTTGTTGTTGCTGATTTTTTGGGTTTTTTTTTCCATACATTTTCTATCAATATTAGGAAACAACCGTGTGAACAGCGCGTGTGAGAGCAGCGTCTTCCCCGCCTCATGTCGCGCAAGTCGGGCGACCATGAGTACAACCTCCGCAGCATGAGCAACCTGATGGGCGAACGGAGGAAGAAGAGGGCGAGCGACGGCGGGGAGCGGAGCCTCATCCGAGCTCCGTCCGCCGCCAGCATCAGCAGCCAAGCGGCGGCGGCGGCGGGGTCCCCCAGCTCCAGCTCTGCGTCCGCGTCCGCGTCCGCCACCGCCGCCGCCGCCGCCGCCGCCTCCACCGGGGACCTGGAGCGGGCGGCTCGGAAGCAGTTCCAGCAGGACGTGACGCCCGCCTTCGTGTACGTCCTGGCGGTGTTCTCCGCGCTGGGCGGCTTCCTGTTCGGCTACGACGCAGGGGTGATCTCCGGGGCCATGCTGCTGCTCCGGCGGCGGATGAGCCTCAGCGCCCTGTGGCAGGAGCTGCTGGTCTCCGGAGCCCCGGCGGCGGCGGCGCTGTCCGCCCCGCTGGGCGGCTTCCTCAACGGGCTGCTGGGGCGCCGGGCGTGCGTCCTGCTGGCCAGCGGATCGTTCGCCCTGGGCGGCGTGGTGCTGAGCGCCGCCCCGGGCAAGGAGGTGTTCCTGGTCGGGCGGCTCATCGTCGGAGTGGGACTCGGTAAGAAGAGCGGGTGTTCGCGGTGTGTCGTTAGTTGTCAAGTTTCTATTTTGTTGAAGTGAATGCGCCGTTTTGTTTGTTTGTTTGTTTGTTTGTTTGTTTATTTTTCCACTTTAAGTTCCACTTAAGTTTACCCTTGGCCACCGTGTTCAAGCCCCCTCGGTCACTCCGCCCCGCGGTTGTAAACACGTGGTTTATTGATCAAATAATAATAATGGGGGGGGGGGGGACACATTGTCGCTGGAGATCATAGTTGTTTGAATTGTCTGAACATAAAGTCTGAACATTATTTTGACTCTGTCCTTGTCCGAGTACAACCCGGCGAGAAGACGGAGCGTGGTGCTGGGGTGTGTCCTGTGTCTTTAGCTGTCAGTTAGTTTGGCGTTTGCTTGGTTGTTTTTCTTTCCCACTTAAAGTTCCCTGTGTCGAAAAAATGCTGCGTCCACGGCCCCGCGGCTACCAACGCGGGGTCCGTTCTAAAATGAAAGCATCTTAGTTAAGATGAGATGAGATGAGATGAGATGAGATGAGGTGAGGTGAGATGAGATGAGATGAGATGAGATGAGATGAGATGAGATGAGATGAGATGAGATGAGATGAGATGAGATGAGATGAGATGAGATGAGATGAGATGAGATGAGACGAGACGAGACGAGACGAGACGAGACGAGACGAGGCGAGACGAGACGAGATGAGACAACCCTTTATTCGTCCCACAACGGGGAAATTTCCATCGTTCCAGCAGCAAAAAGGTTACAGCAGAAAATAGAGTGCATATCAAGTACACACTATAAACAATAGAAAATGTATATATATATATATATATATATATATATATATATATATATATATATATATATATATATATATAAATAATAAAAATTAATAAAAAATAACCATAAATAGGAACCAGAGTACGTGTATTGCACATATTGTTAGTTGGAGATCTTAATGCAGCAGCATTCGGATTTATCCTCTGACTATCCCTCCACTAGTTGCAGTGACTGTCTCCCAGGTAACTCATTGTCTGAGTAGGACTTCGTAATGTTTGTTGGAATGGTTCCATTTTTTCTTCTCTCTCTCAAGTTAATAAAATGTTTTCTCTCCCACTTGAAGTTCCGCTCGGCTCCCACTTGGCTGCTGTGTGTGTGAAGGAGCTGCGTTCAAGGCCGTGGTTTGCTTGTTTTGTTTTTTTTTTACTTGATAAAGACATGTAAGACCAGGCCGCCGCCTTGGGTCCTAATCACATGCGTGGGGCCAAAGTTCAGAGGGCTCCAGGTAAGTGCAGCACTTAGCCAACCGAGATGGAAAGCATTGTAAACACAGAGCAGGTCACGCTCACGCGCACACACGCACACGCACACGCACACGCACACGCACACACACACACACACACACACACACACACACACACACACACACACACACACATCCTCACTTCACTCATACAGGAGGTGTTCAAGTGCATGGGAGACTTTGTATATTTCATGATGAATCCTCTTTTGAGTACGTTTTTTTTCTGCTCCTTATCGGAGCCACTTTGCATGATTTGCAGACCTGCTCCCGTGGTGCGAAGAGACCTGGCCCGTGCAGAGATGTCAAGAGGGGCAGGTGCTCAAAAAAGAAAAGAAAATGCACGTGGACCCCCAGCTCTGGTCCGGTTTTTGGCATTTCGCCGCTCTGGTGCAATCTGTCGACGGGGTCGGGGTGACGAAGCGTTCCCATTTCGCACGGCGTTTTGTTTCGTTCCATTAGGAAACGGAGCGGCGCGGCGGAGCGCCCGCCCGGCGCCATTCGATGCCCATTCGCGCTTTGAAAAAAAAACAACAAAAAAAAAAAACCGCACCCGTTAAAGACGGCGCCACGCACGTGCCTGGAAGAGACCCCTTCTCACATCCATCCACTCCTCCCCGCTCCGTCCATCTGTGTGCGATTCCTCTTAGTCTTAACGCTCATTTGCATTCTCAACTTGCAAGCCGCGAAGCAGATGTCACCCTGGTCCGCCGCGTTCCAGGTCATGTTTGGCCAGGATCTTGTTCTCGGGAGCCGCGTCCTGATTCAGATTTTATTTCCGGTTCTGATTCTAAATCTTCCGATTCTGTCCTTGGAGAACAGCGGAGAACAGCGGACGGAGTGAAAGCGGCTTTCACACTAGATGGTAGAATGTGGCAGCGACATGCTAAACACACATAATCGCGCTGATGCTCTGAGGAGGGTGTCCAGGAGCCCGTTGTCATGGTTACGCACGTATTGAATTGAAGGCCCCGCAGCTGATCCCACTTTTCCCATTCCTCTCCTACCCGCCCCCCATACCCCCATCCAGACCTACATTACAACCCTCATCCACCTTCCCCATGTGCCATTTTCTCCTCATGTATCTCCCCCTCTCCGTTATCTCCGTTGTTCCCTTGGTAGCCTCCCCTGGCCCCGCCCCTCTGTCTCTCTCTCTCTCTGTCTCTCTCTCTCTCTCTCTCTCTCTCTCTCTCTCGGTCTTCTCCCCTCCCTTTGCTTTTCTTCTCCCCGCCCTCCTGCTCCGCCACTCTGACGTGGAGCTCGGAGGCCTCCACCAGGTTTTCCCCGCCGCTCTGGATTTGACGGGGATCCGACGTGCCGCCCATCTAGTAGTGGCCGCACCCAACGACGGAGTCATCCAGTCGCAGCGGACAGGACCGCGGGGATTGGTGTTCCGGGGCGAGCGCCGAGCCCAGGCGATCGTTCCCCGCGTCCGTTGAGAAATGAACCCCCGAGGGGGGTAAGCGCCCCCCCCGATGCCCCTTGGAGGAGCCGCAGGCTCGCCGGGACGAGTAAAAGAGTTTTGTTTACGACCGACTGGGGGTCAGACATTACCCCGGCTCAGCCTCGATCAGTCAAGCCTCGTCGAACGAAGTTGAGACGATACGGCACGACGCAGACACGATGCTTTTCGTATTAAAAATGTTCCAAACGCGCCGCGTTCGATTAGCCCCGAAAAACCCCCCCCTCAAAAAAACAGAAACGTCTGCTGCAGAGCTCCCGTTGCGGCACAACACTCTGCGGCCAGAGGGCGCTACGGCAAGCGACAAGGGCTTTTCATTCTTTTCCTGTTCTCCGGTACAATGAGAACAAGAAGACACGCTGCCCAGAGGTTGACGCGTTTGTCCGTGATTGTTGTGTCCGGTACTGCCCCCTGGTGGTAGTCAGCTGTTCTCAATCACAATATAAATTCTGTATTATAGAATTACGCATCCTTGCCGCCAGATTCTAGAGATAATTGTACCCTCTTGATGATGTCATCACAGATAAAACGAACACCTAGTCTGTCAGAAAGTCCATGTTTTCAATAACGCGGTCGTCGAGGCATTCATTCCAAGCCACTCTGCCAAGCGTGGGTTGTCGAGCCGCCCGGACCCTTGACCTGGGAGGGGCTAATTAGCGGGGGCGCTTAAGCCGTAAATATGCATAACGATGCAAACTTCCTCCCTCCCTCACCCTATTTGAATCTCCCACCGCGACGCTGGCCTTCATTAACACCGGCACATACGTACGTGACCCCGGCTCCATCAAAACCCTCTCTCTCTCTCTCTCTCTCTCTCTCTCTCTCTCTCTCTCTCTCTCTCTCTCTCTCTCTCTCTCTCTCTCTCTCTCTCTCTCTCTCTCTCTCTCGCTCTCGCTCTCCCAATTAGACGTTAACGAGCCAACGTTTCCAGTCGTCGTCTCACTTTGCATTTCCGAACAGACCCCGATCGTGGCTGACTCTGGTCCCGGGCAATTATTGGTGAGCTGACCTTTAACCGGGCCCCGTGGGGAGGTTGTTGTGTGATGTGAGTGGAAGATTTGGCCCCGTCAGTCGGAACACTGACCCCTGGACGGGACTCGGGACACAGCGGGTCGCTTTCCTAGTTTCAGTTTGATGAACATTGCTGGAGGTTCAATCGCCAGGTTTTCATGTTCATGTTTCATGCCACTGGACCGACCCATTTGGGAGATGGATGGATATATAGACAGACAGACAGACAGATAGACAGACAGACAGAGAGATAGATAGATAGACAGACAGACAGAAAGACAGATTGATAGACTGACAGACAGAAAGATAGATAGCCAGATAGATAGATAGATAGACTGATAGACAGACAGATAGATAGACTGATAGACAGACAGATAGATAGATATATAGATAGATAGATAGATATATATAGATAGATGGATAGATAGATATATAGATAGATACTTTATTTATCCCTGGAGGGAAATAGTGTCACAGCAGCTCACATCATAATAATAGGCGCAAATAACATGTTTAAGTTTAGTTTAAGTTCAAGTTTGTTGTCATATGCATTTAAACAGTACCACATTCCAAATGCAGTGAAATGCTTGTGCCCGGTTTGTTTTCTCAGCCTTTTTAAAAGCGAAATAACATAGAACTAATAATAAAGTATTAGGAATAAAAATAGAAATAAGAAAAAAGAAAAGGGCAATATGCAACAAACCTAGAAATGAACTAGGAGACCGAAAAAAAACCTTGAATAAACCTAACAATTATCAATGAAAATAATAACAACATTTAGTAATAAAGCTAATTAATAGTAATTACGCTAAATAAAAAAAAGTGTCGTCCAGTATAGATGCAGGTTTCTAGGCCAAAGCAAATTTTTGTAAAAATGTTTTTGTAAAAAACATCGATGGGGAAAAAAAATGTCGGACAAGAGGCGAAAAAAATATATATAAAATGTGACCTTTTCAGAAAAGCTAAAATCCACGAAGCAACGGCACGTCACTTTCTCTTTTCCTTCCAACCAAACGGAATATTTTGAACTGGATTTCGCTGAAAGACTCAAAATAATGTAAACCCCGTCGTTCACAATATCGCCTTTTTTTCAGGTTATTCACCTTTTTCTGGTTAATGTGTTGCCTGATAAAGGTGCAAATAAACAGCGAAATATGTTTATTTTGTATAAACCTGACTTTCCTTAATCTCACATCTCAGTAAACACCCCCCAAAATAAACAAAACTATAAAGCAAATAAAAGCCAAAAATAATATAACAAGGAAAAATAACAATAATAACATAATATCTCCACAAGGTTAAAAATGATCCACCATGTTTTGACGATCTTTCCTCTCAGCTCTCCAATCTCTAAATCAGGTGCACGGTCACACACACACACACACAAACACACACACACACACACACGCACACACGCACACGCACACATGCACACACACTCATCCATCATTGGTGTGTAATCAGCAGACAGTCTCTTCTTCCTCTCCAGGATTCATCTTCTCTTCTATTTATATATCTAACTGCTCTCTCCATCTATGTTTCCCAGAAGCGTCCATTAGAGGCTAATTAGCCTCCTCCATCAGCCCCCCTCCACTTACCGCTCTTTTTTTTATTTCTTTCTTTCTTTCATTCTTTCTCTCATTTGTTCTTTCACTTTGTACTTCAGTCAGTCACTTTGCTTGTCCATCAGTCATACTTCTTTCTTTCTTTCTTTCTTTCTTTCTTTCTTTCCTGCTCCAGTCAGACCCTTCAAACCCAGTGGAGTGGGGAACTCTGTTTGGAGTGGAGCTGTCCGTGGTGCTGAAGCCCACATGGAGCTGTAGTGAATTTAGTTATTAGTGTAGTAATCAGCACAACGTGATTCCATTGAGTTATCACTGCTTATAACAACGTTATATACAGTATATAAGACAACGGTATGTAACATATAACATTATCACTGTATGTGAAATTATAACAGTATATAACATAACAGTATGTAACATAACATTGCCACTGTATACAGTATAACACTAACAGTATGTAACATAACATTATCACCATATGTGACATTAGAACATTATATAACGCTATTACTGTATATAACATTAGAACTGTATATAGCATTATAACGGCAAATAACATTTAAACTATATATTATAACTAAATATAACATTATAACTATATACATAACGTTATAACTGTATATAACATTATCACTGTATATAACATTGTCACTTTATACAACATTCTTACTGTATATGACCTAACAATATATAACATTGTCTATGTACATAACATTAAAACTTCATATAACACAACGTATATAACATTATAACAATATATAACATTATAACGGTATATAAGATAATCACTGTATATTCCTTAATAATAGTATATAGCATATAAGATTATCACTCTATATAACATAACTATGTAAGGTTATTACTGTATATAATATTATTACTGTTAATAATATCACTGTACATAACATTATAACTGTACTGTAACATGTTAATTCTATATAACATAACTGTAAATAACATGTTAACTTTGTATCACATTTTACCTGTATATAACACAACGGTATATAACATGTTTACTGTATATAACACCTGTATATAATGGTACACACACAAAAGCTCAACAAGTTTTCAAAACCTAAAGACTATTTATCAGTTGTATCTAAGCAACAGGCTCTCATGACTATGAAATTAAAGTGACAGATAAGAAGAGAGTTTATTATTAGGTGGTATGTTTTGTAATAATAGCTTTATTATAATACGTTTGTAATAATCTGAATTTAACAACTCCCACATTGGGTTATAGCATCACATGTATACATTTGCATTTCTTCGTGTACAGTATGTAGAAGGCTTAACGGATCGGTTTCGCTATTTTTCAACCCACGTCCTGTGATAATGTTCGTTCCTGCAATTTATCACTGTTCAACCAGACAACCTCGCTGAACGCTACCACTGAGAAACAAACTCTTTCCTCTTTACTCTTTAGTGTTGAGCAGCTTACCACTCTGCTGCGTCTTCTCACTCTGCACTCGGCCCCCGGAGAACAAGTCTGGAGATCTTTTCTTTGTTGACAACTATTTTGCCTATTCGCAGAATAGCGTTTTGGAAGTGTAAAAGAGTCGATAAAAACCTGATGAAATTCACAGTTTTTGACCATTAGCTCTTCGGTATAATAGAAAAAAAACTCTCCTACTACTCCTAATATGAGCTTCTAGTTTTTTTGTTTTTTTGAATGTTTTTTTTTAAATAATTTTTTAAGTCTTTTTTTTTTAAGGCGTAGAAAGCTTAGTTTGCCCAATTGGACTGAATTGAAGCGATGAGAAGCTGCAGCAGAGTGGTAAGTTTCCCACCAGCTCAGCGAGGTTGTTCTGTCGATGGTTATTCAGTAAATAATGGGAAGCAGCGTTTTAATAAGAATTTTAACTATTGGGTTGAACAAAAGTATACCTATTTTTCAATAGCAAGGACCACTTTGCTGAACTACAAGGTGTAAAAGTACCATGGTTACTACCACTCCTCCTAATACTACTATCAATACCACTAATGAGGATGAAATGAGTTAAAATCCCCAACGTGGAAGAACATTTGCTCTGACGTGGCTGCGGCAGTAACTTGTAAAACTAAACTCATTGTTCATCGTTCATCGGAGAGTTAGTCCGATATGAAACTTGACAATCACGAGATACCTAAGTCAATCTGCGTTTCTCAATACCAAGTATGCGAAGTCCGGACTTGCGGACTTGGTAGTTCAGACTTGGCAAGTTCGACTCGGGAGTCCAGACTCCCGGGGACGGGAGAACGCAGGACGGTCATTCTGCGAAATGCATTCTGGGATACTTGGCTGTCCAAGTCCACACAAGTCACCACCGATGCATCCTCCATAAAATGGGTGGAGCAAGTCCACATCCGGGCATTTGGACTGGACTTGACTTGATGCGTACTTTGAATTGGAACAGTACTTGGGCTGCAACTGATGACGTTTCACAAGTCCACAAGAACACAAGAACAGACAAGAACGCACATTGAGAAAGGGCGAATGTGTTGAATCACACTTGGATTATTTGACATGAATAACCATCAGCACGTATTATGGTCTGTATCAACATGGCTTCCTGTATTGTGTTATTGTGATAAGACGTCCTTCTGTATCGACGCTGCCGCGATATCGATCCGTCTCCCCCATCTCCCCCAGCAGGTTTTCCGGTGAGCCGTTACCGTAGCAACCGGTAGCCACGTCGCCGTGGCGGTGTGCCGATATTGGAAGGGGGATTGGGGGGTAGGGCAGTGGACAGTGTTTGGAGACTATTAATAGAGCTCATCAGGAGCCAGCTGGAGGAAGGCACGGCCCTATGGCCCGCACTGCTACTGAATGTGTGTGTGTGTGTGTGTGTGTGTGTGTGTGTGTGTGTGTGTGTGTGTGTGTGTGTGTGTGTGCGTGCGTGGGTGGGTGGGTGTGTGTGTGCGCGCGCGTGCGTCTGTTCATATGTTTTGGTTAATTAAAATTACAGTGTGGATTTATTCATTTATAATTAATCTGCAGCATATCTCACTGAAGAAGACACAAAAACACATTCTATATGGTTTTAACTCGTCCTTTTATAACTTTCATCCTTTCATCATTCCACAGGGGGACAACATAGAACTATATATAAGCCATTTATTACATATTAATATAATAATTAATATAAAAACTAATATTAGCACCCTATATGTCCAATACAATAATCTGTCTTGTGCATAGTATTGCATTTTAGATATTATGCATATTTTTCGGTATTTGACTATTTCTGTTTGGTATCGTTCATCTATTTGCGTATATTTTCCATTTTTTGTTTTTATTTTATTTTGTATTTCACTTATTACATTTTATTTGATTAGTATTTTATTCTCCATTTTTTTTCAGACTGTTAAGCTATTCAGACAAATTCCTTGTATATGTAAATGTGCCAGGCAGAATAAACACATTCTGATTCTACAGAATCCATGTACTGTGTGTTAGAATAAATTAAAATTCTGTATTTTCACCGCGTTTTACTAATTAGAAAGAAAAAACGATTACTTTTTCAAATCAATCCCAAAAAAGATTTAAACTTCTTCTACCCCTTTTTCCACCGTGCCAAAAACCCGGTAACACCTGCTCACACACCGCATTTGTCATCAGCGGGAATTGAAAAACCCAAGTTTCAGTCCCGGGTCAAATGGCCCGGCAAGAAACGGGTTTGATCGGGCTCAACCTCTGATCATCTCCCAAATGTTTTGAGTGTGGGGACCACAGCGGAGGGGCCCCCACGCTCCCCGCCGGGCTATCTAATTTGGGTTCTCACCTCTCGGCAGGCATCGCCTCGATGACGGTGCCGGTGTACATCGCCGAGGCGTCGCCGCCACACCTGCGGGGCCAGCTGGTCACCGTCAACACGCTCTTCATCACCGGGGGCCAGTTCACCGCCAGCCTCATCGACGGGGCCTTCAGCTACCTACCGCGTGATGGCTGGAGGTGGGGCCAAACACACACACACACACACACACACACACACACACACACACACACACACACACACACACATATTGAGACACGCAAATAGACACACATAGTATATAGACCTACACACGGGCACATTGACACACACACAACTACTTTAGACACACACAGAGACACACATACACACACACACACACATATAGACACATAAAGACACACACATAGACACACACAAACACACATTGAGACACAGACACATACAGCACTCTATATACAGACACACACATAGACACACAGAGACTTATAGACACGCATACATATAGAAATATAGAACCACACATAGACACACACACACGCATACTGCACACAGACACACACACACACACATATAGACACGTAAAGACACACACATAGACACACACAAACACACATTGAGACACAGACACATACAGCACTCTGTATACAGACATACACATAGACACACAGAGACTTATAGACACGCACACATAGAAATATAGAAACACACATAGACACACACGCACACATACACACAGACACAGACACACACACACACACACACATAGAACCGCACATGCAAATAGACACACAGACATTGAGACATGGACACATAGCAGCACTGTATATAGAGACACACACATAGACACACATAGAGAGACATATGGACACACACACATAGAAACATAGACACACACACACACACACACACACACGGACACGGATGAAGCTGGAAAATCAGCTGCGTATGTAGGATGGAGCTTCTTAGTTTCAGTCTTCTCCTCTTCTCCTCTCCTCTCTCGTCCTCTCCTCTCCTCTCCTCTCCTCTCTCCTCCTCTCCTCTCCTCTCTCCTCCTCTCCTCTCCTCCTCTCCTCCCCTCCTCTCCTTTCTCCTGCTCTCCTCCCCTCACCCCCCGCTCATCTCTCGTCCTCTCCAGTCTCATGGCGGCAGATGGAGAGCGTCCGTTCCAAGTGTCCCATGCATGAAATCTGTTCCTCAGATGTACTGAGAGTGGCCATGTTGGATGTTTTAAACATTCCTCCCTCCCTCCCACCCTGTGTGTCTCTCTCTCTCTCTCTCACTCTCTCTTTCTTTACCCCCCCCCCCTCTCTCCTTCGCTCTGTGTGCTGGCAGCGCCGCACACTTAACACCAAAGATCGTAATCTTCAAAACTTGAATTCCTTCAAAACGCGGACGTCAAAAAAACCCAATTTGCATTTTAGGAAAAGAAACACAAACAGCCTTGTTTGATAGAACTCACATCACTGTCATCTGTGTCGATGAATATAAAGTACGACGATTGTTTGACGGGACCAAACCAACTGATTCTAATTGAACAAAGTATTTTCTCCACTTGTTTTCAAGCAAGCAAGTCGAGATTCCCAAGCCGCCCGCGGGCTCCGCGCCGACTTGTGGTAACTGTCCCCCCGACGCCGCCCCTCTCTCCAGGTACATGCTGGGCCTGTCCGCGCTGCCCGCCACGCTGCAGTTCGTGGGCTTCCTGTTCCTGCCGGAGAGCCCCCGCTGGCTCATCCAGAGGGGCCTGACGCAGAGGGCCCGCCGCGTGCTCAGCCAGATCCGGGGCAACCAGAACATCGACGAGGAGTACGACAGCATCAAGAGCAGCATCGAGGAGGAGGAGAAGGACAGCGGAGGAGGTGAGGCGGAGGAGGGTGGAGGTGGAGGAGGTGGAAGAGGGCGTAAGATCAGGTTACAACTTTCCTCGTTGCCGTACTTTATTGAGTAGATATTACATTTTTTGTTTTTTTTTAAGTGTCCAGTTTGTACAAAAAAAAGGACGCTTTTCAAAGGGAAACATTATCATTGGATGTAAATTGGGTAAATTGAGGAATATCGAAATGTCCCTCTCTGCAGGAAAATGAAAATCATTCATCATCAGTCCAGTTGTGAAGGTGGGAAAAGGATGATGGACTGAGACCAAAATTTTAGTTGAATTTCTAATCAAGTTACAAGGTTAGGTCGTACTGTACTTCATTACTTTTGTGATTGCATGGTACAGACTCTATCTGTGAAGACCCCAAAATCGATAAAGAACAATAAATAAATACCCAAAACAAACAATAAGTAATGTGGAATAAACTGTCGGAATAATCCAAAAGATTTGAGTTTCGGGTTTTGACGGAGACCAGTCGCGTCACAGCGGCTGTGCAGCTGTGAATTCAGGCACCGTCACTAAAAAGAGGATTAAGAGAATTATTCCGAAAAATTAATGAAGTGAAATTAAACAAAAACATTTGCATCACCTCAAGATGAAACATGTGCATGTGCTCCTCAATGTGAAAAGAAAAGTCAGCAGGGGTAAGATTCTTATTTTCATTTTATAATACAATATTTCTTCATATTTTCAGAACTCTCGTTGGTGGTGTTCGAAAGTTTAAATATATATTTTTTTCTCAGTTTCCCTTATCATTTTTGTGCCCATTTATAAAGGTCAAAGACAACTCAAAATGGAAAAAAAGAAAAAAAGAGTGTCTGCCTCGCATTAAGAAAACAAGATGCCTGGACAAAGCCTGGACAAAATTAAAATGACATAACATTTCCTGGGGAGAGGTTAGACGAGCGGGGACGCAGCAGAGCCTTTTCTTTGTGTGTTTATTTTTTGTTATTTCCGAATGTTAATTGTCAAGTTTGCATAAAAGAGAATAATATAAGCCGATATAAACCAAACCACAATAATATGAACCAAATAATAGACATATTTAAGCGGGCACAGCTGTGTGGTTTTAATGGGGGAAAAAAGAGGACAATCACTCCTTCCCCGGCATTATTTTTTATCGTCACGGCAGGAGAATAACAGCGACAACAGCTTCTTAATGAGCTGCATATCCCAGAATAAACAACTTTATTCAGCCGGTAGGAAAAGGGAGAAGAGAAAGCCCAGACGACCGGCGGAATTCTTTTCTTGGCAAGATATGAATATTCACGATGTACGCGTCCTGAAGGCGTTCCTCATTGGTCGAGTCCAAATGAGTCTTTATTGGTGGAATTGGCGTCGGCGCTGAACGCCGTCTGTGCAGTGGGAAGAGTTTCATCACTGTTGTCTCTACGACACTTGTATCTCGGTCAATATTTTGATTGTTTGTGCTAATTTTCGATGGGCCGCATAAAACTCAAACCGGGAAACTGGCGGGAAATACAGCCGAGGAGGCAAAGCCCGCGCTGGCACTAAAGGAGTGAGCGACTTCGGTGAGGACGTTTGGGGATGAACGCCAGCGAAGTGATGACTTGATGACATGAAAAAAATTTGAAATCCGATAACCAGCCCCCGCACAAAATTCATAAAAAAGAGCTTGTTACTCATCACTGCTAAGATGACCTTTGCCTGAGCACATGTTTCCTCCTGTGTAACAGGAGGGTTGAGCAGACTGGATTCAGCCAAATATCTGTCTGTCACACCTGTTATTGACTCGATAATGAAGCTGTTTCATAACGGCACTCCGCTGTGCTCGAGCGCAAAATGTGGTTTCCACTTCAGTCTGACCCTGCAAATAATTCTCCAGAAATCCTCCTCAAGGCGATAATAAGTCCCCACGAGGGCTTCCTTGACGAGACCAAAGGGGCTCGAGCAATATCGTGCGTCTTGCTGGAAATTTCTTCCCAAGTTTACAAACTAGAAAATGTACTTTAAAGAGCTCGGTTGGAAACACGGTTTTAGTGTTTCCCCCGTTCCATAGGAAGGTAAGACAATCACGTCAAGCTTTCTTCAGGATTAATTCATCGCCTCAAACCCCTTTTTCGCTGTGTAAGGTACCGTAGCTTCTAGAACGACAGTGTGGGTTTAAAACAAGCTATTTAAAAGAAATGGCTCGTTTTGGGTGCCGCCGCCGCGCGCGGGGAGAGGCGTTGGCCCGGGGCCGGGTGCTCTGACCTCGCGGCAGAGCCCGGGCTCCGGGGACTCGGACGAGGTGATGGGTTGGACTGGCAACAGCAAGGCAGTGGCGAAGGCCTCCCCCACCCGATCCGCAGCCGACCTCCGGTGACCCTCCCGGACGCCGGCGTCTTCGGACGCCCTGGCGACCACGAGAACCAACGGACCGGGGCCCCCGGGCGGGGTCCTCGTCCGCGCCGCGATGAAGCCGGGCGGCTGGTCGCGGCCGGAGGAGTCCTGGCCACCGTGAAAGGCATTGCCCTCCCGCCCGCTCGAAGGGCCCCTGAGAAGCGGCGCTCTCCGGGATCCGCGGTACAGGGGCCGCGTCATCCGTCGTCTCCTTGGGATGAGAGGAAGCAGCCGCCTGCGACCGAGAGGCTGGACCCCTATTCCCAGGCCGTGCCAATAAGTACCTGCGGGGAGAGGCCCTTTGACGAGCAGGCTGGCAGGAAAGCCCGCGCGCCTTATGCGCAAAGTGTTTTAATCCGAAACTCGGCTGAGATGTTGGCTGGAGCAGGCCACCGTGCTGGAAACCCTCCCGCCCGGTAATAAGCAGGCCGCCCAGGTTGAGCGTTGCATATTTTGAGTTGCGGTTCCCAACATTTTCAGTCATTACTATTCAGGTTATTATTCATGCTCCGTCCGCCCTGTCCGTTTTGTTTTTGTTTACAAAGCCCGATGGGGGGGGGGGGCGGAGAAGAGAAATGTCCAATTTACCTCAGTAAATACTTCCTCTCCGTGGCACGGAAGGGCATAATTAAACTTTTGAATTGAAATTGCATTCAACATTTTTAACGCCTGTACCATGGCAGAGGGTGCAGCCCCGGTGAGTCCGGCCAACCCCATCGGACCCTGTAGCTGGCGCCTCTGCAGGGAGCATTCCTCACGTCGTCATCGTCCGACCCTTCCCTCTGTTCCCGGCCCCGGGCCCTTCTGGCTCACGGTCGCCCCCGGCAACAGCATCAAATCATCAGTCTCTCCACTTCCACCACGCCCGCTTGGTGAGAGCATGTCAGGATGCATAGCCGTCTACCTGCGCGCGTGTGTGTGTGTGTGCGTGCGCGCGCGTGCGATTGTGCGGTTACACCTGGAAAAACAAAAGCCCCCCTCCGTGCCCCCTTCCCTGATGATGATTCCGTCGGTTGCCACGGAAACAGTGCGCCACACTTCCCCTTTCCTCTCGCCTCAGGTGCGATGGCGACGATAGTGTCAGACTCTCGCTCCGTCTCACTCTCTCAGCCTCTCCCTCTCCCTCGTGCGCGCCCGTCGGAACGCCTGATCACTCACACATGGACACATATTTCACGGAGTAATCCCTCCGATGAGGGTGTGAGGAGACCCCGCAGCCCCGCTTATCTGTCTCTGTCCGACGGGATGTTTGGGGATCCTCCTTTTCCCGTTCGTTCCTCAACAACGACCGAAACTGACGACGTGCTCGAGACTGCTAGGGAGCTTGGATCGTTATGCTAATCAGCCTAAAACAATTGGTCAGATGCAACTTTTGAACTTTTATTGTATTGTTTCGGGGATTTCAGGTCATTTTTGCATTTAGGGTCAAGGACAATCCTATTTGAGGTAAAAAAAATAGATTTAAAAGAAGATTTAAAAATGTGTACATCAGGTTTAGGTTTGATAGTCGCTGATAATCTCGGGGTCAGTCGTATAGCTCTCAAGGGTGTTGAGACTATCTGTGATGATTTCAGAAGGATCTGAGGTACAGTGCACGGGTCACGGAAAAAGTTAATACCGATCACCATTTGGGGTCAAGGTCATCTATCAAGGGCAAGCAACGCCATCACGCCTGCTGGTAGAGTTCTGTGCATTGGACCGGGTATGAAGTAATGGAGTTAACGCAGTGGTTCCAGAGATTCCTTCCCAACTTTGATACCAGGAGAAGCCTCCCCTCGCCTTTCCCGGCTGATCGGCGCACAGCGCAATCCTCCAGGCGCCCGGGGCGGTCTCGCGGTCCAGCAATAAATGCGCCTAAAAGCCGTAAGAGCCGCGGTCGGTGGTGCCATGTGGTCTAAGTCGCGTCATTCTAAAGAGCCGCCCGACCACAAGTGGGGCCCTAGAAGGAGCCAGCCCCCCCCCCCCCCCGGCGTCCCGCTGGCGGTGGTGGCTGGTCTGGAACCAGCAGGTTGGAGGACAGCTTCTCCCCTCAGACCATCACACTGTTGGACTGGTGAAGTGGCCCCTTCCCCTCATTGACTCTGGTCCACCCTGAGCGTTATCTTATCTGTTTTATCGCTGATGATCTCTCTTTTATATTGCTCGTAATCTCTGCCTTGCCTGCCTCGTATCTCT
Organism: Zeus faber; assembly: GCF_960531495.2. Lineage (NCBI taxonomy): Eukaryota > Metazoa > Chordata > Actinopteri > Zeiformes > Zeidae > Zeus > Zeus faber. Next base: position 6,740,985 of record NC_137208.1, read on the forward strand.
GCTTTGCGTTGCTCGTTGGTTTGCGTTGTTCATTATCTCATATTTACAACGCTCATTATGTCTCACATTGCACGTATGTCATCACCGTCACAAGATCCCTTTATTGAACATTAATGAACGTTGTATTGCTCATGACTACAAAGTCTCCCTTTTATTACCACTGGATGTTTCATACAGTGTATTTTGTGTGTTTTGTAAATAGCGTACTAACACTTTTAGTATTATTATTATTATTATTATTGTTGTTTGTGTATTGCTGTTATCATTTATGACTTGATTTTAACTCTTCTGCCTGTTTTATTGCTCCTGTTCATCACCTGCCGCTCGCCCCTTTACGAGGCGTAAGCGTTTCATAGAAGAGCGGGCGGAGGATCTTTCAAGTGCATCGCTGTTTCATACTCACCCCTCGTGTGGTACGTGGGCAGGTTTCATCCATCCTCCGTACTCACACACAAGCTGTCCCCCGAAAGTGTGTGTGCAGAAAAACAAACTTACCAATCAGGGTGTTCTGAAACCAAAGATGCACTGTGTGTGTGTGTGTGTGTGTGTGTGTGTGTGTGTGTGTGTGGGATCGAACGGCATGTTGTTCTCGCTGTGAACAATTGATATGTTCTATTTAATGCTCCTGCCGCGCGTTTCCCAGTGACTAATTCAGCAGCGTTTTAATTGTGTCTGGGTTAGTCAGATGTGGAAAAATTAAACACGACACAAACACACACGCACACACACAGAAGCGCGCGCTGGCAGACGCACAGTTTCATACAAGTACACACACACGTACCAGCAATATTCCACGGAGGGCGGTTCAGACTGAGGGAATCCAGCCTTATCGCAGTTCTCCTCGTCCCACCTTTCGTTAACGATTCAGAACATTATGAACACAGACTTTATGAAACTCCTCAGCCGCGCCAGGCGTGTTTAAATCCACCAGGGTGCTGTGATCGCGCAAAGAACCCGCTGGACCTTGGGATCCCGTCTCGCCATTCCTTCGAATGAGGTTCGCAGATGCGCCTTCACTCTCGATAGGTCTTTAAAATTCTTCTTCAGTCCAACAAACTAAGTGTCTCAACTTTGCGTTTCAAGTCTTGAGAGATCCTTGGCTCCTCTGCTTTGTTATTGTTCGTTATTTTTTTACCTTTGTTGAGCTATGTCAGTATTTTGACTATTACACTTCACCAAAGACGGTTATAACAGTAATTCCATTTGGCCATAGTTGTGTTCAGTGCTATGGCAACGCTACAGTAACGAGGCTATATATACTACTGGGTTGGTCTGGTCTAGCTCATGGTAATTGCCTAATTTGAGTTATTGTGAGTTTTTTGCAGCGATCTTTGCGTTCTGTTGTATACATCATCCCATGTCCAACGTGAAGCAAGGTGAAATGTTTTGACATTCAAAGCAATAATTGCAATAGCAAATATGTCCAATAAGCAAGACGGACTCATTTTCTTGATAATAATTATATTAATAATTATAATAAATATAGCAATACACAGGGTCCAGTTTAGCCATGTTCGGTACGTATTACAGGTTTCGGAGGTTCCCAAATCGGTGCTCTGTGATTATGTGCTGGAGCGTTTGGAGCGCACCGAGGGACTCTCTCCGACCGCAGATTCTTTCTTTAATCGCTCTCCTTTGGCGTTTGGCGAGTTCAAATTGGCATTTTGGGAAGACCCACCAGGTCAGCTCCGGGGGGGGGGGGGCCTCATCCCTGCTACGTGCTGCCCAGCTGGAGAGCGCCGCGGCCGGGGAGAGAGCAGAGGAAGCACCGGCGCTCCTGCTGCACGATCGGCGGCTCGTGTCACATGTTTGAAGTGACGTTTTTACTGAGCTTTGCGTATTTACGGTTTATTAAGGTTATCTAACTTATGTAATTGTATTGGTGACTTTTTTTCTTGGATCAAATTTTAAAGTTTAGCTTACGTTTCCATGAAATACGAAAAACGTTGGCGTATGCAATTACAATTTGACGCGTTCTATTTTTCCGACGCGTTCCTGGTACATGAACGCGACTCGACGTGGTCATGGGTTTCTGTGGGTTAATGTTTTTGGTGTTTTTTCATGACTCCTGCAAAATAATGAGGGCCAAGGAGATAAAACGTCAATGGAGCAGATCCACAGACATCTACCAGGTAAGAAGGTACATAAACTCACACACACACACGTCCGGTTTGTAATGTAGAACCACCAAAGAGCGACGGCGTCTACACCGCCCACCGGACACCATGAATGGACGTTCTGAACCATAACCTGTACATTTATAGTACCGAGTATGATGACGTCACAAAGCCTCGAAATTACTCGAAATCTCATCTCCTTCCTGAGTTTTCCAACGTCCGGCCGTCCGGCTACTTTGGGTCCGATTTCGTCGGTGTGTTCACTAACTTCTGTTCCGTGTGTGGATCGGTTTGGATGAAACCTCAACCACAGGATGTCTGTGACATCCCGGTTCTAGCGAGACCTCAAACAAGATAGTTTTAGCCCGAAAGATTTTGAGGAAAATAATCTAACAATGACAAGCCCTGCAGGCTGGACCCCTAATAATAATAACAATAATAATAATTATAATAATAATAATAATAATAATAATAATAATAATAATAATCTTTATTTCTATAGCACCTTTCATACCAAATTTTCAGCTCAAAGTGCTTTACAGACATTTAGGAATAAATTATTTACAGTAATTCATTATTTTTGGTGAATGAATAGTACATTTGAGGAGAAAAACAAACAAACAAACAAACAAACAATAAACAGATATTGGTATAATTGCGGCTGATGCATGTTTTTAAGTGGTTAGATCTGGGCTTGGATTGATATGCATCGGAAATGGGTCTTGATCGCTCATAATTTCCACTTTGGTTGAAATTCCGACGTGGAGCGTGGACAAATATCCGATTTCACAGTTTTGTGTCCTCTTTCACGCCACCATCCGTGGCAAATCAGCCAGGTTGCCAGTTTGCATCCACTTTGCAATAAGTTTTCTTATGTTGGGCATTGACAATAAGCAGCGTTCAGCTCACATCCATTATTGACGGACGTGTGCGGAATCCTGTTTTCCTACTTGAAGTAAGCCGTAATTGAATTTGGAGAAGCTCGAGGGATTTCTAATCTACTTTTCAATGGAAGCGCCCTCTGCTCTAATTCTTTTTCCGTCTCACCTTTTTTCCTTTTTTTTTTTTTTTTTTCCGGTGAGACGCCTCGACTGACAAGCGCCGCAAATTGGCTTCCTGATGAAAATGGTAATACGCACAAATTATATTTCATGTGAGAGTAATCGTAAACAACGTGTTTCTCCCCACATCCTTGTTGGTGTTAACACTATGACCAATTTTTTTTAACAGGAAGTGTCCCGGTTAGGAAGGAAGGTTGGAAGACTAAGGCCCCAGATTGCTTCACATGACTTTAGGATGCAGGCGGTACCGGCACCGGTGCCGAGGATCTGTAGCTGGGTTGCAAGCTAGATCACGAGCCAACTATATATGGTAAAAATCCAACTACTGGCAGGGACAGACCTTCAAAAGACCGCATCGCTCATTTAAAGACTTCTTTTTCCATCCCAGTAATGCACACACTGTAGGATTAAGACTAAAAATACAATCAAAACAACCTGATATTCTCTGATATTCTCTTGACCCACTGTTAACCATCATCCTAACTAGCCCTGGTCCTACCAAACTACTACGATTCTCTTAAGAACTTGAGGGCAGTGGCTCAGGAGGTAGAGCGGGTCGTCTAGTAAGCGGAAGGTTGACCGGGTTCGATACCCGGCTCCTCCTGGCGGCGTGCTGATGTGTCCTTGAGCAAGACACTTAACCCCCCTAACTGCTCCCCGGGCGCCTCTACATGGCAGCCCACAGCTCCTAGCTACGTCAGGTACCAGGATGGGTAAATGCAGAGAAATTGCATATTTCCCCGTGGTGGGGCTGATAAGGGTATATAAGATAAAAACTTGAAAACGTGTCTGGGACTCTGGAGAAAGCCGAGCTCAAATCTCTATGTCCGTGCGTATATAAACTTCGTGCGAATGCCTTGTCAACTTCGCCATCCTCTCAAGGCACCCGTTCACACGACTTTGCAATGCAAAGATGTATTTTGAGTCACATCGCAGTGTTTCCCCCCCGGGACATCGCAGTATTTCCCCCTGTACATTTGCACCGGAACCTCAATTAACAAGCGCCACACCGCCACGTCATCACGCAGCCGTGGATAAAGTTGACACTACGAGGCAGGTGCGGTCCCCGACCGCAGCGCCGGGCCGCCTGACGAGCCGAGCGCCTTTGGGAAGACGGGCCCTCTGAGGCTTCTATTCCGGGGTCCAAGGCTCCGCGTGAAATGACAGTGATTAGCGCGTGAGTCACCCAGCGTCGCCTTTATTCAGTCGTGAAAAAATGCCCGTCGAATCATTTTGGATGCATAAGACCTGATTAGCCCTGTGCAAAAATTAACATAATCACAAAGGCTTCCGTGTGCTCTGCTTTTCCAGTCGCTTCAGATGGTTTCCCGCTGCACATGAGTGTCAGCGTACACTGGCTTTCTGTGTTTGCGTGGACTGGCATCCTCTACCGACTATAGACACTGAACAGGAGGGGGTTAAGATGGATGGATGGGTTGGTCAGCAGATGGATGGGTGGGTTAGTAGATGGATGGGTGGGTTAGTTGAGGTGGATGGGTGGGTTGTTGGATGGACGGATAGGTGGGTGGGTGGACGGGTGGGTTGGTGGGTGAGTGGTTCTTAGATTAATGGATGGCTGGCGGGTGGATGCCTCGTTGGGTGATTGTTGATGATGTTGTGATTGTTGTGGGGCCAGTAGCTCAGGAGGTAGAGCGAGTCGTCTAGTAAGCAGAAGGTAATAAATAAATGATCTGATTGTGTGTGTGTGTGTGGGTGTGTCGGTGCAGATGTGTGAAGCGGGATTTCCATGAATGTCGACGGTTCATTATATTAGTGTTAGGCTTGCAAGGCTTGGCTGCTAAGATTACATTTCCTACATTTCACATGGCATTTACCCCAATTTAAAGTGTGTTTCCGTGTGTGTGTGTGTGTGTGTGTGTGTGTGTGTGTGTGTGTGTGTTAAATTACTTGTGTGTGTGTGGCCATTTGCAACCTCGACCTTTGCAACAATTTCACCCACTTAACGTCACCTGCTCTGCTTCCCCCAACACAGAATTTTGAAATGCACTTTTGCATCCATTCACATGCAGGCAATTATAACACATTAATACTGTAAAAATATAGAGAGAAAATAGCTAAATTGGGAATACACAAAGCAAAAACAATGTATAAATTAACAATAAAAACAAGCGAAAACAAGAAAAAAAAATGGCCATAAATAGTAAACCTGAAAATAACAAAATAAATAAAGGAGTGTTATTAATGCCGCTGTGTTATTACTGAATGCGGTTGTGTTTTCGGTTGGTGCAGTTGTGTTTTCTGTGGATGCGTTTGTGTTGTCCGTTTATGCGGTTGTGTTTTCCTTTAATGTGTTTGTGTTTTCCGTTAATGCGGCTGTGTGTTTTTTTGTTGTTGTTGTTTTTTTCCCCCATTGATGCGGTTGTGTTTTTGGTTAATATAGTTGTGTTTTCCGTGAATGGCTTTGTGTTTTCCGTGAATGCGATTGTGTTTGCCATTAATGCGGTTATGTTTTCCATTAATGCGGTCGTGTTTTTCAAATGTACATTTGTGTATGTAGCTCGTTCCACAGGTCTGGATTTGCAGCGTGTTTTCTAAATGCTGGGCATGTGTCGTCATGTTGGTGGAGTTTGGTGAGGTTTTCTTATTTCCTTGTGTTTTGTCCATTGCATGCGTTTTATTGTTTGTATCTTTCAGGATTCAGGGTTCATCCTCTGGTGGTGAATCATTTCGGGTTTCATTCCCAGAAAAGGGGTTTAACTTGAATTTCTCTGGGCTGGAGATTTGACCATTTCCATGGTCACTCGTGTAAACCCAAACGGATTTAAGCGTGACTCCCAGGGAGTTTGAAGTTTGTTCTGATGAATCTTTCATAGATCCTGCACGAGACAAATACAAAATTAAAGTCTTCTCCCAGCTCATAATTATTGCTGCTATTTTTAATCTGATTTTTAATGACAATGCCCCTCGACTAATAGACAAAATGGATAGAATGGTCTTGTCTTTTCTTTCTCATTTCATCTCCATGACAACCACTTGTTCCATTACGGGTTTAAAAAATAAATAAATCTTCTTCCATTGTGCTCTTTCTCCCTTTGCCCTCCGGTGTCACGCCCTCTTCTCCATCTGTCCGTCATTCTCTGTCTCCTCCCGTCGCCCATTAGCATTGAATGTTATTTTGGCACAAAGAAGAGCAGCTCATCTCTGGGCAGAAAGCTTTATGGGCCAAAGAGGGCAGGAAGTATTTTTCACTTGTTGTTTTGAGGCGTGTCTCCGATATGGATGAAGTGGCTGTCTCAAGTTATCCGTCAAATTTGTTCCAAACCTGTCTTTCCAGTTTTCAGCAGGATAACGCCCATCCTAAAATAACTTCACTCTATAGGGCTGGTCTGACATTAATTTGTTTGATTTTTACAGCCGTTACCTGGATTCCTGAAGTGTGAGATGAGTTGAATAAAATGATATAAAACATAATTAAATAAAACAATAATAATAATAATAATAATAATAATAATAACTAAATAAAGTAAAACCAAGATAAAATAAGATAAAAATAAATAAATGCATACAAATACAAATAAACAATTAAATAAATTAAAATGAACATGAAATGAAATAAATTATTAAATTAACATATGTACACATATATCACAAGTATCAGCCATTACCGGGAGCCGATCCCATCCTTCACCTTTGCTCAACAGAACAAACATATTTAATTTGCGCTCACTGAAGTGTAATGATTGACAAATTAGCAATTTTGTATCCCCGTTAGAGTCATCGAACAACAACAACAAGGGACAAAGAAAAAAAAACGGAAATCAAGTTTATTTTCTTTAACATCCTGTGCATCGTGGGTCTTTGATGTTCTTACCGGGATGGTGGCGGACCCTGCCACCCGCAGTGGATACGGCATGACGAGGAGCCCCTGCAACTCAAAACACGTTCAATCCCAGCTATATGGCTCTTTGTACGGGATTTTTGCATTGGGGATATTCGCTGATACCTACACCCTATTTTAACCTGGTAACAAACTGAAACCTCCAACCAGCGTCGGTATGGGTCTCAAGGTGACTGTGTTTGGGGGGGGGGGGGTCAGTCACCGCGTAGTGGGCCGTGAAAAGAAACACAAAACGGAGTGGGGGACGACAACAACAAGGGCGACTCCAAACCCAGACACAACTCCAGAGCGATCCCTCAGAGCGAGCGCTGCCCTCCGCTGCTCCCCTGCTGCTTCCTCACCAAGGTTATTAATAATTGAGTGAGCGGAGTTTGGCGCTGGGAGATCCATCACCGTCACATCCCCCCTCTGCAGCGCTGCCTCCTCCCCTGCCTCCTCCCCTGTGTCCTCCCCTGTGTCCTCCCCTGCCTCCTCCCCTGTGTCCTCCCCTGCCTCCTCCCATGCCTCCACCTCTGCCTCCTTCCCTGCCTCCTCCCCTGCCTCCTCCCCTGCCTCCACCTCTGCCTCCACCTCTGCCTCCTTCCCTGCCTCCTCCCCTGTGTCCTCCCCTGCCTCCACCTCTGCCTCCTCCCCTGCCTCCTCCCCTGCCTCCACCTCTGCCTCCTCCCCTGCCTCCTTCCCTGCCTCCTTCCCTGCCTCCTGGGTTGCGGCCCAGACCAGATGGAGAGCGTCACTGTTTAAACAACATGCAACAGGTGGTTTGGGGAACGATGGGGACGATGTGTGAATTTCTATCTATTTAATTGAGTGGTAATCCTCTGTTGGGTGGATTACAATACTCTGCTAATACTCTACCCCCACTATACCTCTACTCTACTCTATCTCTATCTCTACTAACCTCTACCCCTACCTACAGTATACTCTCCCTCTACTTTACCTCTATCACTACCCTATCTCTACTTATACTCTACCTCTGCTCTTCCTCTACCTAAAGTGTACTCCACCTGTTCTCTACCACTACCTCTAATTCACCTCTATTCTACCTCTACTCTACCCCTGCTCTACCTCTACTCTGTCTGTACTCTACCTCTACTCTGTCTGTACTCTACCTCCCACCAGCTCTACTGTACCTTGTCTATAGCTATCTTATACGTATACTTATCTTATACCTCTACTCTACTCTACTGTACCTTCCTCCGTCTATTACTATCTTCTACTCTAACTCTACCTCTAGCCTACCTCTACTCTACCTCCCTCCTGTTTACTGTACCTCTTCTATAGCTACTACTACTCTACCTCTACTCTACTCTCCCTCTACGCTCCCTCTACCTTTATCACTGCCTTTATCTCTAGTCTACTCTCCTCTGCCCTACTCTGCCTCTACTCTACTCTACCTCTACCTCTACTCAACCTCTACTCTACCTCTACTCTACCTCTACTCCACTCTAATCTACTCTTCTCTCTCTACTCTTACATGCACCCTTCTTATACCCTGCCTCTACATGGAATTCCCGGAATTCCATTTGAAACTGCAAAGTTGTTGTTTTTTTCCCCAACGTCCTGGTTCACCCTCGTCCTCGTTCTAAGACTCCAAGTCACTTTTTCCCTTTTTCCCTTTTTCAATCTTTTCACTTTTTGCACATGCTCGATCATTGCATTCCTTCCCGGGAAAGGCGGACCCCGCCACCAGTGACGGAGACACGCATGTACACACTGAAAATACACTGAAAATACACTGAAATGGCGGTTTCTCTCTGTGTCTGCCGCTCCTTGCAGGTTGGTTTTGGGCAGGGGGGTGTATTGACAGACGTACTGTTTTCTCATCACGTACTGTATTGAATCGTGTGAATAGTTTGCTGTGGAAGTAAACCCGGCACGCTCAAATAAAACATTTATTTTGTTGTTTGCTCTGAATCGATATCCAGTCCATTCACCAGCTTATACAGCCATTTTAAACGACCAATAGGATTCTGATGGATCCTGATGTGATTTGCATTTGCTGTTTTCTTTCCTTTTTATATGATTTCTCCTCGTTTCCAAAGGACAATGTCTTTTGACGGCAAAGCAATTTAAATGCCAGCCGCAGCTTGCCTCTGAATAATAGAAAGCGTAGTCAGAACTAAAATGAAAATCAAAGCCGCTTTGTCTCCGTCTCGCCAGGCTCCAGGTAGCGTCCCCTCCCCCCCCGTGTGAGCTTTGATTTCGGAATCACGCGACCGACGAGTGGCTTTCCAGCCCGGGGCAAAGTCTGTTTCTCCTACTTGTCCCTAGCTCTACCCAAAACTCACCTGGTCAAGGACACTCTTACCTTGGCCCCAGAGTTTGTCTTCTTGTGTTGAACCTCCATCCAGTCCTGTAATGCGAGTCAGTGAGTGACCAGCGTCTGGGCGGCTGGAGCCTCCCGGGAGGGCGTGGCCGTCAACAGGCTTGATCGATGTTCCTCAGAATCGGAATCACATTTTATCTGGCAAGCGCTTTTTTTTTTTTTTTTTTTTTTTTTTGTTTTTCCTTCGGGCTCCTCAGGGCGGTGCACTGACGCGTTACAGATTCATAATGAGAGAAAATGCAGCGATAAAAGGTCTGCGATCTCTTGGCAAAGCCGCTGACATAATCGACGGGGACGGTTAACGGCAGAGGGGTACGCTTCTCCACACAGTTCCATATTTATGTATTTAGTTATGGGCCTTTTCGGTTTCTTGATCGTTTTTTGTTTTTTTTACATGTTGTACAGATATAATACATTCTATACATTCTATACATGCACATTTGATTTAAATTTAATTTATCCATGTAAATTAATTTCACAAATTCATTCCTGCTTTTATTGACTTTTCTCCAACAGGCATTTTGTGTAATTCCTACAAATGGGAAGAATAATAGTCCGTAGACAGAGACATTGAGCTGAGATCTCTTGTTTTACAATCAGTGGGTGAGTTTGAAAGCTAATTTTCCCAAGAGAGATATATGAAAATTATATTTACTGTACTTCAACTCTGCCAGTTACCACGACAACCCTTACAGTCAAAAATAAATGAACGACAGCTGTGATATTGTAGATGTTTAAGTATCGTACAGGTTCTTTCTCTGGAGAGATGGATATGCATAGTATATTCATATATTTCGTGTCAAAATAATGGAATCTATTTTTGAGCGGAGCCCAACGGGTGGATGCAGGGGAGGGTGGAGGAGGTGGACCCTGAGGCGTGCAGGTCAGATTGTCACCATCATTATTCTTATATATTTTAATTATTGTTTTACTGTTGCCCTACTTTACATTTGTGTTTCATATATTCACCAAACACCAAGACATATTCCTCGTACGTGTAAACTTACTTGGCAATTAAGGCGCTTCTGATTCTGATTCTGATTCTGATTCTGATTCTGATTCTGGAGGGAGCGCAGCAGTGCAGGGAGGGCAGGAGGGGCTGGCTGCTTAAATGGGAGCCGGCCAAATAAGGGCGTGGAAGCGCGTGGCGCCGTCAAGTTGTCTGACAGAACCAGCTCCGCAGGCTACGCCTCATTAACATTAGTTTTAGGAATGTAATCCCTCCGTTTGGAAATTGGAGTTCTGAAACAGTTTATTAATAGTTGTAGCGCTACCACTATTGGTCGAAACCAACCTCGGCCGAGTCGCTGTGGCTGAATACTCCGGAGCAGCCACCTCCTACTGAACCGCTGTAAGTCCTCATGTGAGACGAGGGCCCGTCGGCAGTGCCATAAGAAGGTGTGATTGCAGGGAAAGCGCTATTTTCCGGGGTTAGTTCAACATAAGTGATAGAGCGACAGAAAGAAAAAAAGAGCTCAATTACACCATGGGAGCCAGCCACTGGTGCAGACTGATTGAATGGGAGGATGGACAGATAGACAGATAGATGGATGAAATACACTTGATGTGTAGATGTGAGGATGGAGAGATAGATGGACGGATGGATGAAGGGATGGAGGGAGGGAAGGATGGGTGGATGGATGAAGGAAGGGATGATGGATGGATGTAGGGAGGGATGGATGGATGGAGAGATGGATGGATGATGGATGGATGGTGGACTGGTGTAGACTGATTGGATGAAAGGATGGATGGGCAATGAGACCGATAGATGGATGAAATAGATGTGTAGATGGGTGGATGGATGGATGGATGGTGGAGTGGTACAGACTGATTGGATGGAAGGATGGATGGACAGATAAGACCGATAGATGGATGCAGCACTATGCTCCATTTATCCCCGTATTGATCAATTTTCATCTTCTGAAATGTTTGCTTTGATTGGTGCTTACCCCCCCCCCCCCACCCCACTACACACACACACACACACACACACACACACACACACACACACACAATTAAATGATGCTCTCTACTGACCCATCGTTTAAGGTGCATGGACATTCAGATCAATATTGCGATCGATAATCTGAGTTTTGTCAACACAACAGAAACGCACACACACACACACACACACACACACACACACACACACACACACACACACACACACACACACACACCACACACACACACACACACACACACACACACACTTTTTGACTCATCTTTTCTGTCTCTCCATCCATCCTTTTTTATATTTTTTCTTTCCTTAACTCTTCCTTCCTCCTTAGTCGCTCTGTTGTTTATTTAAATGAGTGTGAGTGAGTGACTATGGGTTTCAGGTTCGACCTGCGTGTGTTGGGAAAGGGTGTGTGTGTGTGTGTGTGTGTGTGTCAGTGTGTGTGTGTGTGTGTGTGTGTGTGTGTGTCGGTGCTGTGTGGAAATTCGGGGGGCGATTGAAACCGTTTGAATGGCGGTTCAGTGGGGAAGGTGGCGGGGCTTGGGGTGGTATAAGGATGAGAGTTTGGGGCAGTTGGGATGGGGGATTGGGGTTGCTGGTATCAGGTTTTGGGGCAGTTAATATGGGGGTTTAGCGCAGTTAGTGTCAGGGTTTGGGCCAGCTAGGACGGTTGCTTTGGGGGTTAGGGGCGGTTAGGAGGGATGGAACCCTTTGGGATGGGGGTTTGGGGTGGTTGGTATGGGTGTGGGGGCTTTGGCCGATTGGCATGGTGGTTGGGGGTGGTCGGATTGGGGGTTTGGGGCATGACGTTTGACGTACGCACTCCAGGCCACTAGGGGGCGATAATATGACATAAAACCCGGTGTCAAACACCACAGAAGAACATTAGCAGCACGCTGCATACTGAGCTACTTCATGGGCACGATCCCTAAAGTCGGGGAGACTTTTGAACTTTTAATGGAGACACGGAGGACAACGCGCCCGGGAAGCGGAGTTTTTTTTTTGAAAGAGCTCCGCCCTGGCAGGCGTTTTCCAGAAGCTCTGTTCTCAGTTCCTAAAACGTTGTTTTTGTGCGGACGGGGCCAACGCCATCCACACGGACGGGGCCTGAAAGTGGTCGGCTGTTGGCCTCTCTCTCTCTCTCTCTCTCTCACTCTCACTCTCACTCTCTCTCTCTCTCTCTCTCTCTCTCTCTCTCTCTCTCTCTCTCTCTCTCTCTCTCTCTCTCTCTCTCGCTCTCCCCCCTATTGCACCATCTCAGTAATCAACCAGGAAGCCGGCGGATCTGACAGAGAGGGAAAAAAACCTAAAAACCCCGTCTCCGCCGAAACCGACGTCTGAAAGCCGTCTCTCCGCTTTAATTGGCAACGGGAGACTTGGTGGGTGTTCTCCCGTCAGGCGAGGAGCCGCGGAAGGAGATAATTGAGGATCCTAGTTGCCGAATTTCAAAGAAGAGGGATGAAGGCGAGGGGCGAGGGGCGCCTTACTCGTTAAAAAAACAGAATCCGGGTCTTTTTTTCCTTTTCCCCCTCCGTAGACTGTATTTGAATTGCAGAGTTACGCCGGCGTTACATGGGATTGGATCATGGAACAAAAAGGAACTCGCCCCCGTACTCAGAGTTCATTTGGCGTCGTGGAAGAAGCGGGCGGGGAATTTTGGTTAAAAGCGCTGCCGCGCTCCCATGTGAGATGACGTGCCGTCCCCACCAAGGTTGTCCGTAATTACCGCGGCGGCGCTCGGATCAAACTTCGATTAGAGAACGCGATAAGTGGAACAGTCAAATGTCATTGGTGGCAAACAAAAGACTCACGCCCGAGAATCCGGGGATCGGTGGAGACCGCGCGAGTCAGTGTCGCGCCGTCGTCGCCGGTTTTCGGGTTCAGGGACGAGCTACGGAAAATAAGCCCTTTTGCCTGAGGAGGTGAGAGGGAGATTTCCCCGATTCTCAGATCATCGAAAACAACAGAAGGAGCCTCTCCTAAACCTCGCGACATTTGAGTTTGGGGGTCTGGGCTCTGCTGCTCATCACTCCTGGCGATGTAGGAGGATGGAGATATTGGAGTGACGGGGTTGAATCCCCCCCGTCGGATAGAAGAGTGGAGCCCAACAGGTGGATGCAGGGGAGGTGGAGGGAGCGCGGCAACGTCGGGAGGGCAGGAGGGACCGGCTGCTTAAATCAGTTGTCCGGCGGAACTAGCCTCCGCCTCGTTAATAAAGACGGAGAAGAAGCGTCTCGCAATCCATTACCAAACACGTAAACTGTTGCAACAGCTGCTGTTCCACTTCAGCCGATCCAAAGTAAATCATCCATCCCTCCATTTATACTAAATTCTGTTCCTTTCCAATACTTTTTATTTATGTAACTTTTGAAAGAAACTGAAATAGGAAGCCGGCACCAACGTGCAGCCTCACACTTCTTTGACAGAAATCGCATCGCGTGTGCACATACTGTGTTGCGCGCGTTCACCCATCTCTTTTTTTTGCCGCCGTACAGTGTGTTCAGTCCCCGCGAATAAAACAGACAAGAAGACTTCATCAGGCTGCAGGTTATTGCTTTTTTTTTTTTTTTTTTTTTCTCCTCTACCTCGGCGCTTCCTGTCTGATTAGGTTACTGGTGGGTTGTGTTTTACCAGAGGGTTGGAAATGAAGGGAAATGAAGCCAGGTCACACACAAGCTACAACCATGCGTGTGTGTGAGTGCTTGAGTGTGTTTGTATGTTTGTGTAGAGGAGGAGTATGACTGATACTGTCTGATTGTTTCAAGTGTGTGTGTGTGTGTGTGTGTGCGTGTCCACTGGGGTAAATTTAGCCCTCTCTGTTATGGTCCACCTCATGGGGGTCCTGATACAGCCGACAGCTAATCAAATCGCAGTGCACCGCCCTGGTCCCCGATGGGGCGGGCGGAGGGGGGGGGGGGGGGTGACCGGTTGACCAATCACACGCCGCCAGGTCATTACCATGGCGAGAGGCTCCACCCACTGAACGCAGATCACTTCCTCTTGGCCTTTAAAGAGCAGGCTGTACCTGTATAGCATATGTATGTATGTATATATATATATATATATATATATATATATATATATATATGACAGAAATTGAATATTATTCCATTTCTACCGCGCCCAGAAATGTAATATCTAGCTTTACAGGGACAAACTATTGCTGCTGTTGTTTGTTTTTTGTGTTTTTTGGGGGTTGTTAAACCAAAAGGATCATATTATAATGACTGAATGTCTGTCATTATAATTATTATTATTATTATTATTATTATTATTATTATTATTATTTATTATTTCTGCCTACCTGGCACCATAGACGGTCTTCAATTTATCATTTTATAATCTTAAAACATTTTTCAGTTAATTTAATTAAAAAATAACTTCTGTGCTGCATATTCTGCTCCAGGCAAATAATTAACTTCATTTTTTTTCATTGCTTGTGTGTGCGTGTGTGTCCGTTTTTGGGGAAAGCTTTTACTTTTATCTTTGCGTTTGTTGCAGGTTTGTGTGTGAGATGTTTGCTGTGTGTCTGCTGTGTGTGTTTCTTGGTTGTGTATGCGTGCACGCATGCATGTGTGTGCAGATGAAAACAAGTGTGTGTGTGTGTGTGTGTGTGTGTGTGTGTGTGTGTGTGTGTGTGTGTGTGTGTGTGTGTGTCTAAGTTCATATCTTTGGTGACCCTGTGTGTTTATCAAATCAGTTTGTACATGATTGCATTTGTTCAGCCGGTCTTCCATCCTGAACAGGTGTGTGTGTGTGTGTGTGTGTGTGTGTGTGTGTGTTTATATTTCCAACTGTATATATTCCATGGTTTTTTCACTCAGTTGAGCGGGAGGCAGTGAAGTTGGAGCTTCTTTCTGGGAGGGAGTGCTATAAATATGGTGGGGGTGAGGGACTGAGAAAGTGTCCCAGGTACTCACGGTGCTTTTTTTGTTTTGTTTCATCCATTAGGAAACGGTGGAATATGAATATATCTACATTAAAAAACACGCAGTTTTTATATGATTTGCGTGACGGAAAGATGGCTCCGGGGGGCAGCGGAGCAGCTGATCCGCCGCGGAGGGCGGGGGAGGCGCCGCGACGGAGCGGCGCAGCGGCGCAGAAACGGCCCTGAACTCTGACGCAGTTGGCTTTTCATTTGGGCGGGCGAGACGCGAGTTTGGGAAGGCGGCGCGTTGCCGCTCAAACGTCGCCACTGTCACAGCCAGGACGTGTACGGGCGGAGACGGGTGGAAACAAAAACGTCATTCCCGGTGGTTGGAGTTTGCCCACGCCTCTGTCTTTGTCCCCGCGCATAACACATCGTAACTAAACTGATGAGTTACTGGTTAGTTACGACTATTCCACTGGACATACTGTACTCGTACTGTACTCTTTTAAAGTCAACCTTTTAAAATGATACGCTGTGTTGTTACTATTTGAGTATTACGGTACATATTTATTTTTCTCTCTTTACCTGCTTCACAGTCAGTTAAATCTCAGGTCTTGTCTGCACTGGTCTCTGCTTTTGCTGTCTAGAGCTGTTAGAGTGTGTGTGTGTGTGTGTGTGTGTGTGTGTGTGTGTGTGTGTGTGTGTGTGTGTGTGTGTGTGTGTGTGTGTGTGTGTGTGTGTGTGTGTGTGTGCGTGGACGCACCTGTCACATTCAGGGTGTGGATTCGCTCCAGACCTCCGTGACCAGGTAGAGGAATTAACATTCAGAGAAAAGGAATGGATGGAGGGAGGGAGGGATGGATGGAGGGAGGGATGGATGGAGGGAGGGAGGGAGGGATGGGGATGGGGGGATGTGGATGGAGGGATGGAGGGATGGATAGAGGGATGTGGATGGGGGGATGTGGATGGAGGGATGTGGATAGAGGGATGGACAGAGGGATGGATGGAGGGATGTGGATGGAGGGATGTGGAGGAGCTCTCTTTCTTTCAGTATATTTGGTGTTTTAGCTGCGAGCTGCTGGGCAGAGCTGATTGAGGAAAACAAGAAAGGCTTTTGCTGCTAGAGCTGCTGTGTGTGTGTGTGTGTGTGTGTTCCTCTGGCTGCTCTCCGTGTCCCTCTCTCTCCCCCTTTCTCCACCTATCTGTCTCTCTCCCCCCTCCCTCTCTCTCTCTCTTAGTTCTATGTCTAGCCTCTCTCTCTTGCTCTCTCTCTCTCTCCCCCACTCGCTCTCTCCCTCTCTCTCTCTTGCTCTCTCCCTCTCTCCCCCACTCTCCCAATCTCTCCCTCTCTCTCCCCCACTCTCCCTCTTTCTCTTTCTCTCTCCCTTTCTCTCTTAGCTCTGTCCGGCCTCTCTCTCTCTTTCTCTCTCTCTCTCTCACTCCCCCACTCTCCCTCTCTCTTTGTCTCTCGCCTCCCTCCCCACTCTCCCCCTCACTTTCTCTCTCTCTCTCTCCCTCTCTCTCTCAGCTCTATGTCCGGCCTCTCGCTCTCTCCCTCCCTCTCTCTCTCTCTCTCTCTCTCTCCCTCTCTCTCTCCCCCTCCCAATCTCTCCCTCTCCCTCTCGCCCCCTCTCCCAATCTCTCCCTCTCTCTCTCTGCGGGCCGGAGTGGAGGCCCAGCCCGGTGTTCCAAAACCGGGAGAGAGGAAATGACACCAGGGAACCCCCCCCCCCCCCCCCCGACACGGTGCCAGGAGGCGTCGGAGCAGTGGTGGAGGAGGGTCAAGGACCGAGCGGCGCCCCCCTGTGGCTGGAGGACGGTCAGGGTCTTGTTTTGGGAGCTTAAAGTGGTGATCCGTCACGTTGCCTGCGTCGGAAGACGCTCAGCCTCCTTTCCCCACACCCCGCCCTCCTCTGGCCGCTTGATCCCTTGGCGTCTGATTTGGCGCTGCTTTGCTTTTCTGTTCTGTTTTTTTCCTCCCCGAGGCGCCTGTCGCTGTTATTCGCGGCGTTTCACCCGCGTCGGCAAACCGCCACGGGCGTCTCTGCGCTCCCTCCGTGAGAGGCGGCGGACCCCGCCACACGACGCACGGCAGTGGGGGCAGCATATAGAGGGGCGCACGCCTCGCGCCAAATACATTGAACGGCTAAAAAAAAAAATAGGATCGAATGTGTTTTTTTTTTTTCTCTTTAGCGAGATAAGTCTTCTGGATCACGACTCTGAGCGCGGCAGAGTCGTCCCGCGCGGGCGTCTGTGCTTCTGGAGGACAGGGGAAGGAGAGTTTTGTGGCGGCCGGAGCGTTTGCCCACATGCGGAGCGCTGCTCCCGCGAGCGCCACGGCGGCGTGACTTGTACTAGAAGCGGCTGAAACACCTTTCGATTGATTGTCTGTCAACCCATGTGTCTGTGCCCATTTCTAGACAGAATACATACTATAAATAACTATATGTACTATACTTTACTAGAGATACTGCAGATACTAGTGCTATAAATAACTGTATGTACTATACTTTACTAGAGATACTGCAGATACTAGTACTATAAATAACTATATGTACTATACTTTACTATAGATACTGCAGATACTAGCGCTATAAATAACTATATGTACTATACTTTACTATAGATACTGCAGATACTAGTACTATAAATAACTATATGTACTATACTTTACTATTGATACTGCAGATACTAGTACTATAAATAACGGTATGTACTATACTATACTATTGATACTTCAGATACTAGTACTATAAATAACTATATGTACTATACTATACTATTGATACTCCATATACTAATACTATAAATAACTATAAGTACTATACTATACTGTAGATGCTGCAGATACTAGTACCATAAATAACTATATGTACTATACTATACTATAGATACTGCAGATACTAGTACTATAAATACATGTACATACTAAACTATAGATACTGCAGATACTAGTACTATAAATAACTATATGTACTATACTATACTATAGATACTGCAGATACTAGTACTATAAATACATGTACATACTAAACTATAGATACTGCAGATACTAGTACTATAAATAACTATATGTACTATACTATACTATAGATACTGCAGATACTAATACTTTAAAATAGCTCTTTCAAAAACACACAGATCACTCTTACAACCCAAGGCTCTCAGTCAAACACATTTACATATTTGATGCTGAAGAAAACGTTTTGATCGTCGAAATTGGTCAAATCCCTGGAGGCTGCTGATAACTCATCTCATTAAGACCCAATTATAATGAATAATAAAGTAGATTTAATTGATATTATCATTTTACACTAATTTGTTTTTAATTCTCGATTGCATTGATTTTAGAATGAAGCTCCTCTCCTGTTGCCTGTAGGCGTTAATAATGAATATCCGTGTGTGTGTGTGTGTGTGTGTGTGTGTGTGATTGTCCAGGTGGTCCGGTGGTGTGGAGGATGCTGACCTTCCCCCCTGCTCGCCGGGCTCTGCTGGTGGGCTGTGGCCTCCAGATGTTCCAGCAGCTCTCTGGGATCAACGCCGTCATGTGAGTACCGCAGCGTCATGGGGTCAAAGGTCAGAGGGTCAGGGGTCACTGAGCACTGGGAGGTGACCTGTGCCGGCGTGTCATATTTGCACAAGAGTCGCTGTCGAAGTCACATCACTCAAGGTTGCGGAACGTTTTGGAATCCCAGCAGGGTTCAAAGATGGAGGACAACATCTTCGGGGCAGAGGTTGGGGTCGGAGGTCAGCCTGGGCAAACTCGATGGACCAATCCACCCAGGAGTCGACCAATTAGCGTTGACCTCTTGAACGGGCGTTGGTCCTTCGGAGTCCGAAAAATACAACACAACACAATACAATGCAAACTACACTGAGGAAAAAGGATGTCGTCGGCCATCTTTCAAAAAAAATCGTAGGTTTTTCTCACCGAAATGAAGTAAAATGTCAGTTGAAAACCTCGGTGAACGATGAACATGGGAACGGTGCAGGTCCGCCGGTGTCTGTCTGGCCACAAACTCAATGAGGCGCTGGGTCTTCAAAGGTCAAAATTGCTTCGGTTTGTGACACCTGCATTTTCCTGGCGTTTCATCAGCTGATTTAAGTGGAATGTGTTGACTGAGATGAACACTTTTATTTACTGCGCTCCCTGGGCGGCCGTTCAGGTGTTGAATTGAAATAACCATAATAAACTTTATTTGGAGCACAACCCATACAGGAGGTGCTTTACACAAAGTGCTTTACAGAAAGTGAAAAAAAAAATAAAAATAAAAAAAATAATTAAAATAAAAACGTAGAAATAAATCAGGTTATAATAACAGTACAAAGTGCATGAGATCAAACATTAAAAGATAATACAAATAACACAAATAATAAATCACAAAAACACGTGCGACAAGCACAGTGTTAAAATAATAATCATAATAATAATAACGTGTATTAATAAAAAATATTAGTCAACCTTCCCTCCTTTTTTCTCTCGGCAGCTAATTAAAAGCCAAGTTAAAACAGCGAGTTTTGAGCTGGCACTGACAGGAATCCACTGAGCTCGCTCGTCTGCTGGGAGCGAGTTCCATCATTTTGGAATTGGTAAAATATCGCCCGCCGAAATAAGTTTGGCAACCTCGGCGTGTGTGTGAAGTGGTAGAACTCAAACCCGGTCGCGGCGTGTGTTCTCTCTATCTTTCTATCATTTCATCCCCCTCTCGTGCTCCGCGGTGCTCTTATCGCCTCGTCTCCATCCGAGCCTTGGACCGCGCCTTCCCTCTGAGAGGAACTATATTCCAGGCTTTGTAAACAATCTCTGGATGTGTGCTGTTGCCTAGCAACCATCAGAGATGAGAGCAATAGGATGAGTGTGTGGGCGTGTGTGTGTGTGTGTGTGTGTGTGTTTTAGTCTGTGTGGGCGTTGATGTCTGAATTAGTGTGAGGAATTTGCCAGTAAGGAGTTGTGTGTATGTGTGCACACATATGTACATGCACATGCTTCTGCACACAAGTGTGCGTGCATGTGTGCGCGTGTATTTGTGTGTGTGTGTGTGTGCGCACGCGCATGTACGTGCACATGCATGTGCACACAAGTGTGTGTGCGCACGTGCATTCGTTCGCACTCTGGGGCTGTCTAAGAGGTATAGTGGTGGATCCGTTATAGCATCAAAGATCCATGCTCGTCATTCTTACCGTCATCATTTTTGTTTAGTTTTGCCCAAATATGATCTTTCGCATTGAACATTGATTCATCTGTTGCATCGATCCACTCATTTATTAATGTATTTATTTTTTTTAATTAATATTGTTTGATTATTTTGTTGAATTAATTATTCAAATTGGTTTCAGTTTTTGTTATAAATGATGAATTTACAGTTTGTCCGCCAGTTATTTGTGACTTTTTTTATTACAATTTTTTTTTTTGCCTTTTTTTTTTTGCCAACACTGGAGGACGAACTCACAAAGCAATTGCGCAGCTTTTTCAGCCGCTAATAACAGAAAGAGCGAGCGTCTCACTCACAAAGCACCCTCAAACGGTGAAACGCACCGCTAACTGAGCTGCCACGCAAATAGCGTCTGGGTGCTCCGGTGCTATTTGCACGTATTTAAATGAGGTTTTATGCATGCATTTGGTGCATAATTGGCCCCTTTCTATGCAAATGAGCCTCGTTGCAAATAGCGCCAATTCAAAGACACCGGTGCTAATAGCCACACGGAGTTAGAGCGACGTTATTACCGTCTGTAGAGAGCTGGTGGTAACTGAAGAGTATTTATGAGGGGCGTCAGGCCCAGAGTTTCCAGTGATCTGTAAATAGTATTTTTGACATTATTCTTATAATTCTTATCACTGTCACGGCATCAGAAGGTAGTGGAAGGGGCAGCAGTCCCTGGTTTTCAAAACGCACTCCAAAAGCAACTTGTTGAAACTTGATTATTGTTCGATTTATTGTAGAAATAATGGGTTACAAACGTTGACAAAAACGGTTCCGTAATTCCAATTAAACTAAAAAGATATCGAAAAACCTACTAAAAGATGTAGGGAATAGCGATGAAGAGGCCAAAACTGGCATTGAACCACAGATGGCATTGAACCCGTAGAACCATGGACAGCTCCGCAGGCCGCGGCCTTTCGGTGCAGTGGCACTTGGTAGAGTAAAATATATAATATTAACTGTCATCATTTCTACATTGTAATGTTACGATTCGGTGAGAACTAGAATTTCTTAAGTAAAAAAAATAATCCATACAAATTAAATTCAAACTGTGTGGGAAGAGTAATTTTTATTAGATACTTACTCACACTATTTAAATGTTTTGTAATCACTGCACATAAACCTAAAAGTTCTATGTAAAACCCGGGGTCCGCCGACCCCCCCACTTATCCCTGCCCGACCGGACAAGGATTTCCTTACAATTTTATATTTCAACACTTCAAATGAAATTAACTTGCGTCCGACAATTATGGTATGCACTGTAAAGAGCATTAAATCTTATGACTAGAAAAGTGCCGTATAAATACATCCCATTTACCACTTATTTAAAAGTGATAATTCGTAAAACAGGCAAGTGTAGAGCAGCGGCGTAAATACCTTACGTACTCTCCAATGAGATCTTTGACAGAGTTAGTCTGCAAGGGGAGTTCACCTTCTCAACCCGCAATGACGCTCTTTATTAATTATGAATTCATCAAGAACTGCTGCAATAACTCTGTCCTGTGGACGACCTGTGGGATGACAAGAGCACAGTTTTTGTGATACGGAGCCGCCACCAACACCCCCCTCTGTGGAGAACTGTAGTACCATGTTTTGGCCTTTAAACAACTATTTACCATTACTTCTCCAAGAGGGGGAGATTTGTGATTTTTTTTCCGTATCTCTGTTTGAGAGCGAGAGAGGAAGAGAGAGAGAGAGGGAGCGAGAGAGAGAGAGAGTGTGGCTCTAAAATAATAATAACAACTATAGCTGCAGGCAGCAATACGCAAGGGCCGGGTAAGTCGTGTTGGTTACGAATTGCAGTTTTCAGAGTTCCCATGAAACACAACATCACCTCCTACCGACATAATTGACAAATTTCCGCCACATGGAGCGCAGGGTGGACGTCCTGCCCACTGCTTCCTTATGGTCCGAGACTTTCAGCGTCTCTTTGGCATCTGGAACACGAAAAAACGCACAAACAATACAATTGATTGGTCGCACAACTGAAAACACAATTATTTCTCAAACCTTACGAAAACGAATATATCTGAAAAAACACGAATTTCGGTTGTACGAGCTCCACTGAATGCAGCATTACTTCCGTGTTCCATGAACGCACCATCACTTTCTGCTTTTGGAGCCCTTTCCCGCTCTGCGTCCAGGTCTTAAAAAGAGTCCACTGGTTAATGGATCGTGGATTGCAATTGAAGACGAAAAATTGAAATAAAAAAAACATTTATTTATGTTATGTTGTATATGTTTATGTCGCGATGACGATTAAAATTCGATCAATTGTGCAGCTCTACTCACTACCTACCTACTCACGCACACCCGAAGCCACAACCTGGTCATTTGTGAGCCACCGCAGCAGAACCTCAATTGTCGTGCATTTCTAAAATCGCCAAGGAGCCGCTAATAAGTTAAAAAAAACCTTTCTAGGAAGAAAATTAGATTTTTTCCAGATTCGTGTTCCTTTGTGTTTTTTTTTCACGTATTTTCAAAACCGAGTTTGATTTATAAATAGTAGATAAATGTTAAACCGTGGAGTTAAATATTCCCTTTAGATGATATGGGGAAACACGGTTCACTTACCGAGATGCTGAACAACGCCGATCGATGGTTTCCTTTAAAGCGACCGTCCAGGTGAAGATCATTCCTCCTTATTCCATGTGCTGTGAAGTCACAAGTTTCGATAGAGTTTTCAACCTTTAAGTATAACTACTTTTACACACACACACACACACAGACATTATTGTGTAGGTGGCACAAGTGACACCTTGTTTTGAAGATCTGATTCTCCCTTTTCAAATTACGTGAAAAAAAAATAAGAAAAATTGAAACGGCACTAAAAGTACCTAAAATCTGCGGAGGGTCACATATATAATAAAGTGGATGATGATGTCACAAAGCGCCTGCTCCGCAAACGAATCACGAACGCCGACGTTCTCGAACTGCCTGTAAATTTGCAACAGTTTTTCATTAATTCCCGCTCAAGATATAGATCGATATGGATCAAATTTGAACCACGAGATGTCTGACCTCAACCATGTCCTTGGGTTCAGTGCTTGTCGTGCACCAAACACTTTTAGCCTGGAAAATGCCAAGGAGAAAAATCGGACCAATAACCAATATAAGCTGGCTTATATTGGTTATTGGTCTGATTTTTCTGCTGGGTATTTTTATGCGGGACCCCAAATAATAGTATTAATTATTATTATTATTATTATTATTATTATTATTATTATTATTATTATTAATTAAAATCTTCTTCTTCTTCTCTTATTATTATTATAGTTATAAAGCATTTTATTTCTAAAGCACTTTTCTCAGAACTCAAAGCACTGTATAATCAAGTAAAAACATATCAAATCTAAAACAATGAAAATTTATACCAGCAACAAAGTTAAAGTAAAAGCAGCTCAGACCGCCATGAGCTCCAAGTCTAAGGAGATCAGGTAGAAATAAAAGAATAAATCCAAAACATAAAAGTCATAAAAGCTAAAAAAAAAAAAGAAAAAAAAGAACGAACAAAATAAACCGTTGACTCTAAAGTCGACCTGCTGCTCTGTCCATCCATACGCCGCAGTCATTGAGACAGACAGGCAGGCAGACGGGCAGGCAGACAGACAGACAGACAGACAGGTGGCCGGCCTGTCTGTCACGGGTCCGTCCGTTGGGCTTGGTCACCGGGCCTGCCGTGACTTCAGGGCCTCCCCACACCCTCCTTCTGGCGGCGCCGCGTCTCTTTTTTAATTGGCTGGCTCAGGTGCACAGAGCAGGCCGGGCGGAGACGGGGGGTCCGACGGTGGAGACGGATGTGACAGCGAGATGGACGGAGGTGTGGATAACGACGGGTGTCTGTCGCCGCAGGGATCCCGTCGCTCCTTGTCCCTGATCAGTCGATCTGTTTTTGTTTTCCTTTTTTCAAGTCACGGTGGCACTCGGGGAGGAATCAAACCCGGTATGAAGTCTGAATACCGCAGTTTGCAGAGGCCTTCGACTTGAACGGCGATTAAATCTGACAATCAAGACTTTTAAACTTTTTTTTTTTTGTTTTATTAATATTATGATTATTATATATTTTTTAATGTATATATTTATTTATATTTTACAATCAAGACATTTAAATGTTTTATCATTTTTATTAATTATTATATTTTTTAAATGTAATTATTTTTTTATTTTTATTTTTCAATCAAGACATTTAAATGTTTTATTATTATTATTATTATTTTTTTATTTTTATTTTTCAATCAAGACATTTAAATGTTTTATTATTATTATTATTATTATTATTATTATTATTATTATTATTATATTTTTTAAATGTAATTATTTACTTATTTATTTTTATTTTACAATCAAGACTTTTACCCGTTGCCTCCGGAAGCTAATAAAAGTGAATCTTAACCTGAGGTGGTAGATTGAACATAATATTTAGAGTTGAGTTGGAATCACACTTGGTGGTGTGTTGCCGCAGGTTTGACCTGGTGCCGGGCAGCGTGGACGCTCATCGTTAGGGTTAGGGCTTTGAGAATGGACAAAAATGTGCAAAAACTGCGACTTTTTTAGAAATTCTTGTCAAAATGAATCTGAACCATAAGCGAAGATGAAAAAGTCAAATTTGTGTTTGTGTTTTTATTTCCGTCCCGTGAAATCAAATGTAAAAGAAAAAAAAATTGACAAAAAGCGCACAGAACTGCAGTCATGGTTTTCCGTTTGCCTTGTTTTTGAGGCTTAAAAATCGAATAGAATTTAGTCCGATTCAATGAACCTTTTTCCTTTTTCACTTTTCCACTTTTTACCTGGCCTTGGCCGTGGACCGTAGAAGACAAATGGACGTAGCGTCTGCGACGTCGCCGATTCCTGAAAAGACGATTTGAAGCCTCGTGTTTGGGCTTACGCCCGTCCGCCCTCCCGGCGAGAGGAACAGAGCCGGAAGCTCCTAAAATGAGCGGGGCCGCCAGGCGGTCAGAGGGAGGGACACGTCGAGCGCGAGCAAGAGTCCTGTCAATCAAGGCAACCACGCCCCTCAAAATGAGACTCGACACCCTGTTGATGGAGCAGTCGTTTTGAAAATCACAGCCCACACACCCACTCAGGAGACGTTACGTTAAGGTAACGAGACCCTGAAATCTTATGCACAAAAATGTATCAACGTTGTATTTTCTGGGGGGGAAGCGCCCTCTTTTTCCATTGACTTCCATTCAGTCTGAGGTTTCCATGCCGCCGCCGCCGCCTAGTGGCCATCAGCCGAACCGCAGTTGTTTCAAGCGCCTTGGCATCGACTTCAACACACAGCCGTGGTGGCCGCGCCTCGG
This sequence comes from Zeus faber, assembly GCF_960531495.2. Taxonomy (NCBI): domain Eukaryota; kingdom Metazoa; phylum Chordata; class Actinopteri; order Zeiformes; family Zeidae; genus Zeus; species Zeus faber. Next base: position 6,766,683 of record NC_137208.1, read on the forward strand.
GCTCGGCCCGGTCCCCTCCTCGGGTGGGTGGCGCCGGCCACGACGCCGGCGTTAAACGTCGTCGTGGCCGTTAACGTAACTGTTAAGGTAACCTCTGGGGCCCTTTTCTCTAAAAATTGGGTTATAGCTTTTCGGCACTTTTTTGGGGAAAAGGGGGGGCGTTTGTCAGCGTGTAATATGTATGTTTTATTTAACGCTCATTGTTATTTTCACACATACCGCCATCACAAGGTCATCAAAGACAATATCAAAACAATATCAATATCAACACACTACACGCTTGGCTTCATCAACCAATCATGAAGACACACACACGCACGCACGCACACACACACACACACACACATATACACACACACACACACTCTTTTACTGGTATCAAAGTGAGGTCTGACTAAATACACCAGGTGAGTGAGAATCCATGTTGCTGGTGCTTTTCTAAAGCAAAATATAGTCAATTTGGAGGCTGGTCCTTACAAGTACACACACACACACACACACACACACACACACAGATAAAGCTCACACAAACACACCTACAAAATACAGTAGCAATGACTCACTTCAACGGCGTAACAAGGCGGTGATCGCGGCTCTTTCCCGCGTAAGAAGCTGTGTTGTTTTTTGTTTTTTTCCCGCCCGTGTGAAATCTCTTATCTCCGGGTGATATTTTTATATCAACAGGCAACACGATCCCCTCACGCAAAGACACAAACAAACACAGCATTTCGGAGCCTGCCAGGGGAGCGTGTGTAATGAGGGATGTATTATTACATTGGTGGATAATTCCATCGAGGCTACCCAGCACAGGCTCTCTATCTGTCTGTCTGTCTGTCTCTCTGTTTGTCTGTCTGTCTACTGATGACGCCCTCCTAGTGTGTTCATGTCCCTGACTGACCAACCTCCTGTCCCCCTGCTCCCTCCCCGTCTGTCTGTCTGCTTGGTTGCTTGTCTGCCTCTCAATTTCACTTGATGGATGAATGAATGAAAGGCTTGGCGACTGTCTGTCTGTGTGTGTGTGTGTGTGTGTGTGTGTGTGTGTGTGTGTGTGTCTGTGTGTGTCTGTGTGTGTGTGTGTGTGTGTGTGTGTGTGTGTGTGTGTGTGTGTGTGTGTGCGCAGGTGTGCGCATGGATGGATTAATACTTGAATGGCACACAGTCTCTGTGTGTCTGTCTACAGGTAATGCTGTCAGATGAAAACAATGTTATGTTCGTGGTCAGTGAAGGACCCACCCTCTCCCTCTCTCTCTCTCTCTCTCTCTCTCTCTCTCTCTCTCTCGCTTCCCCTTCTGATCTCTCGCTCCTTTCATCTCATTTCATTCTTCTTCCTCTCCGTCGTTGAGGAGGAAGGAACATAGTGCTACGGAAATAAGTCACGTTAGCCGGGTTGCCAGTTCGGATATTATCCCCCCCTATTAGCTGCATGGATCATTTTGATTCGATTAGCCACATAATCTAGCATGCAAAGGTCACTGCGGACTATCAGGGCGTGTGTGTGTGTGTGTGTGTGTGTGTGTGTGTGCGATAGATTGTGGATGTATATTTGTCCGTATTTGTGTGGTTGAGCGAGCTACTTTGTGTGTGTGTGAAAGAGAGAGAGGGAGAACAGTGGGATGGACAATGGATAGATGGATGAAGCCACAGGAGAGGGGGGGGGGGAGAGAGAGAGAAAGAGAGATGCTGACAGAAAGAAAATTAACAGCGACGGCGAAGAGGGTGTTTATGTCGGGCACAAACCAAACAACACAGAGGGAGAGGGAGAGAGAGAGAGAGAGAGAGAGAGAGAGAGAGGGAGGTGGGTCTTCCACTGACTGAGAGAGAAATAGATTCAATTAAATTGTGAGAAGATAAAAGAAAGACAATATAATAGGAGAGCGATACTCCAAGCAATGGAGTAGAGGATGGTGAGGATGTCAGATGGATAGATAGATAGATGGATGGATGAATCGATGATAGATAGTTAGATGGATGGATAGATGGATGGATGGATGGATCTATAGATGGATAGATAGTGTATATAGATCGATGGATAGATGGATAAATAGATGGATGAATCGATGTTAAATAGATGGATGGATGGATGGATATATAGATGAATAGATAGATGAAAAAATGGATGGATGGATAGATAGATAGATAGATAGATAGATAGATAGATAGATAGATAGATAGATAGATAGATGAAAAAAAGATGGATGGATGGATGGATAGATAGATAGATAGATAGATAGATAGATAGATAGATAGATAGATAGATAGATAGATAGATAGATAGATAGATAGATAGATAGATAGATGAAAAAAATAGATGGATGGATGGGTAGATATATGGATAGACAGATGGATGAAAGATAGATAAATGGCAAAAATATATATTTTTTTGCATTAAAAGAAATTGTGAAAAGTGAAATATCACATTTCCACAAATATTCCGAATGAGTGGGCTGTACAGAGAGGCAGACAGGCAGACAGACAGGCAGATTTGATGAATAGTTGAATAAAAAACCCCCCTTGCTGTACATGGTGTCAGCTCCTTGCAGCTTGTGCTGTTGCTATGAAACCACTGACAACACGCTTGAAGGGTGACAACCGCCTTTTCTTTTTTCCTCTGAATATTTTTAACTTTCCATGACATGATGGGAAGTGGCGGCTTCCTGCCACAGCGTCGGATCGTCCTCGCCTCATGATTTGCTTTCGTGACGAGTGAAGTTTTATTCACAAAGACGATACAGTGTTGTGTTTGGGCAGCACAGGGTCAAAAATCAATAACTAAATTTGTTCCATTATTGTGAAAAGAAAAAACATAGCGTCGCGCCGATGGTGTTTTGTGCGGAAAAGTATAAAATATGATGGTCAGGTAATGTGGGGGCGGCTGAGGAGAGGGGAGGAGGAGAGGGAGGAGAGTGGGAGGTGAGGGGAGGAAAGAGAGGGGGAGGTGAGGGGAGAAGACGGGGTTAGGAGAAGAGGGGAGGAGAGGGGAGGAGAGAGGGGTAGGAGAGGGGGAGAAGTGGAGAAGGGTTGCCAGCTCCACTCAATATCAGCCTCAGATCAGAACAATGCTTCAAAAGAGTAAAAAAAAAAACCAAAACCTGTTTTTGTTTTCCTTTGTTTTGCGTATGTACAGTATAATACAATATAACAACAATCAGAGCAGAATAAAAGGTAAAGCCAACCCCCATAAAGACCACCATCGAGACCACCATAAAGACAACCATAAAGACCACCATAACGGCCACCATAAAGACCACCGTAACGACCACCAGAAAGACTGCCGTAGAGACCACCATAACACCCACCATAAAGACCACTATAAATACCACCATAAAGACCAATATAAAGACCACCATAAATACTCCCGTAAAGACCACCATAAAGACCACCATGAAGACAACCATAAAGACCACCATAACGGCCACCATAAAGACCACCATGAAGACCACCATAAAGACAACCATAACGGCCACCATAACGGCCATCATAAAGACCACCATAACGACCACCAAAAAGACCACCATAAAGACCACCATAACGGCCAGCATAAAGACCACCATAACGGCCATCATAAAGACCACCATAACGACCACCAAAAAGACCACCATAAAGACCACCATAACGGCCAGCATAAAGACCACCATAACAGCCACCATAAAGATCACCATAAAGACCACCATAAAGACTTCCATAGAGATCACCATAAAGACCACTATAAATACCACCATGAACACCAATATAAAGACCACAATAAGTACCCCCATAAAGACCACCAAAAGACCACCATAAAGACTGCCATAGAGACCACCATAACACCCACCATAAAGACCACTATAAAGACCACCATAAAGACCACTATAAAGACCACCATAAAGACTACTGTAGAGACTACCATAACGCCCACCATAAAGACCACCATAAAGACCACCATAAAAAGCAGCTTTTCCAATCATGACTCCCGTGCGGCAAACCCCCCCCACCCCCGGGGAGGCACGCCGCCTCTCGCAGCCCCCGTCGGGAGTCTTCATGTAGAGATAAGAGGAGAGGGGCGGTTCTCGCCCTCCATCGCGGTGCCGGTGCCCAGGAAATCCGGAGTGCGCCGGCCACAATGCATCGTAAAAAAAAAAAAACCCTGAATCGATCAGGAAACGCGGCGAGGGCCGAGACATCATCAGCCCAAAGGCACGGGAAGTGCCATTAAAAGTACCTCCGGCGAACAAAGGAAAAAAGCGGATTAAGAGTGGGTTCGAGGTGACTCATGGGTGAATCATACGTGGTTCGCTCTGTCGCGCTAGAAACGCAATAGTTGAAAATAAAACATTCGTGGATGGAGCCCTGTGAGACGGTATCTTCTTTGTTATTTGGGGGTCCTGCTGCTCCGTGGGGTCATTATGTAAGCCAGGACTGCGTAGCTGTACAGAACGTGGCGCTCGGGGATGTTTTTATATTTCTTCAAAATAACCTGTACCTGCAGGTTGAATCACCGGTCGAAGCACCGTGTTGACGCCTCTGATTCGTCTTCGTCGCGTTTGCCTTCATGTAGCTTTTGATCCCCCTTTTTCGCACACAATACGACGGGACACGGATGGCGCTGGCTTTGCGGAAGGAAGAGGCATGACTGTCGGAGTTCGGACGAGGAGGTCAACACCAATCACACGAACCGAGACAGCGACAGGCTGGACGCTAACTGTTAGCTCAGTGCAAGGCAGCAGATGGGTTCAACTAGCCTAGCCCCTGTGAAATTAGGGAAATGTGCCCTCTTGCATCTTAAAAGATAAGTTGGGGAGTCTGTTTATTCGCCCAGGTGCACTTTCATACACAGGTATACAATGTACAGTATATATATACTGTATATGATACAACGGTATGATATGATAGAATACATTATGGTATGACACAATATTATATGATATGATACAACCTGGTATGGTATGATATGATACAATATGTTATGGTATGGTATGATATGATGTGTTATGATGTGATATGATATGAAACATATGATATGATATGAAACATCATATGATACAATATATGATATGATACAATATGGTATGGTATATGATATGTTATGATGTGATATGATATGAAACATAAGACATGATATGGTGCGGTATGATATGATATGTTACATTGGGATATGTTACAATAAGATATGGTGTGGTATGATATGGTATTATACATTATGATATGATACAATATGATATATATCATACAGTATGTTATGATATTGTATGGTATTATATGATATGATACCGTGGTTATGATATGACACAATATGATGTGCTAGGGAATGGTATGATATGATATGATACAATATGGTGTGATATGATAATATATGATATGCTGCGCTTGCCGTACGGCGTCCTGGTGCGGTGCTAGTGGGTGTTTGTGATTGACACAGGCCAGTTGGCCTTCACAGATGGATCCACAGACAAATGTCATGTTGGAAATGTCACAAAACACCAATAATTACACAGTCGCTCTGCTGGCGAGCCTGCGGGGAGCTGAGCAGCCCAGTGTTGTCTGTGCACATGGCCTTGGATATGCCCAAATAACTAGTGTGTGTGTGTGTGTGTGTGTGTGTGTGTGTGTGTGTGTGTGTGTGTGTGTGTGTGTGTGTGTGTGTGTGTGTGTTGTGTGCAGTAGCTTCATAAGCCCACCATGCCCTATTGTCTCCACTGGAGTCACATCTGGGTAATGGTAGTAATTAGCAAATGCTAATTTTGCTGCTAATCAAACACACACACAAACACACACACACACACACACACAAAGTGTTGCATTTGCTTAAAATCCATTGGTGTGGAAGCTTGGTATTTATAACTGTATTTATAACCACGGAGGGGTGAGGCAGCAACATTCTGCTACTGTTGGTTTAATTTGGTTTTATTTAATTTCCGTGTCATTGGCACATTAAGGACCCGTCCAGTATCCTGGGGCGGAGATTTTGGGAGTGGGGGCGACAAGAGAGTTGTCCCTCTCAATATATCATTGTAACCATCACCATGTCACTGTCAGTAATATGATAATATGCATTGATTCTAGTGGGTGCGTCTGCCCCTCACATGCCTCACAGTGGTTTGGTCCACTTCCATCCCCAAAACCCCACACACACCCACGGTACGAGTGTCTGTGGAGCGATCTCTGGAAGTGGGGGCCGCTAAGCAGCGATAAGTCGCTGCTTCGCAAAAGTTAACTTAAAACAAAGGACGTGTCGGACATTTTACCTTGCTTCCACCGCTCAGCGGATAAAACACATTTACAATCGTAACCCGGCCGCATTTTGTTCGCTCCATAACCTCGTGGTTGACACTTGTGCGTCAACACCGCCGCCATGTTGGTACAGGGCAACCGCGTCTCCCGATGCACGGTCAGTACGTCACAATACTTTTTCTCCCAAGTTTTACAGTTTTATGTCGTATTCTGTTTAAGTTTCTGTCTCCGCTACCGTTTTCTTCCCAATCACACCGCAACCATGACACACCCCTTTTCCCACGCGTTCGTGACGTCGGAAAAAGCCCCGTTTCTCCTGGCAATGGGAAAGGTGTCAATCGCCTAGGAAACCCGGGTAAACCCGCTGTAAAAGTTAAACAGCTATAAACCTCGTACGTGGACGGACTAACCGTGACACAGAGGAAATCGGAGACAAATACTTTAGGTCAATAAAGTATTTAGTCTTGTACAAGAGGATCCAAGGTTGTACAAGAGGAGCAGTTTCAGTGTCACAACACAACAGAATGCCACAGAGGAAGTGCTCGGTTCGCGTCCTCCTCTTTACGACACAAAAAGTGACTCGTTAACGTCCTTTTTACGACAGGAACTCCACTTAGCCTTGGGAAGGACAACCCGAGTACACATATGTTGTACAAGAATTCACCTGAAAGGCCCCGCAATAAAACGTGAACTCCTACTGAGCATTGAGAGAGATAAACCAAGTACACATACTGTATGTTGTACAAGAGTTCACGTGAAAGGCACAGCAATGTATATACATATAAAACTCGTTTAACACCCGCTTATTTTGATGTGAAACATTATTAGTGGCATGTGAAAACAGGGCCTTTGAGTCCCTCTAGGGGGCTTTGACGCTCATGCTTAAGTTTTGGTCATTTTAATGCTGTAAACGGGCGGTTTTCCGCCCTTTAAGGAATCAACGTCGATACAATCGTCTGAATTCCGACCCCAACAACGTGTATCCGAGTACATCATTGATTTGTGGCGGAGGGGAAAAAAAACAAAAACGCAATAGATGTGGGAGCGGTCACGCCGCTACACAGTCCGTGTCTGGATCCAAGCCGCACACCCCGTCACCGTTCATTGAGTTCCGGCGGGTTCTTCTCCTAAGTCCTGTTCTCGTTTCACTGGAGGCGCTCTCTGGCTCATGGGGTTAATTAATGGATTCCAACACGTTTTTTCACGCACCTTCGCTCCTGGAAAAACACCAGGGGCCACCGGGGAGCGCCGCGAGAGCTCGGCGGGAAGGAGCCGTACCCATTTCACACCGCGTCTCCAGACTTTTAATTTTTTCTGCCACGCCGCACTTTTTACGCTGCGCCGCCATCCTGTCACCCGCGAGGAAACCTCCGAAAACATGCACAACCACTCGTTACTATGGCGACACGAATATGACGCAAGACCCGGGAACCGTTCGTCCGAGGCGTTTGGCACCCGTTCGTATTCGGTGAGACTGATTTGACTTTTCTGCTCTTCTCACTCCCCCTTCGCTCACCGCGCGAAACCGAGTCGAACGAATCGACGACCGACCCTTTTTTTTGTTTTTACAGAGCGACTCGCCCAGAACCGAATCTCAGTAAAAAGAGACGAACCTCCCATCGCCGCGCGTCGTCGTCACTTTCCGGGCGAAATTTGTTGCGATGGACACGGAGCTGCTGGTTTGGCTAGAAATAATGAGTTGGATGAACGAGTGCAGCCTCGCGATTTTGATCTTGCAACGCAAGAGCTAATTTCCATCATTTTATCCCATTGTACATTAAGAGGAATTGTCGGCGGAATTAGGAGGTTTTTTTTTTTCATTTATTTTACCACAGGTCACACCTGGAGCCGTTGGAACGCACATAACATTGTTTTAAAGTGTGTTCCTTGTTGTTGTGGCAGTAAATATTTTGTCATTTTGTCGGGGTCACTCAGGCGCTGGAGTTTGGTGGTTCACTGTAATGATGAAAGATATCTGCAGGTGTTTTCTGAGCGTGTGTGTGTGTCTGTGTGTGTGTCTGTGTGTGTGTGTGTGTGTGTGTGTGTGTGTGTGTGTGCGCTGTCTCGCTTTTGTTCTCAAGTGTGAATGTAGCAGCTGCATCTTTGGGTGCATTGGTTTAAAAAAAATAGGCCAGTTCCCACGAGAGACACGCTTCACTACCACTTACAACACACACACACACACACAGACACACACGGGCACACACGCGCACACCAAAACACATAAATACCAACACACATACACTACCACACACACACACAAACACACACACACACACACACACTAACACACACTTCAACACCAACACACACGTGCCCACACACACACACCCACGCATGCACAGACACACACAACAATACACACAGATACAACAACACACACACACACACACTGATTGTACTGACCTCAAACGAGGCATTACAAGTGAGAGGATGTTCCTTCTCTCACTCCATCCATCCATCCATCCCTCCATCCACCACCCTACACTCCAGGGCTGAACGATTCGGGAAAATAATCACATTGCAAATTTTTAGACCAATATTGTGATTTAGTGTATTTTTTTAAGTTCCTTATCTTCTGTATTATTCACTAAACATAAGCAATAAATCTTTCTATAGTATGACCAACACAACACTGGATACAGTCAACATATAACCTGACCTTTCCTGTCGGCCAGGTCTGCGTGTTCTGATGAAAACGTAAAAAGAAAAGCCTTCAATCACAGAAGATTACTTGAATGATTACATTTCAAGCCTTGTTATTGTTTGAATCTGAAAATTAACATTCCAAAAATATGCAGTTCTCAGCAGATATGTATTATTTTTTATTTAAAAAAATGAGCGTGCCTACATCCACATCAGGGACACTTTTATTCTCATTAAATTAAAAAAGGTAAAAAAATAAAAATAAAATAATAACGATACATAAAGACACGTAATCTGGAAGAGGCTCCGCCCAGACTCTACAGGTGTTTCCAGGCTCTGCCAGCAGCACCGGGTCTCACCGGGGTGGGGGGCAGCGCGGAGGTTCAGTTGAGACAATCGCTGTGGGCGGGGCACGAAGAACGTGTCCCCATTACGCACGTTTTTTCTTCAATGAGGAGATGTCAAAGAAAACAAAAACACTGTTCTGCCGCGCCGATCGCGGGCATCTGAGGCACGCGCATCTTCGGTACCGTCGGAGAGGGAGACGGAGACGGATCCCTCTCCGCGCCCGCCTCGGGATGGCAGGCCGCCTATATCGCCTTTCGGAAGAGCCGGAACCTGGACACGCCCTATTGGTTAGATTGTGTAACATTCAAATAAAAATAAAAATAAAAAATAAAAATATTTTTAAAATGTTTTTATCTCAGTCTTTGCCATTTGAAAATCAGGTTCTATTAAATTGCGATGTCACCCTTTTCCTCCCTGCTTTGAGTACATGATTAAATTAGCTCTGTCACTAAGTAGCATAGTATGTAGCCTGTTCTTCTCTCACACACACACACACACACACACACACACACACACTTGAAAGCACTCACAAATACACACTCACGCTCCCCATCATCATGACCTTGTCAGATAATTAGGAATTTCCATGCCTTAAGTGTGACATGTGCTTAAGTTGATGGCTGATAGCCTTGGCCTCCTTATCTCCTGGCGTCGTCGGACACAGTGTTATTTTAGAGGAGACGGGAGTAATCTATCAGTTCTATGGAAAAAATAAATCCGCTGCGGGACAATCCTCTGCGTGACCTTGTGACGTCCTGCCAAAGCCGTAGAGTTGGCGAGCAAGTGGCACTTGTTCTTGATTTGGGTAAATGCGGCCAGACACACAGGCTGAACCGAGACTCAAACTCAAGACTTGAAAAGAGCTGAGAGCCCCAAACCGCGGGTCACGCGTGGTGAGCGCCGCAGCCTGTGAGAAGTCAATACACAACTCAAGGGCCGACTCTTGGGAGTCTCATTCACCGGAAGTTACACTTAACTGAATCAAACCAAAGGTCGAAAATTAAACTAAACTCTCTGTGTAGTTATATATCCATACAAAGAATGGATTATGTGACCTATTTTGAATGGCAGAATGCTAGAATGAATGGCAGGATGGTAGAATGGTAGGATGGAAAGATGGAAGGATGGTAGAATGGTAGAATGACAGGATGGTAGAATGACAGGATGGTAGAATGACAGGATGGTAGAATGACAGGATGGTAGAATGACAGGATGGTAGAATGACAGGATGGTAGAATGACAGGATGGTAGAATGGAAGGATGGTAGAATGACAGGATGGTAGAATGGAAGGATGGTAGAATGACAGGATGGTAGAATGGAAGGATGGTAGAATGACAGGATGGTAGAATGGAAGGATGGTAGAATGACAGGATGGTAGAATGACAGGATGGTAGAATGACAGGATGGTAGAATGGAAGGATGGTAGAATGACAGGATGGTAGAATGGAAGGATGGTAGAATGACAGGATGGTAGAATGACAGGATGGTAGAATGGAAGGATGGTAGAATGACAAGATGGTAGAATGACAGGATGGTAGAATGACAGGATGGTAGAATGGAAGGATGGTAGAATGACAGGATGGTAGAATGACAGGATGGTAGAATGGAAGGATGGTAGAATGACAAGATGGTAGAATGACAGGATGGTAGAATGACAGGATGGTAGAATGACAGGATGGTAGAATGGTAGGATGGAAGGATGGTAGGATGGTAGGATGGAAGGATGGAACGATGGTAAGATGGAAGGATGGTAGAATGGAAGGATGGAACGATGGTAAGATGGAAGGATGGTAGAATGGTTGAATGGTTGAAAGGTAGGATGGAAGGATGGAAGGATGGAAGGATGGTAGGATGGAAGGATGGAAGGATGGTAGAATGGAAGGATGGAAGGATGGTAGAATGGTAGAATGATGATAAAGACATTTTTATGTTGTGACACCGTTTTACTCTCCATGTATCTTCACAGTAGTTGTATGTAAGTGTCAGACGTAAACAGTGTGTGTACGACACATTTAAAACTCCCAAAAAATACCAAAAAGTCCCGAGTCCTGACGAGACGCCGCCCGGCCAGGCCTCCAGTGGCGTCCTCATCCTTCCTCATTCCACGATAACCTGTCATAAGAAACAAGTCAAGTTTGTGTTTTTTGGCATAAATTTTCAGTGCATACTTTGGTGCATACTTAGTACTTTAGTATTAGTCAAGTAGTAATTGTGAGCGTGTGATTCGTTCCATGGATTAAACTTCCAGCAGGGAGAGTGTGTGTATGGTCTTTTTCGGTGTGTGTGTGTGTGCGTGTGTGTGCATGTGTGCGTGTGTGTGTGTGTGTGTAGGGTGCTGGAAGGGGGAAGCAGAGAGAGCAGAATGTTAAAAAGGTGAGAAAAGCGAGAGAGGGCAGAGCAACATGTCAGGGAAATGCGTTTCTATCTGTGTGCATTTGTGTGTACATACGTGCGTCCTTTCTTCTCTCTCTCTCTCTCTCTCTCTCCCCAGACTCATGTTTCTAGCCAGACGGCTTCCTCCTCCTCCTCATCATCATCGTCTTCCTCACGCTCCATCTACGCACGTCACAGTGCCGCCCTCCACACTCTCACTTCCCTCTGTGTGTGTGTGTGTGTGTGTGTGTGTGTGTGTGTGTGTGTGTGTGTGTGTGTGCGTGCGTGCGTGCGTGCGTGCGTTTGTGTGTGTGCACACGTGTGTGAACGTGACTTGTCTGACTTTCTATTTTCAGACCGGGGTTGCTGTGCACCACAACCCCACAGGGCATCAACATAACACACCGTGTGTGTGTGTGTGTGTGTGTGTGTGTGTGTGTCCCTCTCTGTGTCAAGGTATGTTTTTGCATGTGTGGGGAATAGATAGATGATAGATATAGATATAGAGAGATGGACATAGACAGACAGACAGACAGACAGACAGACAGACAGACATAGATTCATCACTCACACGCCAGTCACTCTCTCAGAAACACAATCAGCCGTTTTGCTCCCTCTCCAGCTCCCTCTTCATCTTCCTCTCTACCTCCCTCTCATCTTCCTCTACCTCCCTCTCATCTTCCTCTCCACCTCCATCTTCATCTTCCTCTCCACCTCCCTTTTCATCTTCCCCTCTACCTGCCCCTTCATCTTCCTCTCCACCTCCCTCTTCATCTTCCTCTCCACCTCCCTCTTCATCTTCCTCTCTACCTCCCTCTTCATCTTCCCCTCTACCTGCCCCTTCATCTTCCTCTCCACCTCTCTCTTCATCTTCCTCTCCACCTCCCTCTTCATCTTCCTCTCTACCTCCCTCTTCATCTTCCTCTCTACCTCCCCCTTCATCTTCCTCTCTACCTCCCTCTTCATCTTCCTCTCTACCTCCCTCTTCATCTTCCTCTCTACCTCCCTCTTCATCTTCCTCTCTACCTCCCCCTTCATCTTCCTCTCTACCTCCCTCTTCATCTTCCTCTCTACCTCCCTCTTCATCTTCCTCTCTACCTCCCCCTTCATCTTCCTCTCCAGACCTTGCTGAGGAAGCTGGTCCTCCAGACGTGGAGTGGCAACATCCTCTGTGCTCCATCCCATGCTTGTGTGTGTGTGTGTGTGTGTGTGTGTGTGTGTGTGTGTGTGTGTGTGTGCGCGCGCGCGCATTCTGCCACCTGAGGAGATGGACTGGAGTTCAGCCACAACGCTCCTTATTTGGCAACAACAAACAAAAAGAAATTCCTGTTTCTGGCGAGTGGCTCATTGTTTTTGTGTTTTCCAAGTGGTCACCAGTCGGTGTGCGCCTGTGAATGGGCGTGTGCGTCTGCGTGTGTGTGGCATAATATTTATAATATTTATCGAGCCGACATCCCATTTTGAAGGCTCTTTTGAGCTCCCTGTGATTAATTTCTTCCTTTTTGGAATGCTTGGAAAGCTGTGGTGATTGCCAAACTATAAAGGATTTTTTTTTTAATCAATATGTATTATAACTTCAGCTATTACTGTCATATTATCTACATGCTGTTCTTTCTTATTTTCTGTATTATTTTTTGACAACTGGAAAAAGCTGACGAATGTCAATGTAAATTAAGTAAAAAAAAAAAAATTTGCTTTCAAATATAATAGTTATTTATGTGCATTGTTTTAGGCTCTTATTTTGACCCCCACACCCAGAGATACTTTTTGTACAATTGAACATTTGTATTTTTTTACCTGTAATATAGCAACAGTGCTATTCTGTTTTGATATGCATTGCATCCTACATATACACACACATATACTGTATATACATATACACATTCTGCAATATATAACAATACAGAATGTATGCAGAAAAAATATACATAATAAATCTCTTTAAAAAAAACACAGCTGACAAATTGAGGGCAAAAAGATCAGACAAGGAGATCCATTTTGGGTCCAATATAGATGTGACAGGGCCGCTGCCTGTGAGTACTCAACATCACGCTGGGATTTTTCGGTGACTTTGTCGGAGGTTGACAAAGTGGTGGGAGTCGGGAAAACTGTGACGCCGCCGTTTCCATCTGGGGTGACAGCTGATACCGACCGGAACGTAACTTCGCTTCGAACCGGGGAGAGCGTTCCTTCTGCTCTTTTTTTCCTTCATTTTGTTGCCGTCGTCCATGAAGACTTTGGCCTTTTATTCTTCTGCGCTGGCGCCGCGCGGTAACTTTTCCGTAAATGCGAGGCCGATTATGCTCATTTAAGCCACCTTCCATAAAGGTTTCATAGCGGCGATCGTGTCATGACGGCAAAGGCTCCTAATTAGTGGTTGTTTGAAACTGACTCCACTGACTAATAAGGATGTAAGACGGTAAAATATCCACTGTCTTCATTTTGAGATTTGTGCTCATATTATGGTAACATGGTGGGAGAAATTATATAAATAAAATACAAAGTAAAAGTCCTGCCCAGTATTTGAGAAGAAAAAAAAAAAGGACGTAGCGACATTTGTGACCTTACCCACTGGCTTCTGAACGAGACAATTTTGAACCCTTGAGTTTGGGTTTACGCTCGCCGTCAAAGTAGCAGGAAATGCAGGCAGGAATTTCTCAATTTGGGCGGCGGGGGGCGGAGTCTTGTTGTGCTGAGGCGGAGATTGAAACCGCCAGACGGTCGGAAGAGACACGCCCGCCTTGCTTGAACGCAAAAAAAGGGACCTGTCAACCAAGACAACCACATCCCAAACTATAACTCTCTTTCAGCCGTTATAACCTCTAAATGGAACAATCATTTTTCAAAGTCGCCGCAAAGACACCTGAGAGAGACCCTAAAAGTCTTTTAAAAATGATGTACTTTGTATTTCTCGTGAAAAGTTTATCCTTTCTGACTTTCATTCAGTCTGCGGTTTTGTGAGGGCGGCATCTAGTGGCCATTAGCTGAACTGCAGTGTGTGTGTGTGTGTGTGTGTGTGTGTGTGTGTGGGAATGGGTGGTTTACGTGTTGCCTGTTGACTGCTCTGATGATCAACAGGCGTACAGCCACCTCTGATCCTTTGCCCAGTTACCTAGACACCAGGACATGTGCGGTTTAAGGCAGTTCCGCGTTTACTTTTACTTTGTGAAAGTTGATCACCTCTGCCGGACAGGAGGTTTGGACATATTTCCCCCAAAATTGCCGTCTTTCCGCTCCGGCACGTTTCGAAAACGCCCTTCCCTCTCCCAGAATTCATACCGTGCGCTGACTGCAATGACGCGCGAGACAGAGCGACAGGATTTACTTCAAACTGGAAGGACGGGCTGCGATAGCAGAGGAGAACCGAAAGACCTGAACGTTTCATTTGACTTCTTAGTTGTCGCCTTGAATAGCCGCGCTCTGCAGCGGAGCAGGACAAAAAGCCCAGAGCAGCCAGCTCAAATCCTCCACCTGCGTCTCTCCGCGGCGCGGTGTATCAACGGTGCGTCACTAAAAGAGCGTAGGCGTAACACTCAATGCTTCCTTCCAGCATTTCCTTTGTGACGACATTACACGTGGAGAGCCGTTCGATCCACGGAGCCGAAAAAGTGACGTCAGGTTGCGGCGTGTAAGGAGAAGAGGGGGAAAAAAGAAAAAAAAGAAGAAAGTTCGGTTTGAAAGAATGAGACATTTCCTCCGTCGAAGGCGCAGTCGGTGTTGTTTGATTCACTGGTCGCACCAATGAGCGCAAATGTGGATCAAGTCCGTTCGGTCCGCTGTTCCCTCCATGGCCGTCGGGGTTTAAGATCTCAAGACGGGGAGTCCGAGCGCCCCTGCGTTTCGGAGGACACGCCCCTCACCCCTTGAGCTGTCAATCCTTTTATTTTTTTATACCTTTTAGTGTAAAAAAAACTTTTCTCGAGCATCAACGCAAACTGTAACTTTGAGCCACTTTTCTTTTTTATTTGTCGTTCTTTCTGCAGGCTTGAGTCGGATATTTCTCTTATCAGTGTGTGTGTGTGTGTGTGTGTGTCTCTACTGTACAGGCTCGTGTCTTCCCTTTCTCTCTCGCTCTTCCGTCTCCACTTCCTGTGCGTCCTTTTGTCCCCCAGCGGGCGCGCTCCGAAGGACGGGCCCTTAAACTCGTCTTTAATTTCTTCTCCTCCCTCTTCTCCCCCCTTTCGCTCGGAAAGAACGGCTCCCTTGGAGTGAAAGAGAAAAAAAAGTCTTGAGTGATTGTAATTAGTCGGACTGGACGGCGAAAAGTGGTCGAACAGAGGCATTATAATGCAAATCCCGGCTCTCGAAAAAGCACTTTGTTCTTCTGCGAGAGACGGACAAAGAGAGAGAGAGAGAGGGAGACAAAGAGAGAGGAAGAAGCACAGGGATTAAGATGCTTTTAAAGAGATGAAAACCGGAATGATAATACCATCAAGGTACCCAGAGAGAGGGAGAGGGATTTTTGTTTTTCTTCAATGAATATTAATAACAATGACTCCCTTTATTTGCCTGTGTGTGTGTGTGTGTGTGTGTGTGTGTGTGTGTGTGTGTTTGTGTGTCTTCATGATTGGTTGATGAAGCCAAGCGTGTAGTGTGTTGATATTGATATCTTTGATGACCTTGTGATGGAGCTATGTGTGTTTGCTTGTTTATTTGTGTGTGTGTGTGTGTGTGTGTGTATGCGTGTGTTTTCGTTATTGGTTGATGAAGCCAAGTGTGTAGTGTGTTGATATTGTTATCGTTGATGGCCTTGTGATGGCGCTATGTATGTGTTTGCTTGTTTATTCGTACGTGTGCGTGTGTGTGTGTGTACTTGTGAGGACCAGCCTCCAAATGGACTATTTTTTGCTTTAGAAAAGCCATAGCAACATGGATCCTCACTAACCTGGTGTATTTAGTCAGACCTCTCTTTGATACCAGTACAAGAGTGTGTGTGTATGTTTTCATGATTGGTCGATGAAGGCAAGTGAGCAGTGTGTTGTTACTGATATCGCTGATGGCGCTGTGTTTGTGTGTGTGTGTGTGTGTGCCTTTTTTTAAACGCTATCTTTTATCATTCCTCTTTCATCCGGCGTTAATTACACGGCGATGAATAGACGAATTAGACTGGGTTGGGGTTGGGAGTGTGTGAAGTGGAAGTGTCATTTGAAGAAGAGCTGTGGACAAAACACTCGACTCGTCCCGGCGCCGTTTGGGCTGGATGGGCTAACGAGTGGACGAGTGGTCCGTGCTGAAAGAAAGGAAGACAAAGGAAGAAAGAAAGAGGCAGAGACGGTGGTGGTAAAAGAGAGAGAGACCAACCTTTTCCCAACCTCTCCCTCCTGTCAATCACTAAAAACGCCACGGACCCGCGAATGGTCAGTGATGCACGGCGAGCGAACGAGCCGTTCACCGCGTACCAATCGTTTTGAACGACTCGGGAGCCGGCGGTGAATCTTCAACTCACAAACGGAAAATAACTGGAGGACTAAATGAGAGTCCGGGGCTTCAACTCGGGAGTCGAACCGACTTTCCCAACTTGTTCGTCGTCCAGGAAGTCCCCACTGAACAGCGACCGAACCGAGGATCGGAAAATCGAACGACTCTTTTTTTTTTTTTTTTTTTTGACTCGCCGGGAACCGAATCTCCAAAATGGAGCCGAACCTCTCGCCGCGACTAAGAGCCCTCACTTTCGGAGTGATGACTGGGTTCAGATGATTGGATTTTAAAGGCCCCAATTTCCCAAAAAGTCTGACTTTCTCCCACATGATTTTCTCTTGGAAATAAATAGTGTTCAGTTGAAGTGATCAGCTGATGCTATCCTTGAGACATGTCCCTGTTCTGTACATGAAATCTACAGGTTGGAATTATATTGATAAAAGGTTTGAAAATATATGAAAAAAGTAGACAATATAATAATAAAATATTTAAAAATAATGTAAAATTAAAATAAATATGATAGACTTATACAAATATGTATAGAATATTTATAAAAATGTAAGTAAAAAATTAATGATTTAAGATTTGTTAAATTGAGTATGAAAGAATATATTATTTATTATAAAATAAATCCCTGAATTTTTAAGTTTTCTTATATCAAAATTAGATTTAGACGAGGGAATGTTTTCCGGTGCGTGCGTGTGTGTGTGCGCATGCAGGTACTACAGCGCCACCATCCTGCAGATGTCGGGCGTGCGGGACGACCGTCTGGCCATCTGGCTGGCGTGGCTCACGGCGCTCACCAACTTCCTGTTCACGCTGCTGGGGGTCTGGCTGGTGGAGAGGGTGGGCCGCAGGAAGCTCACCCTGGGAAGCAGCGTTGGTGAGACGGAACATGTTCATTGGTTTGCCTTAGGTTCATTGTATATTCGCCAGATTTTATTATCGGTTGCTTATTGGTAGCTTTATTTATATTCTAGATTATATTTATTAATGATTATTCAGGGTTCATGTATGTTACTGAACATTAAACTGAACAAGCTCTGCAGTACAGGGTATATGCTCCAAAATAATATTAAATTTTGATTTATATTGTTATTCCCTTATAAGTTCTCAACATCTAGCAATGCAATCAACATCAGGAAAATTGAAATTGCAAGATTAAAACTCGCTGCTTTTTCTACCATCTCTTTGTAATTCGAGCCGTGTTTTTTATTATTATGACAACTAAACATACATACAGCATAATCCATGTACATTTTTTTATTTTATTATTCTGCGTGGATGATTGCAAAAATGTAGCTTCATATGAACATAATTCTTTAAATCTGTATGAATTAAAAGGTGCCATTTTAATTATAAGTACATTTTATTCTGCTTTGTCTTAAATAAAAGAAAATGAAACCACTGTTATCTGAGCATTGCATTGTGGGATTGAACAGGTAGGTGTGTGTGTGTGTGTGTGTGTGTGTGTGTGTGTGTGTGTGTGTGTGTGTGTGTGTGTGTGTGTGTGTGTGTGTGTGTGTGTGTGTGTGTGTGTTCCCATCAGGGACGTGCCTGAGTCTGGCCCTGCTGGGGGTGGGCTTCCTGCTGTCGGCCCAGAGCAGCCCCCCCGTGACCTTTCACCCTGCGGCCCTGGACAACTCCACCTGCTCCAAGCACCAGTGAGTACAACACAACGCCCACAATCTCATCTGAAAATAAAACAACTTCTTTGATTTTGTTTTCCACTCTTTGGTCGAAAACAAAGTCAAATTTCCATTCCATTTATTGGTCAGAGAGGTGGAAATATCACTGTTGTTTTTTTGTGAATGTTCATTTCAATCACATAGATGGATACAGACAGATAGATGGACAGATAGACAAATGGATAGATAGATAGATAGATAGATAGATAGATAGATAGATAGATAGACGATAGATACAGTAGATAGACAGACAGACAGATAGATACAGTAGATAGACAGATAGATGGACAGATAGACAGAAAAATGGATAGATAGATAGATAGATGGATGATAGACAGACAGATAGATACAGTAGATAGACAGACAGATAAAGAAAAATAGATGATAGATATAGAAAGATAGACAGACAGATGGATAGATACAGTAGATAGACAAACAGATATATACTGTATATAGAGAGACAGACAGACAGATGATAGACAGACAGACAGACAGACAGATAGGTATAGATAGATAGATTGATGGGTTGCACCTGCTCACAGAGAGACGGGACTCCGGCGCCAAATAACTCAAAACAAGATGGATCCGTTTGGTGTAATGAGCATCGTTCACCAGCGCAACAAGCAGCGTCTGTCCTCTGTAAACACACAAACATGGTCATTTTGGGGTGTGGTGTCTGCTCTCCTTGCAGGGTGTGTGAGCAGTGCATGCTGGATCCTGGGTGTGGCTTCTGTTATCGTGACAACAGCTCGGCACTCTTCGCCGCCTCCTGCGTTCCGGTCAATATGGCCTCCACTGAGCTGGCGGCGTGGGGCAGGTGAGACACCTCAAAGAAGAAAAATAAAATAAATAATAATAATTAAAAAAAAACAAAAAAACGATATCTGTCAAACATCTGAAATAATGATCATCCAAACAAAAACATTGGATCAAAAGCTGCAAAATATTCAAACCTAATTTCTTGAAGTAATACACTAGAATAACAAACTGTGCAGCATTGTCTGTGTATTACATTAAATGACACTACATTACATTACATTACATTAAACTACATTATACATTACACTACAATACACTACATTATACATTACACTACATTATACATTACACTACATGGCATTACATTATTCATTACAATACACTACATGGCATTACATTACATTACACTACATTATACATTACATTACACTACATGGCATGACATTACATTAAATTACACTACATTATACATTACACTACAATACACTACATTATACATTACACTACAATACACTACATTATACATTACACTACATTACACATTACACTACATTATACATTACACTACATTATACATTAAATTACACTACATTATACATTACACTACATGGCATTACATTATTCATTACATTACACTACATTATACATTACATTACACTACATGGCATTACATTACATTAAATTAAACTACATTATACATTACATTACACTACATTACACTACATGGCATTACATTACACTACATTATACATTACACTACACTACATTAAATTACACTACATTATACATTACACTACACGGCATTTAATCACATTACATTACACAACATTATACATTACACTACACTACATGGCATTACATTACATTAAATTACACTACATTATACACTACACTAGCTTACACTACATGGCATTACATTAAATTACACTACATTATACATTATACACTACACTACCTTACACTACATGGCATTACATTAAATTACACTACATTATACATTACACTACACGACATTAAATGACATTACACTACACTACATGGCATTATATTATACAACATTATATTACATTACACTACATAACACTGGGGGCATTATATTACACAACATATTACATTACACTACATTACACTTCATGGCATTACATTACACAAAATTACATTACATTGAACTACATTAGATTATATTGTATTTGATTTGATTACATCACTTACTACATTTAGATATTTAGTTGCCAGACCCGTTGGCATCACAGTCCTCTTGAGAAAGACTTCAGGAGGAACAAGTAACAAAGTTGTGTTTTCTGTTTGTCTTTATTTTGTGGTTTTTTTTTTTCCTGTTGCTGCTGTGGATAAAAAATAAAAATCTCTCTTTCTAAATTTTTGAACATTATTTTCACATTTATATATAATACAAACCTCCAGCTTACCTATATCACGCTGACCATGCGTTGCTCCGCATCAATGCTACAGACCTTGAATACTTATATAGATGATGATGATGATTATTATTATATGTTTTTCTCTCTACATCCAGGTGCTCCAACTCCAGCCAGATGAGGGAGCAGACATACTGGGCATTTAACTACTGTCCCACCTCCTACTCCTGGCTGGTTCTGCTGGGCCTGGTGCTCTACCTGGCAACCTTCGCGCCGGGTGAGGGAGAACACCTCTCTCTCTCTCTCTCTCTCTCTCTCTCTCTCTCTCTCTCTCTCTCTCTCTCTCTCTCTCTCTCTCTCTCTCTCTCTCTCTCTCTCTCTCTCTCTCTCCTCTCTCTCTCTCTCTCTCTCTCTCTCTCTCTCTCTCTCTCTCTCACTCTCTCTCTCTCTCTCTCTCTCCGATTGGAGCGTCTTGTATCCTCAAATTCTCCCTCGCTCCATCTCGTTTTTCAATCTCTCTCTCTCTCTCGCTCCGTCTTGTTGATTTCTCTCATTTGTCCCAGACAGAACACACCTCTCTGTCTCTGTTTATTTGCCTGACACCTTACAACAACTCACTCTCTCTCGCTCGCTCTCTCTTTCCCAAACACTCCATCCATCACGGTCCCTCCCTCTCTCGCTCTCCGTGTCTGACTAACTCTCTAAGCCGCTCTGTTTCTAGTACTTTCTCAATCTCGTGTGTGGATTTATTCTTAAAGTATTATTTTCTATGACCAGGATTATTCAACCCATTTTATTAAGGAGATTTAATCCCAAGGAAAACTTTTTCTTTCTTTCTATTAATGTGAAATTGACACATCCACATTCGTCTCGTTGTAGTTTCTATGTGGTGCCACTAGATGGCGCCCCTGGGTAGTGTTAGTATTAATATGGAGGTGGAGTAATAGGAGGAACGCGAAACCGGGCGGAGGCGTGGTTGCCGGGGACGTAACAGTGATTATTAACAGATCTGTGGTTGTTATTTGGAGTTAACAGATCTGTGGTTGTTATTTGGAGATAACTGACAGCTGATGTAATAAGTGATCATAACGACCAGAACAACAGCATTTTGACTGCGTCCTTCTAATGTTTTTCTCGGTGTGTCATTGTATTTGGATGTTGTTATTGACATTGTTATGTTGTACGCATCTCGCGTCAGGTATGGGTCCCATGCCGTGGACCATCAATTCGGAGATCTACCCGCTGTGGGCGCGCAGCACGGGCAACGCCTGCGCCGCCGGTGTCAACTGGACCTTCAACGTCCTTGTGTCGCTCACCTTCCTGCATCTGGCGCAGAGCTTCACCTACTATGGTACGAACACTTTTTTTTTTTTCTCTCAAGTATTTTACCGTATTTGTTTTACTTTTTGGGGTATAATCTTTGATTACTCAAGATGACTAAATTACAACCCCTCTAGTATTTGTTACATATTCATTACATGCGTGATGATTTTGCTGCATTCTATTTGCCATGCATGGCATACGCAATGTATTTGTGTATATGTACAACTTTGAGTCAAATTTATGTGCAAGAGATTAGAGCCGAGACTGGAACCTCCGAGCAGACCCGTAACTCTTTATTTCCAAATGACCGAGTTAAAGACGTAGTGATTTGGGGATTTCCTGACCGTCAAATCTCAATAGGCGATCTTAAAATCACGTCATATGAATGTTCATGCAAATCCCAGATTGTGATGACGGGTCAATATCTTGTTTCTCCCCGTTCCCCCTGCGTGCCTCCTCAGTTAATACAGCCGAACAGCGGTGGCCTTTCGATACAGGAAGTGACCTTTCAGCGCAGGGATTCAAACTGTCAGTGGTGAAATGGAAACTTCCTGTACGGCTTATTATAATGCATCACAGGCAGCTCACCATCTTTGTTTTTTTTAGACCGCTGTCTCCTGGAAAGAACAAGCCAATTTCACTCTTGCAGAATAAACGTAGCATAAGGCATCACTCAGAGGGGGCGTATTATCCCGCTTATTGCACAGCTACTTACTAAATAGATGGTAAATGCACTGCCATTTATATAGCGCCTTTCTAATCTTGTGACCACTCAAAGCGCTTTACAACACAAGTCTCCCATTCACACATCCATCCATGGCGGCGGCAGCTGTGCAAGGCGCACACCTGCCCACCAAGGGCAGTTAGGGGTTCAGTGTCTTGCTCAAGGACACCTCGACGTGCTGCCAGGGGGAGGCGGGTATCGAACCAGGAACCCTCTGATTACTGGATGCCCGTATGCCTAGTATGGTATATAACTAGTATGGCCAGGTTAAGAGGTTCCGCGGAGAAAAATGGGTAAATAATAAGAAATATGATCAATATCCTACTCAATTTCAGATTGACTGCAGCAATTTAGCAAACTATTTGTCCTACATAGGACGGAACCGATTTACTGTTATTATTGTGAAATTGGACATAATCGGAGTGAATGCGTCCCTTTAAGTCTTCCATTGAAATTTCTATGTAGCATCGCTAGATGGCGTCACTGGCTAACATCAGCATTAGAATGTAGGCGGCGTGAAACGAGGAACGGTGTGAAGCGAGGCCGAGAAATGGTTGTCCATGACAACGGTCATTAACACATTAGGGGGTCATTATTTAGAAATCATTGACACCCGATTGGCCACTATTGACCAATCAGATGCGAATATTACAGGGCAGGGGAAAAAAAGATTTATTAACACAGTTAAACTAATTCATTTTCATAAAAGCATTTCAGTGTTTATTTATTTCAGTGTTTTCCATGTTGTTTCCAGACCCCCCATCTTCTGGAAAGAACAAGCAATTTGCATATCGCAGGTTGAACGAACCAGAACGTTCAGTCATTTAGTCATTCCTTCAGACGTCTCTACAGCGCATGTTTTGCATGCAAAACCGACACTTTTCGGCCGTGTTTCCCGCTGAGTGATTGTTTTCCCTCAGTGAGACGACACAGAGGAGGTTTGAATACGAACGTCCGGGGTCCAGCTCATTAAGCGCCTGACACACATGGACGAGCGGTGCGCACGTTTGAGCGTGCGTTTGGAATTTGAACTCAAATCCCTCGTCACGTGGCTTCTTGACGGATGGCTTTAACATTTCTGGTTGGGAGGCCGTGAACCTGCGCTTTTCGCTGAGTAGGGGTTCACTGTTACTGTCGGTACATCCACCAAAGCAAATATACTTCTTAATTAACTCTATGATGGGGGTGAAAGACTTTAATTTTTCTGCTCTTTTTCGGATTTTCAATGAATGTGGAAAATTAGCCGTGTTTTAGCTATTGTATGAATCCAGTCCAATTGATGATGTGTGCAGTAACCAAGAGCGATGGCAAATACCCTGAGCTGAAATGTACGTGTGGCATTTCTGCCGGCAACACGCCAACACGCGTCATGACGGAGCCTCTTCCCCTGCATGTGGGTGGGTGATTAACCTGTTGCTAGTTGATTGCTCTGACGAGCAACAGGCGTACAGCCACCCTGATCCTGGGCGCAATTACCTAGACCAAAGACAGTGTGTGGCTGCTCAAACCACACCACAGTACGTGTTGTGTACATAATGTGAACGTATTAAAAGTGAAAGTTATGGTCATATCCAGTGCCCTGACGTTATTCGAATGCTTCATAAAGTACTATACTGTCCTTTTTTTCGGCAGCTGACGCTCACGCAGATCCTGATTACCATTTGCGACGGAAGGGATTCTGTGTCACAATTCACAAATATGTATATCATAAAATATATAAAAAATAAATGGAAAAAGACGAATAAATAAATATGTATTTATATTTAAGTTGTCCTCAGTGTCACTGTTTAAGGGAAAGTTCCATATGTGCACCATATTGTAAGGGTTTAAGGCTTTTGCATTTATTAATGTACATATTGTCTTTATCGATTATTTTCAGGAAGGCCACGTGCCAAATTGCTGTTCCAGTACATGTTGTTGTCTGATGTTTCTATGTTTTTCCATGTACATGTTGTTAAGAAATATATCTATATATTTTTTTTCATTTATTGCATTATTTATTTATATATTATTTTTCACATTTCATCCCTGGCCTCTGTAGAACACTGATGCAAAATGATTATTTTCTTTTTTGAAGTCCTCTAATTAAGATTGATCTGGTGTGGGTTTGTACGATCACATGATCCTCTCTCTCTCTCTCTCTCTCTCTCTCTCTCTCTCTCTCTCTCTCTCTCTCTCTCTCTCTCTCTCTCTCTCTCTCTCTCTCTCTCTCTCTCTCTCTCTCTCTCTCTCTCTCTCTCTCTCTCTCTCTCTCTCTCTCTCTCTCTCTCTCTCTCTCTCTCTCTCTCTCTCTCTCTCTCTCTCTCTCTCTCTCTCTCAGGGGCGTTCTTCTTCTACTCCAGCATGGCGCTGCTGGGCTTCTTCTTCACCTACGGGTGCCTGCCGGAGACCAAGGGCCGGCGTCTGGAAGAGATCGAGGCCCTGTTCGAGCAGCGGCTGTGCTCGTGCGGGGCCACCGACTCGGAGGAGGGCCGGCAGGTGGAGTACATCCGGGTGAAGGGCTCCAACTACCACCTGTCCGACAACGACGCCTCCGACGTGGACTAGGAGCCATTTCTAGCGCTGAACCGGTCTGAGATGTCTTCTGGTCTTTTTTTTTTTTTTTTTCTCCTTTTCTTTTTTCCTTTCGTTAAACAGGGAGGGGGGGGAGCGACGCCCTCTCACACTTCACTCTTATTTGGTTTCATTGTAGGAAGTAGGATAAGAGGTGGAAGAGGAGGAGGCGGCAGAGGAGGTTCTGGCCGGGGGTGTTCGCGATGTGTGGCAGGCTTTGAAAAGCTGCAATCCCCAAAAAATTAAACCACATGCATGTCCCTTAGAGCAGTGTTTTCCAACCACTAAGTGTGCCGTGAGGGCCTTGCCGGTGTGCCGTGGAAATGTTTCAAATTCAACTTAAAATACATAAATAAAGGAAACCCGCTCTCGTGTTGCAAGATCAAAATTGCAAGGTTGCACTAATTCATCTAAAGGTGGGGGCATACTTTAGAACAAAAGACGTATGAACCACCGGAGAACATGTCCCAGAACACCCATGTCAAATCCTCAACAAGAACTCTGTTTAATTGATGTATAAAGAATATACTGTATATAAGATATATTATGTAAGAAATCGTGGAATGGCACAACATTTGCCTCTGGGGCTTGTGCCGAAAACAGTAAAACAACCCAAATCACCGCCTCATTTTGTTGTTATCTTGTTCTGAACGCATCTTTTTGGTCAAAAAGTTGTACTGCTTTTTAAGTTAGCCTCCGCCTTTATTCATCAGTTCCAGCAGAATAGCAGCTCTGTGTTCATCACAACAAGCTCGAGTTTGAACCGGACCTACCGCTATCTCATAATGAAGAGCAGACTCACACCTTTTTGGGATGTTTTAAGTACCGTGCCGTGGGATTATTCCATCATAATGAGTGTGTCGTGGCAGGAAAAAGATCCTCAAGCACTGCTTTACAGTTTGAAAGATCTTGGTTTTCGGCGTATTTCTGAACCGAGCTGAGCTTCAGTTTTTGCCTTTTTCTACACAGTAAATTCAAATTTTAAAACACATTTCGCAGTTGAATGGCAGAACAGGTGATAGCTGTGTTGGTCAAAAGGAGACAACTTTAAGATATGCAAGTATAAAACAAGAAAAGCAAAGCTGCCATGTAACAAAATCAAACGCCCAGTAAATCATCTGGTGCATGGAACCGGTCCTAAACGGTGTGTAGAGGGACGGTCACACCATGGTAACGACACCTCGTTGTTAATCCGCGGTAGGGCAGCACATGTTTGAAATATCTGCCACATCTTCAATGGATGGCAGTCCAATTTTGCAGTTTCGTTTCCTTGTATTGAAAAGCAGGAGTGGATGCACCCGACAGAACTTAATCTGCCCCCCCCAAAAAAAAGAATAAAGAAAGCTGCTTTTTCCAATTTCAGGACAAAATGGGTCCATCGGAACGACCCTGATGGTGGTCACATGAGCCGAAACGTTGGGTCTGAGAAATATATGAAATGCAACTTTCTTTATTTTTTTGTAAATAGTTTTTCCTTGGTTGTCATGGCAGCAGCAGAAAAGTATTTAGTATTGGCGGGTGCCAGAATATGTCCATCGTCACCGCAGTGGCATGAGATGAGACAGTACCTCCTGGTTTGCCAAAAATGTGATCCCCCTTTCCGACCGGATTGTCCTTGATAACTACGACGGCTTTGAAAACGGACGTTTCTTTTGTCGGTTTGAGGATTTTAGTTACAGTTTCTGTTCTTTCTTTCAATTCAGTTGCCAGGTTGCCGAACCGTTCCATCTGATCCACAGCCAAATTCTCATGGTTTTCTTTTTTTTTTTTTTAAAGGGTATTTATACATGGAGTAAATCTTCGTGTGTACTTTTGTTTTGTGGTATTCTATGGACCATATTAGTGCCTGTGTATCGTATGAAGTTGACAAACAGTTTTCTCACGGTTTGTTTTGTATCACACAAATCAACACACTTTATTATTATTATTATTATTATTATTATTTATGTATATAGTTATAGTTTCATCAGTGATGGGATGATTTTATTTTCTTATTTTTTATATTGTTTATTTTCCCATGTGTTTCAAGTTTTTTTACGTCTTCCTCCGTAGCCTCGTGTACAAATTGCAGAGCAGTGTATCTTACTTTTCGTGGTTCTGTCGTCAAAGGAGTATTTTAGTGTAATTTGCCAATGTTGTTTTGTAAAAATCGTAAAGAAAAATTTCAACTGTGTGAGGTAACACCTTATTAGTCACATACACATAGTTTTGTGTGTAGCAGAAATTATGTGGACAGAAGTGGACAGAAGAATAAAGATATTACGTTTTTTTTCATTTTTTATTATTTTAAATGATGATTTTTTTTTTTTAACTGTGCAACAAAATGGACCAAAATCTTTCAGCACAGATGAACACAATTTGGAGGGTATTTCTGACTAAAAAGCAGTACCATGGCATTTTAAATCAAGGTTGAATTCTGCTTTCTGTACCACAGTTATTAAAAAGTCTGTATTTCTTCAGTCAATCCTCCCCCAAAAAATGCTTCACAATTTAAGTATTCTGGAATTTTTCACATCATTTCACACAGGACGAAAAAAATGGTCAGATATTTTTTTAAATGTCAGGGTTTTCTTTCTACATGTACTTATTTAAACCACACAGGCTACTTTTGTATCCACAGTGTTATAACGTTTAGAGGCACACTGGAAACCGAAAAAACCCCGAGCCGCACATAACTGTACGATGGAAACCTGTGTCAAATCCTTGATGTTTTACTTATTTTTGGGGTGGAATTCTGCTTTATGGCCTCCGTTAAAACACTTTTTCCAACTAGGCACCATCAGTGTGTTAGTGGTGGGACAGTTAGGGTTTTGTTTTATTGCTTGTTTTCTTATGTGAAACAAACAAACGTGTTTTTGACAGTTGAAGATAATATATCTATATAGATTGCTGTATAGTATATTTGAATATTGTTGGAGCTGTAAATGTTTTGCTAGAATTTATATTCTATAAAAAGCTGCAGTGTTCATGGAATCCGAACACTTGAATATGTACTGAGAAAGAAATAAAATAATCTACTGAAATAAACAGTTTTTGGAATTTTATTTCGCTTCAATAAATTATGTATACCAATGCTTTTTCAACCTTTAACTTTAAAATTGTAAAGTTGAATGCTATATATTCTTTATATTCTATAACATATAATATAAAATAATTGTATTTAAATATAATGTAAAAATATTACAACTTAAAATAATATATATTATAAATAACATGAAAATATATAATATCAATTATTTTATGGAATAAGCAACTATGTCACAGGAACCCAACTGAACTTTGTGTTTGCCTTTTATCTCCTGAGCTACATTTTTCATCCCTCCCTTTTCCTCTGCCTCAGCATCAACAGGACGTTGGCTATTTCCTGGAGTGTTCCCACCTCCTCTGAGAGCCTGCTCGCGGGACCGGCGGACCTGACCTCCGTGCGCTCCTCTGCAGGGTCCTCGATGAGGAGGCCTGTTGTCCCTCTCTCCTCCTCCACGATGCCTCTGTCCTTCTTCCACTCCGCTGGGAAGGACGGACAGGAGAGCACAGAAGAGAAGAGAGCAAGCAAGCGCTTCACCACAAGGACTGACGCTCCTTTGTTTGAAATGGACGCATACAGTATACTGATACAAACGCGAGCTGTCTCTCAAAATGTCAACATCCTACATTAGATAGATAGATGGATTAATAGATATAGATGTACAGACATTTTCACTATTATACATTCTTGGCCATTATCTTAATTTATATCATAAATATAAGTTGAATTTGAAATTAAGTTACTTAACACATTTTCCCCGTCATACCATTATCTAATTTTCATGATAAATAGAAGCCGATTTGAATTATTCTGAATAAAGTTAAGTTTCTTTTATACCTTGACCATCAGCCATGTGGAGCCCACCTCGAGGTGTTTTATTCAGAAGGTTCCCGGCCCTGCCCTCCACGCCGGGAGCGCTCCAGAGCCCAAGAGGGTTCTTCTCCGGGTCTGCGTCTCTGCAGCCACTCTTCCCCCTGGATGCCAGGTTCGGTACTGCACCGCTCCCAGCCGCACCGTACCAAGCTGTGGGCTGTCGGCCTGATTCTGGACTCCACTGTGTGGAGGCGTCAGCCGTCTGACGCTGCGGGGTGTCAGGTGTTTGTGTCTCGGCCTCTGCGGTCCGGTCCCGGCGGGGGTCAGAGCCTTGCGAAGGAGTCATCGGGTGCGGCGACGACACCACCGAGCGGGCTTTGTCACTGCCGCTACAGCCCTTGTTATCTGGGGAGACGGTGTTCTTCAAAGTTTGGTGGTTCCCTGGGAACTTCCTCTGTGGTGTTGAAACCACAGTTTGGGGAAGGTCTTGCAGGGCTGCGAGCCCAGGCCACAGTGATTCCTGGTTTAGGGATTCGGCACGAAATGCTTTGGATTCAGAGAGCAGACACTGCTGGCAGCCATCTTCATCCTAATGCACAGTTTAGGGTTTAGGGAGGTGTGAAAGAACCTTCTACAGTTAGACGAAATGGGAAAAATACAAGCCCATTTCACACCGAATACGTATCCGCATGCGACACTCACATCCTCCCCAAAGTGGCAGTCGGATGAACTGCGGCTGAGTTTCGCATCACAACATGTGGCAGGGAAAATGGGAGAGGGAGTTTTCTTTCAGGTACAACAGTGAGTAGTTTGCTCAGGTGGATATTTGCCATTTTACTCGTTGCATGAGTTGAAAAATGTGAACGTGTCCCGGAGCCTCGATCGCACAGCTTTTCAAGTGCGGAATCCGACTCTCCATAGGAATGAATGGACTTCTGCTTTATTTTTGTCGTTTGTCGGATTCGGTGTGAAGTGGGCATTCAACAAGATAACTATCTAGTATCCTTTAAGCTTTCTAAAACACTTCAGTAACTTGTTTAAACGTCTAAGTAAGTGAATTCTAATGACATAAACTGGGACTTTCGGGGATGAAAAAATAAAAGAAAATCCCCTGACACCTCAGTGCTTCCATAGCAACCATATACGTATGTATGTTTTTCTCGTTTTCTAAGGACAACATTTTTTTTTTTTTTTTTTTTTTACTGAAAGCATATAGATGTAGTTATATCTGAACATACATGGGTCTATTTGTTTCAACACCACACTTTTACCAGTTGAGAATAATCAAGCTTTTTTCCCCCCAAATTGTATGTATTCGTTGAACTCACACTCCCTGAGTCTGAAAGGTAGCAGCTGGATCTAGATGAGTAACCGGGCGATGATTCACCGCATTTTGGAGTGCCTTTGTGTCCGGGACGCGCTAAGAGGCCAGGAAACAAAATATTGAATCATTTGGAAAATGTTATACTTTTCGCTGTCTGATACACAATAACTGGATGATCTTCTTTCACACTTACAGGGATCCACCGTCGTGCGACTGGAGACCTGTCGATAAAAACCAGAACACAGCCCGGCGAAGCCAAATGTGTTTGTGTCACGACAGAAGAATATGTTTGTCTGTTTTATTAATCACACGGCCGCTCAGAATAAAGTTTTTCAATTCATTAACTTGAGGTTTCAGGACTGTTGTACTACCAAAGCCCTGCCACCCGGGGGCAGCATCGCTACCTTCATTTGGAAGTCCGCCGCCGTTCCGCTGCTTTCAGGGTCTTCAAGGTCCCCGACAGAGAGGAAAGATCTGTTGGAAAAGAATCTCATTCAAATGCGCCACATCCTCAATTATTTGTAGGTTATTTCGATCGAGGTGTTGACTTGTAGACACATACTGTGCTCCTGAAAATGTCCCCTGGGTGTTTTCTTCGGGATGGATCTCGTATCCTGATCTCGCATAATGAGAAGCTGCAATTAATTTAAACGTTGTGTGTGTTGATGCGAGGGGACACTGTCGTGGTTCCAGCGAAGTGCATTCTGTTTCAAAAGAGTTTTGAAAAGTGGGCTTTTCCGAGTCTACCTTCACTGCTGGATTCATTGTTGCTGAAGCCACTAAAAAGATCCTCCTCAAACTGCTCTGCAACCCCTGCTGGGTCCAGAGCAAAGCCCAGCGGGGGCTCCCCGTTCTTTGATTGGATAAAGGAGAAGCTATCCTCACGTTCCGATTGGTCCCTGGATGCAATGTTGCTGCAAGAAGGAAAGAAGGATGATGGATGGTTTGGGTGGATGGACATTTGGAGTGGATGGACAGATAGCAGGGATGGATGGATGGATGGATGGATGAATTGATTGGTGGATCGATGGGTAGATAGATCCTAGATGCATATATAGTAAGCGTGGATGGATGGTTGTATGGATAGGTGATGGAGTGGATCAGGACTGGATGTACAGTTGGGAAGGATGGATGAGTGAATGGTGGATGAAGTTGGTATGGATGGATTGGTAGACGGATGGCTCCCTGCCTTCCTCCCGCCCTTTCACTCTGGTTCTCACTCAAGTGTCGGACTTCCAAACAGGACTCTGGCCAGGGCCGGGGTCTGGGCCAGTTGGTAGGACGTGCCGGCTCCAGAGGGCCACGGGGCGCAGTCGCCCAGGACCCTCGGCCGCGAGAAGGGACGGAACTTGGAACACAAAAAGGGGGAAGGGGAAGAGAGCGAGAGGGAGAGAGAGAGAGAGAGAGATTCTTTTTTTGTTTTTTGGGGCAGTGCACAAATTAGTGTGGCACTTGATTGAATGGTGAACAATCAAAGCATGACTGCAGCATTAAGGTTAGAAATAGAACTGGAATGATGGCACTGATGATTAATTCTTCATTTGGGTAAATGTAATTTAACAGTTAAAACAATATTACGGTTAATTAACATGACATATATGCCACTATAATATTATACACCTGTAATGGTATAATAATACAGATCCACCTTATCAAGAAGAGTCATAATTGGCTATTTATTGACTTTGGACACAGTTTACACATGTTATAAGGTTATAACTTCTCATCATATATCGATATCTTAAATCCCTGACACTGAGACAATAAAGGACAGTATTGACTAATTGGCCGGACACTAAGGCGTGCTTATCTTCATTGGGTACCCGGGACCGATGGAGGCCCGGGGTTCCCCAGGGCGGAGAGGCGGGGCAGCGGGCGTGCAGGGGTGTGTGTGTGGGCACGCTCTGAGGGTGGCCTGGCTTCAGCGGGAACACCCCTGTGGGAAACCAATGGATCTGGATGACACGTTACTTTTATTCTCCACTATCGTCATATCAAGCAGTCAACGAAATAAAGGAAGCCAGGCGGCATTCCCAGTCAGTTGGATATTTCACCCTGCATTATAAATCATTTTGATTATAACACACTTTACAATAAACATAACCATACTTCTACAGTTATTGCTGCTGTCACTGGATTGACACTGTAAGGCTGTTGTGATGCCACTGCACATTATTTCTACACTGCTGCTACTACCTCCACTTACTTA
This sequence comes from Zeus faber, assembly GCF_960531495.2. Lineage (NCBI taxonomy): Eukaryota > Metazoa > Chordata > Actinopteri > Zeiformes > Zeidae > Zeus > Zeus faber. Next base: position 6,799,470 of record NC_137208.1, read on the forward strand.
CTTTAGTGGAACATTGGGCTCACTACTACTAGTCAGCCTGGTGCTACTAGTTAATATGGTGCTACTAGTTAGCACTTTGTTTTTTTTATTTTACATGTATTTATTTTTTTGATCTCCATTTGACTTCTTATCCCTTTCTTGACTGTCACTGCTTGTCTGCTGCTGTGACAACTCAATATAAAAGTTTTATCTTGTCTTGTCTTTTACAGTATAATCACATTTTGCCATTTTAGCTTCCGAGCTTTATTTCCACTATCTAGCAATAAAAAAAAATAAAAAAAAAAAATAAAAAAAAAAGAAGAGGTCATGATACTTATTTAAGATGTAAAAAAAACAAACAAAAAAAAAAACAAGGAAAATAAGCTTGCATCATTTTTTCCCCATACACATCTGCCCTTGGAATTTTAGATTTTACACATTTCTTTGGATTATTTGTCGTGCAAACCCGCCCGACCTTGTCCGGAGGAGGTGGAGAAGGGGCTGTGCAGGTCAGACTTCAGGTGGAGCTGGTAGTCGGAGGGGCTGCCGTCTGAGAAGGCCGATTCCAGCACCGGAGACAGCTGGTAAAGATCACAACAGTTATGTAGTTTGACACTTTTCCGGATGGGAGGACACACACCACCCACAGTTTTTTAATAATCTTCCTCGACGTCCGTTTAACCCTGCCCCAGCAGCACAGCATGGGAAGCGAATGACTAAACTCCCCTTTCAAAACACAATATCACTGTTTTAGTGTTAATTATTTAATAGTGATTATCATTATTGTGAGGAAGTCACAGGGATATATTGCAGTTTATTGCTAGTTTTTCCATCCATCTATCCATCAATCTATCCATCCATCTATCCATCTATCCATCTATCAAGAGTATCCAGTAGGTCCCCAGAGAGAATGTACAGTCATGAGTGTTTACGACCTGCTTCCACTGTTATCTCTTTTAATGTACTGTAGCATAGTCGGGTACGGGATTTTGTACTAAATCTACATATCAAATTGAGAGTCCTTGATATGAAAAAAGGTTGCATGGGAAACTAAAACAACCATGATTCAGGAGTGGAAACACATTTCCGCACACCCCTAATTAACGATAATCAATAATTTGGTATTTTCAACCTTTACCCTCTATCAAATTGCAAAGGACGGTATCAGAGGAACAATAAAGCGAATGTGGGGTGAAGTTCACCGACACGGACACACAGCAGCGCCTATTGAACATTGTGACCCACCTGACGGCACCGGAATCCCTCCGGGAAGCACAGGCTTCTCTTTCTTCCCACACGGGCGCTGGAGAGACGTTATTAGTCAGACGGAGAGGGAAGAGGAAGGGAATAACAAAGTAAAAAACACAAACAGAGACAGACATTTGGAATAGAACAGAAAAAAAAACCCCATGATTTACAGATGTATATTATGAGGAAGGCTGGAAAGAAAGAAAGTAATAAGAAAAACATGGAGAAAAATGCCCTCTTGATGTGCAACTTTAAAATCAATTTCCCATCTTTGTTCAATAGATAGTGTATGTAGGTTTGAGAATCGATGACATCATGTAAAAAGTGAGGCCATGTCATTTTCCGGCACCAACCAAACTGTATCTATGATAAAATGTTGTCAGATTCAAAGACAGATTTTAATACCTACTGTCAGTAACTTAAGTGTCACTGAGAATTAAACAGGTTGACCAGGCTGACCAAAACAAAGAAACTAGGTTTGTACAGTCAGTCAAACTAAAATGTGTCATGTATTTTTTTGTTTAAAAAAAAAATTTCACCCATGTGCTTTAACTCACTATATGCTATTGTTATTATCTTATTATTTTTTAATTAGAAAAATTTCAACTGTATTTAAATGTTTTTTTGGTTTATTTTCATTGAAAAAATGCTTTGTATTCAATAAAAACATATTCCATTATTTTATTATGTTTTTAAATGGCTATATGTGTGGATGTGAACCTCAACAATCAAAAACAACAACTGTCTGATTGTTAAAAGAATGTTATTATCATTAAAATGAAATTAAATGCATGCATATATAAAAAAAAGAAAAACATGAATAAAATATTATTATGAATCACTTGACATTTCCACCCTTGATGTACCTGTAATATGGTTGGCTCTCCACCAGGTGTAGTTGGGATGGGGAGCAGGGGCTCATTGGGAGCTCCAGGGGTTTCCAGTTGCTACTCAAGGCCTTGGAAGCTTGTTTACTGCGGCTGATATCCGTTATTTTAGGTGGATCTGGGAATAAGAAATGTTGTGAAAAACAACTCTGTATTTTCTATCAAGACTTGTCACTATTGCGTGTATTATTGCATTGATATTCATTCATCCCCTGCAATGTATCCAATATATTAAATATAATATTAATATTTGATTTATACCCAAAACCTTAAAAAGCCCCAGCTATTGCCTTTTGATTTTAACTTATATTATGACACAAAATCACTTTTTATATAGACAAACTGACAGAGACAGACAGACTAGCCCCAAAGTTACTCGAAGATGAAAAATGTGTGAAAATATACAATAAACCTAAAAATCGACAGTAACTTCAAATGAAAATAATAGCAATATATGAACGAGCATGTTGATAAACAATAAACCTGAAAAATAATCAACAAAAAAAAAATACCAATAATAATGACTGAAAAATCATAAACGCTCTTTTGCATATTGTGTATATCTTTGTATATTTGGTATTTATTTTCATTTGACCATTTTCTTGGAAATGTGGCTTCTTCCTTGTCCCTTTTGGCTGTTCCTGTTTTATTGTATTCCTCCGATCTTTTTCGGGCTAAATAAAAAAAAAAAATGCTGACCCTTGGTTTGTTTCTTGGAGGCGATCTGGTTGACGATGAAGAGCGTCAGCAGGTCCGTGCTGCTCGAACCGCGCCCGGACGTCTCCTGAGGGATGCCCAACTTTTTAATTCTCTGCTGCAGCCTCCCCTTCTCGAAGAACTCCTGTGTGGGAACCACGACACGTAGTTAAACTTCAACATCTGTTTTTAACTCGAACACCTGTTAAAGACGAACCCCAAATGAAGTCCATGACTAATCGTCTGTTTGCTATTGAATCCACTACTGCAGGTCAGTCCTGTGTATTTGGACGCACTGCGGTCGTTTCATTCCGTTTGGGCATTTTTTTTTTCCCCCGCCGGGAACTTGACTCACTTTGACCAGAAATAGTATTTGAACAAAGTTTGACGAAATGTAAAATGACAGGGTTCATTCTGAGGGCATTACTAAATGACATTCAAGTACTTTCAAATACTGTTTTAAGCACTATTTTACCATTTCCAAGCAAAGCAAATATCGATTTCAATGTGATCTTTATTAATTAAGATGTAATCTTAATCTATATATACTGAAAACACACACACACACACTATAATATATCCGCCGAAAAAAAAACCTTTTTTTTCAAGGACTTCTCAAGCACATATGCAGTGAAATGTAATGACCGGAGCGCCGGCGCAGGCGACCGCAAGGGGCGGCGCCACTATCGCCACTGTGAGTGAGAATAAGTGAGTTAGTAATTTGGTTAGTTGGTTAGCTAGTAGGTTAGGTATGATGTTCGTTGGTTGGTTGGTTAGTTAGTTAGTTAGCTTGTTTGTTAGCTAGTTGGTTGGGTATGATGTTCGTTGGTTGGTTAGTTAGTTAGCTGGTTTGTTAGCTAGCTGGTTAGTTTGTGAGTGAGTTGGATAATCGGTTAGTTAGTGAGTAAGTTAGTCGTCTCACCCTCTGCTTTCTCGTGTCATTTTTCAACATATTCCGGTTCCTGTGAAAACGAGTTCACAAAGTTGTTACTGACGCAGCTTATGTTCGTTTATTTGTGTAAACAGTGTAGTTTTGTGTTTGCCAGTGTACCAACCATACCTTGACCCGCCGACCCAGTTCATTTTCTGACGTGTATGTATGTATGTGTATATATATATATAGATAGATAGATGATGTATCTAGGCTAGCAGCTGATTATAACAGTTATGCTAATGTTCCACAGCTGCCAGCTCACGTGACGCTGTGTCCGACAATGTTTTACCGCGTGAGCTTTGTCCGCGCTCCGCACGCGCACGGTAAAAAAAAACAGGCTTTTGTTTTTTTAACTCAGTCAATTTTTTTATGTCGTTTTATATAATTATCGCGCTATTATACACAATAATCTATATATATATAAATAGATATATATCTATATATCTATATATATATATATAGATATATAGATATATAGATATATCTATATAGATATAGATATATATAGTAGCGCAAACAAAACACAGCAATTTATTTATAGACAAGTCCTGACAGGTCAGAAACGGACAGAGACCACTTCAACAAAAACAAAGACAAAAACAAAAACAAAGACCTAAAACCAATTTTTATATTTTAATATTTTACACATAAACAAAATGAAAGTGTACAGTAAAAGTACAGTAGAGAGTAAAGTTTTGCTGCGTTCCGTTGAGGTCCGCACTCGGAAAATTCCGTCGTCCACTCGGAATAACGTCGGGGTTTCGCGAGGTAACAGGCCTGACGTGACTGAAACACGTAAACGGTGTTTGTTTGTGTTTTTGTTTTTGTTTTTGAAACCCGTCCGACCCCCATCGCACGTTTGCCAAACAAACACAAATGTGCTGCGGAAGTCGGACAGAACCAGACGGCGACGGAAGCGGTGCCGCGGCGACTCGGCAGTCGCCTATATTTCCGAGGCGGCGGAAACGCCGCCATCGGACGCAACCACCCGTCTCTTTCCGGGGGGTGTTGCCGGAATGACGCCGGAGAGGAGGACGGGACGTAGCGGTCCGTGTTCCAGGCCGCCTTCCCTCCACCATCCGGGGGCTTCCTCTCTCGCTCTCATCGCCCCCGACGCCTCGGTTCCTTCTCGCTGTTGTCTTGTTGTTTTTCGCCACATCTCGCACGTTCGCCATGGATTGCCGCTGGAGGACCATCCGCGGGGGAAACTAGTTGTTTTTGTCTTGTTTGTGTTTTCCGTGGGGAGGGAAGATGTCCAATATCCTCGATGCGGCGTCCAGGGCGAGATGGGACCGTACCACCGCGGCCAAGCGAGCCGCGCTCCTGGCGGCCGCCGTCTACGGGGTGAAGACCCTCTATCCCATAATACGCGGGCGGGTCTCCGGGACGGCGGCCCGGAACAAGGGCTACACCCCCCCGGAGCCGAAGCGGGTCGAGGAGAACGGCTCCGGCCCCGTGGCGAAGCCCGCGCCGGCGAAGCCCTTCTCCCCCGCGGTGAACGCCGAGTTCCTCCGGCAGCTCCTGGAGCTCGGCAGGATCCTGTTCCCGCGGCTGCTGTCCCGGGAGATGACCGTGGTGTGCCTGCACTCCGTGGCGCTGGTGTCCCGGACCTTCCTGTCCATCTACGTCGCCAGCCTGGACGGGAAGATCGCCAAGAGCATCGTGGAGAAGCGGCCGCGGCGCTTCGCGGTGCAGCTGGCCAAGTGGCTCCTCATCGCCATCCCGGCGACGTTCGTCAACAGCGCGATCCGCTTCCTGGAGGGCAAGCTGGCGCTGGCGCTGCGCACCCGCCTGGTGGAGCACGCCTACCGGACCTACTTCGCGGACCAGACGTACTACCGGGTGAGCCACATGGACGGCCGGCTCGCCAACCCGGACCAGTCGCTCACCGAGGACGTGCTGGTGTTCTCGCAGTCCCTGGCGCACCTGTACTCCAACCTGACCAAGCCGGTGCTGGACGTGGTGCTTACCTCCTACACGCTGATCAGCACCGCCCGGGCGCGGGGTGCCAACGCCACGGGGCCGACCCTCCTGGCCGGCCTGGTGGTGTTCGCCACGGCCAAGGTGCTCCGAGCCTGCTCGCCCAGGTTCGGCAAGCTGGTGGCGGAGGAGGCCCAGAGGAAGGGCTACCTGAGATACGTGCACTCCAGGATCATCGCTAATGCCGAGGAGATAGCGTTCTATGGAGGGCACAAGGTAAGCAGGGCACGGAGGGGGTGAACGTAGTGTGTTATTCAGTCAGAGAGACCATAATAACCTTCATTTCAACAGCGACTCCCATGCACAACATGCAGGGTCTATGGAGGAACAAGGTATACAGGGCATTGAGTTGATATGACTCTACAAATATTATGTGTTTTTGGTCAGAAACATGATAATAATCCTTGTCTGTATAGCAACTTTCATGGACAACATGCAACTCAAAGCGCTTGATATTAATACAAGGTAATCCCATTATAATCAGAATGTGTTCATTGGGTCAAGTACATTTTAATTTACGAGGAATTTGTCTTGGTAAAAGTTGGTGCATTGTAGTGCAAACTGATGAGCAGCATACAAAATAATGTTTAAAAGTTAAAAAAAATACAATACAACTAATATTTATTACGAATAGTATAGTACTGTATACAATATACAATCTGAAAATGTGCACAAGATTAAGAAAAATAAAAAATAAAAGTCAACGTGGGCTAACTGACACGTAATAATATGTAAGTGTATTAATCATACGGTACAGGTCGAGATTTCTTCATCATAAATAGTGGCCAAGGCAGAACAATGACAGATGCATGACAGTCAGCTATGGTCAGTTTTATCACATTAGTGTGTGTGATACTGCTGTATACTGTATCTCCACACACACTTTATTCACATGCACTTTACTGCACATATCTGGATATGCAAATAGCCTTAACCATGTACATAACTCTATTCCCTTCTATTTTGTACCCCCACTCTGTATTACCTTTTTGAGTCTTATAAAAAAAAATTTATTTGATTGGATTTATATTATTCTATTCACTAACTGCATTACGCTTTAGGAATCAGTTAGTTTCAGTTAGTTAGCTAGGTAGGAATCCGGGTGCGTCGCAAAGACGTTTCACTGCATGTATATGTATGAACGTGTATGTATATGGGTTAGGGTTGAATATGATGATGAATATGTACACTATGTGACAGATAAACCTCTTGAATCTTGAAGTGGTAAATAAGTGTTCAAAATGCTCGCTCTCTCTCTCTCCCTCTCCCGCCCCCCTCTCTCTCTCACTCTCTCCCTCCCTCCTTCCCGCCCTCCCAGGTGGAGATGCGTCAGCTGCAGAAGTGCTACAAGGCTCTGGCCGACCAGATGAACATGATCCTGTCCAAGCGTCTGTGGTACATCATGGTGGAGCAGTTCCTCATGAAGTACGTGTGGAGCTGCAGCGGCCTGGTCATGGTGGCCGTGCCGATCATCACCGCCACCGGCTTTGCGGACTTGGGTACGAAAGAGTTAATTGGTTTTTTTTTCAAGTTATTATAGGTCATGTGATATAGGTGTGTCAAAAAGGACTACGTTGAATTGTATTGAACTGATTCTAGAGCGGTGGTCCTCAGCCTTTCCCGGCTCAGGAAAAAAATATTTTCGCAAGAGCCAAATTTCTGAAACATCCCTTTCCTCCATCAACCATTATACATTTTAAAATAAGGCTACCAGTAATATCTTATTAAGGAATGAAAAGCATGAGGTGTGCAATAATTGCAATTTATTATTATAACCGTTACCATTTAATTATCGCCATGTTTTTATTACAATTGCAACCACAAATGTAATATTATACAAAAACTATGTAGGAATGTATACATGTAGATGGCAAACAGGAAGTTACGTGGAGAAAGCGACGAGCCGACTCTACTGCACGTGGCTGCTGCGTACATGCGGCGTTCTCTGGAATATCCCACTTAAATGTAGTTAAATGGCTTGAATAAAAACCGTGGATTGATATAAAAGTTGTTTTTTTTAAAATTATATTTGTTAATTGCATGGAGGCTGCTGTGGTTCTCGTAGCGTGGAAGCAGATGGAGGATTTGGACACGGTGGTCTCGCAGGGCTCGGTTGCTCCGGTGATAAGTTGCAGCTGTGGGTTATGACTTATATACGGTAATAATATCTATAAATAGGGAAAATTAATAATAATATTGTCGGTGAAAACCGAGTGATCAGCCATCGATCACTCAGTTAACAGATCATTGATCCCTACCAGGACACACATCTCTATAGATGCGCTCTCTCTCTACGCCGTCGTAGGTTAATGTGTCTGGTGGGAAATCCAGTTTGGAACGCTGCGAACATTGTCTGACTCTTTTAGGATTTTTTTTTAATTTAATTTTGAACAACACTTTTAAAGAGCTGCAACTACTCATAAAAGAGGTTAGGGTTGAGTATCGCTGTTCTAGAGTCAATTCGATGGGAGACACTCTTTACACACTTTATTTCGTTTGAGCAGAATCCAAGTATGTGTTGTTTGTGCAAGACCACAATATTGATGCAGCAGACAGACAGACAGACAGACATGGATGGATATAGGGTTGCCAGGTCTGTGTGACAAAACCAGCCTAATAGCTAATCAAAACCAACCCAATACCAATTACTTTAAATTACAACAAAACTAAAGAATGCCGCTGCGGTTATGCCACTGTCAAACAATGTATGCCCTTGACAACGAGGGAAGGGAAGGGAGCAGCATTTGCAATGTGTTTCTGCTTTTTGCTGTGGTTTTGGAGATCACTGTGGCGTGTGCGAATCTCGCTTCTGCAGTTCAGACGAAAAGCTTTGGTGTCATCCCCAGCCACGCTTTCTATCCATTTTGCCCACTTTACCGGGTGTCACGGCGGGGGGGCAGGCGTGCGCCGGCCTGCCGGGCGGAGGGCACATGCGCTTGAGTTTGTGGGTGTGTCCCGCGTCCACGTGTGTAGGTGCTGATCTGGAGGCAGTTTGGTAGGGTTTAGGTATAAATAAATGATTTAATTTAAAATGTGTTTTTATCTTAATATATTATTCCTGTCATTTGCGTGCAAAATAGGTCTGCCCAACCAGCAGACAAAAAATTCTACCCGCGGCAACACTTCAAAAGCATCACAAATCCGCGGGAAAACCGTGGACCTGGCAACACTGGATGGAGATCTTGCATCTGTTTTTGTTTCCGTACACCTCACCTACATTCCTAGTTAACACACAGTTGATCTCACAGTGTTGGGTTGCCATTTTAATGGCCGCCTTTATGGTGTAAAAACATTTCTTCCTGCAGATGGGAAAAAACAGCTGCTTTCTATGTGCTAGAATCAAGCTGTGACCCCTCCCCAGGTGTCCTATTATATCGAATAAAACAAAGCTATGGATGAGGACATTTTGTTTTGCTAATCCGGACACTTAAGGACCCTTTACCCTGCTGTTTTTCAACCGCAAATCAGAGACCAAATGAAAGGCTCTATTCATCTTCCATTTCACTTTTTTTTTTTAACCCGTTGCTTCGATAGTCAGGTGTTTATTTGTAAAACGCTTTTAATTCTTGTCTGATTCAAAGTCAACCGCGTCCGATTAAACAAGATACATGTATTTTCCTACTTCCCTTGTACTATGAATAATGATGATAATAATGGTGGTTTTAATTCTAATGCCTGAGTACGTTTACCCGCTCTGCCCCTATTGTCTATCCGAGAGTTTCCCAAACTTATTTTGTAATTATTATCCACATCACTATCGTATTAACCGCTAAATATTTCAGAATCTTACGAGACTCGCAGACGATTCGTCCGTAGTGAACAAATCTATTAAATGATTCAGGAGTCGGGAGTCGCTCTGTTAAAAAGCGAATGTTCGACACAAATAATCACTGAGGGCTAAGTTAAAGAAAAGACCAAAGTGATTGGTATAATTCATTTTGAATGTGACGGATTTGCTCTTTGCATTCCACCAAAATCAATACTTTTGACGGAATTAAATGATTCTATGGAGAATTCCATTCACAACTCAGAGCCGAAGCGACTCTCCTGGCTGCTGTTCATCGTTCTGGAAGTCCTCCCTGCCCAGCGTGCGTTACATCAACTGAGCCAAGCAAAACAAAGAGTTGAACGACTCGCTTTGCCGAACGACACGCCAAGAACCGGATCTCGGAAAAAGAGTCGAACATTTCATCGCGGCAGCGTCGTCGCTTTCAGAGTGAGACCCGAGCTTGTCCTGATGAGCAACGAGCTGCTGTTCTGGCTGGAACTGACCAATTACAAGAGTTAGCACAGGGCTCTCAGTTTTTATTATCTTACGACGCCAAAGCAAATCTCCGCTCTTTTATCTTTTAAATGGAATTTGAAACATTTTCACGGCAGGCTGGAAAACACCGTTCTCTCCAAGAAGTGGGATGTGTTCATTCAAGCCCCCTCCTTCAGGGCGTCAAATCGCCCCGTAAACAAAAAGACGCTGTCACTGTGATGAAGTGGCGTACAAAAACAAACCTCTCTCTCTCTTTCTTTTTTTTGGGGGGGGGGTGCAGACTCAGGGGACGGTCAGCCCCAGGTGATGGTGAGCGAGCGGGCCGAGGCCTTCACCATCGCACGCAACCTGCTGGCGTCCGGCGCCGACGCCATCGAGAGGATCATGTCGTCCTACAAGGAGGTGAGGAACCCTTCTCCTGGAGCGTCGTCCCCAACATTTACCATTTACACTTATCTATACAGAGTATCTTCACATGTAGTAAGCATATGTGTATTTATATGCATACAGTATATATACTGTATATGCATATATCCATATACATTTCATGGTCAGGTCAAAATGTCTTTAAAATTGGCTCGGTGTATGAATGTACTTTTTGCCAAAAATGCAAAAATAGTCTAAATTAATTAATTGTAAAGTACAAAAATGGCAAAAAACAAAATTGCCAAATAAAAAAGCCAAATATACAATTTTGAAGTAAAAAATAAATCCCCAAAAAGAGTGAGTGTGATTTTATTTTAGCAAAATAAGAGAAAGATGAAGTGATTCAATTTGTAAACAGTGACACAGCAGTTTCTTCACCGTACCTTTTGTCCAGAGAGAGTTCTTCTTTCTAAAGGTTGGGCGTTGCTTGTGAATAAGGCTCTTGTCACATGACTTATCTGCCAAATGACCCTAAAGTCGAGGTGGGTCACATATGAGGATAGAGGATGAATGCCCATATAAGGTAAAAAATGACATTAGTTTCTCAGCGACCCGAGAGAAGGGGGTTATGATGTAACACATCAATGTGAGGTAAAAACAGGAGGCATTTGGCTTTACTTGAGCACATATGGAAATTTTTGTCTTTTTCCATCACAACTTCTCGTAGTAGTAGTAGTAAGCCTCTTTCACACATAGTTCCCAGTAAATTACTGGGATGACCTTTCTGCCCCCGTTCGTGATTTCGCTGTTTACACCAGGGCTGGACTGGTAATCTGGCGTCCTGGGCATTTTCCCGGTGGGCCGACGCACTTTGGGGTCGATATAATAATATAATAAACATTTTTATTATTATTATTATTATTATTATTATTATACGTCTGTTATACTGCCGAGACACAGACACTAGAAAGCGACGGAGCGAGCAGCAGAGCGCATGGACAAAGCTCATTCACTGGCGTGCACAAAGAGGATGCATGTGGATGTATGCGGCGAACATTTTCATTAAAAAATAAATCTGCCCATTTGCTTGTAAAAAAATAAAATAAAACGGCAATCGGAATTCCCTCCGGCTTCACGCTGCGATGCTGGAGGGAACATACTCCTAACCGCACCCCCAAATCTTAAAGACACGTCTAGGGTCCGAGTGGCATTTTTAAGAAGAAAAATAATAAAATTTGAGAATTAAAAAAATACCTTTTTTAGAGAGTAGATGTGTTTCAGGTTCTTGCAGCAGAGCTCCACGGATCGGATCACACTCGCCACTTTTCCAAATGTTTTTTAAACAAGCAAGCAATTTCTTAAATATTTGTACGAAAAAAATATTCGTAAAATGTTGACACATTATGCCAATATGGAACATTGCCAGTGGATAGACGGATTTCATTCCATGTGGAAAAGGGGCAAAGGGAAGGGAATATCGATCCCTGCTAACATTCACACTGGACCCCATGCAGGAAATGTTCTTGAACATTTTCAGGGAAAGTCTTCATGTGTGAAAGAGGCTGTAAACTAGTTGTACTACTTGTACTAGTAGTAGTCATAGGGGGCTAGTAGTAGTCGTAGGCTAGTAATAGATTAGTAGTACCGTAGTCATGGTCCTAACATGGAGTGTTTACACAGTTGAGATGGAGGACAGAAGTTGTGTAGTAAGTGCACAAGGCCCTTTCTCTCTCTTTCTCTAATTGAATAATACATATAGGTTCCATACATGCATACTATATAATGTGTGTGGATAGTGGGTGATTGATGGAAGGAAAAATAAATGAATGGACAGATAATTGATGGATGAGTGAAGAATCTAAACGGTTGGGCGGTGGTGGATGAATAAATGGTCCCACCTCTGGCCTCCCTCTATTTCCTTTTTGTGTTTCTTAATCACTGTAGTGGGATAAATGGATGGTTAGGGTGGATGGATTGAGGGATGCATACAATAGTAGGGGTGGTTGGATCGATAGTAGGGCTGGATAGGTGGGTGGGCGGATGGATGGATGGATGGATGGTAGGTATGGATGGATGAATATTAGGAGTGGATGATGGATGGATGGATGGATGGTAGTAGGTATAGATGAATGGATGGATGGATGGATAGTAGGGGTGGATGAAAGGTGGATGGATGGATAGTAGGTATTGATGGATAGTAGGGGTGAATGATGGATGGATGGATAGTAGGCATGGATGGATGATTGTGCGGGTGGATGATGATTGGACGAGAGATGGATGGATGGATAGTAGGGGTGGATGAAAGGTGGATGGATGGATTGTAGGTATTGATGGATAGTAGGGGTGAATGAGGGATGGATGGATGGATGGTAGTAGGTATGGATAGATGGATGGATAGTAGGGGTGGATGAAAGATGGATGGATGGATAGTAGGTATTGATGGATAGTAGGGGTGAATGATGGATGGATGGATAGTAGGCATGGATAGATGATAGTGCAGGTGGATGATGATTGGATGATAGATGGATGGATGGATAGTAGGTATGGATGGATGGATAGTAGGAGTGGATGATAGGTATGGATGGATCGATAGTAGGGGTGGATGATGGAGGGATGAATAATGGATGGATGGATAGTGGGTATGGACGGATGGATGGATAGTAGATACGGATGGATGATAGTATGGGAGGATGATGGATGGATGAATAGTAGGGGTGGATGATGGATGGATGGATGGATAGTAGGGGTAGATGATGGATGGATGGATGGATAGTAGGGGGGTGATGGATGGATGGGTAGTAGGGAGCAGGATAAATGGATGGTCAATAGAAGAATATTGAAAATATACAATAAACATAAAAATGTACAAAAAACAATAAACCTAAAAAATATACAAAAAGTCAATTTAATAACCTTAAAAATAAAGATAGAAGAATTGCCGATATACATTAAAACCTATAAATAAAAATGAACGTCATTTAACGGGAGTCGAGGTTCAAATCAGAAAATTAGGAAACGAGTAATAGAATGAATGGACACAGAGGCCCAAGCATTTTAATCCAGAACGGAGTAAAAAAAAGAGCTTCAACCCCATTCATGCTTTTTCTGTCTACGTTATGAGGCCGATAAGAGGATTTCGGCTTCAAACTGAGTTCTGTTTCACCAGTAGTTTGTATTTGAAATGTGAAGGGTCCCACGGTGAACGGCGTGGCTGTTTCCCCTTTAAATGGAAAAGCAGCTTTATATACTGGACGTCCCGGTCTCAACCATTTAGCGAACGCACCGGGTGCTACATTACAAAACAATGACAAAGGTGACATTTGAAGGCAGCTATTTACACAAGCTATTCACTAAGGTTCAATGTGCATTAACTTGTACAAAAACAGACTTGAGTTAATCTTACTATTTAGCAGGTGGCGAAAATAAAAGGAAAGAACAACGGAAAAACAACCCCCTCCCCACTTGGTGGAGTCCCAGCCGCCAACACCTGGGAGAGTATGAGACGTTCATGTGCCCTCGTTCACAAGAGCATCGGCTCAGCCGGGAAGGGGATCACGGAGGAAACGGAAACTAGATATTATCACAAATCTGGGTGATTATAATGCTTTAAAAGAAACACTGAATAAAGCAAAGAAATATATCAAAACACTAGATCGAACTAGCTGAATTAAATAATAGACTGAAGCATGGGGCTGCTCACCCGATCAATGAGGGAGGGAGTGAGTGCAGCTGCCTCATAAATGAAAACGGTGGAGTTGTTAAGTAATGCCTTTGGTGATGAATGAATGAAAGAAAATGACGCAACAGCTTTGAGGTCGTGTCATGTGCCTGAGCCGTTTCCTTTTCTTTATTGGTGCAAGATCAAACTGAATGTTTTTCTGTTTGTGGCTTCTCTCTACGGAAAAGAGGAAATTCTCTTTTTTTTTTTTTTTTTTTTTTTTTTTTGTCTGTTTCCTCAGATATGCACTGGTCACTTGCAGTCACCTAAAGTTGCGGCGTAGAATATAAAAGCTTATTTTTTACTATTCAACTGATTATTCGTTATTTATTTATTATTATTATTTTAATTATTAAAGTATTATTTTAAACGGTCATGGTCATTTTGTAAAATGTTTCCATCCGTATTCCTGGGGGATTTGTTTACGCCAGTTGCTTAAGAAATACCCCAAAAAAAGGCCAAAGAAATGCTGGAGCTGTCACATGTGTTACACAACCTTGTTTACGATTGTTTGTTGTTTGATTTATTATTTGCTTTATATGTTTTATTTCATTATCATTTATCAATCTTTATTATATTATTATTATTTGAACTACTCAAGATACATTTCTAAAATTGTTTGATTCTAGAACCAACAATTACCAAAGAAATGCCCGAAAAAGCAATGCAAGCGACTGTTACAATTTATCTAAATTTGAAATGTTTTATTAATTTCTCAATTTTAAGTCTAAGAAACCAGAAGATCCAAGTGACCTTATCGAAGTGGAACCATTTTTTGAACTATCTTTCTTTTCAGTGTAACATCTGATAAAACACGAGGTCGTCCCACATATTTGTATCTCCCTAGTCACACAGCACAGCCCCCAGATGAGGTGGTTGACCCGAATCAAATTGATTCATCTGCGATTCAATTTGTGACTTCGTATTTTGGGCACAAAACAAATTTCTCCCCCAGAGTTGTAAGTTTTTTTGAGCTGAGTGCCTCTGCTCCAGCGGCGAGTCTCTACACGCAGTGTGTTGGAGCGTGTGTCTGTGGTTTTGATAGCAGCTCATATACAACACATTCCTCAATACGCCTTCTCACGCGCTGTCGGCCTAGAGAGTGTGTGTGTGCGTGTGCGTGTGCGTGTGCGCGTGCGTGTGCGTGCGTGCGCGGTCAGATGGCACTGTGGCCCCTTGGTTTGGGCGACGGTGCAGCTGTTTGTTTTGGAACGTCGGGCTTTGACACTTTCGAAGGCTGAGATTCCCCAGATGTGGAACTTGAGGTCCAGTTCTTTCATGCTCCACTTGAGTAATTCATGAGATTTTTTGTTTAAACTTGGATCTGGGGGCGATATTGGAAAAAATTAACTATCACAATGTTTTGTAGCGAAAATCGGCAATTTGACTATATCTTGGCTGGTGAGTATTGGTGCTTTCATAAGTTATTTACACACAAGAAACAATCGTCATAAGCAATATGATTCAACTTTATTCCAGGATGTGATTCATAACTTTAATAACTCATACTTAGCTCCTACTAACTCCCACTTAATATTAAGGCTTGAAGTTCCATGCGTACTGACTCCCTGAGATCAGCCGGAAGAGAGCGTGCGTGCGTGCGTGGATGTGTTCGCTCATGCTCCTTCCCTCGGGGCTTAACCTAGCTGTGAATAATCCTCCATCTGTTGATCTTTGATCACACACCCACACTATTATAGTTTTATTAGGGATCCAGCCCGCAGGGCCCCTATATTTGGCCTATCGTTTTTGTTATTATTGATTTTTATTGTTATTTTCTCCTTGGCATTTTTCTGGCTTGAAAGTGTCTGGCGCACGAACCCACAGACATGAATGAAGTGTCGTTGGATTCGGGGCAGTTCAGCCATTTTGTGTCAAAGTTTGATCCACGTCGATCTATTTTTAGAGCAGGAATTAGTGAAAAACCGTTGGCGGAGCAAGGCGGGCTGGGGTGGTGGAGCGGCTGGGGTGGTGGTGCGGAGCGCTTTGTGACGTCACCATCCAGCTTGTTATACGTGTGCAGGGTGTGGCTCTGGGAGGGCCCCTGCATGGGGTTAGGTGCGCGGTGCACGCAGCTCTTCGAATAAAACAAGATTTTTACCCATTTTAAATCGTACATTTTTTTTTAAATGAATGTGTTGATATTGCGGCGGGCCGCACACAAATAAATGAATGTATGGGAATCACTAGGAAATAAGTTAATTAACCATAATTGACCTGTTCGGGCTGGGCTCGGGCGATCATGCGATATTTTTGCGAAATGAGGTCCCATATCAACGAGGAGACGTGCACGGTCCTCACTTTCCCAACAATGCAGCGCAGGGTTTTTTGGAACAGAGCTGAACGGAGCGGTCGCTTAACTCGGTCGCGTTTCATAATTTTGTTTCATAAATGTGGGAAAGAAACAAAAATAAATAGGTGTAAAATAAAAATACAGTGTGCGCCGTCCAAAAAATCTGCTCCAACTCTCTGAGTTAGGGTTACGTTTTTCATTTTCCATACGAGTAAGAAACTAAGGAAATAAAATATATCAAAATCTTTCTCTATGAGATTATATTGTATATTGATCAATTATTATTATTATTATTATAAGATTTGCATGTAGAGCAGGGAAGTGAGATCCAATCACAAGTGGTTACTGGACAGTTCTGAGTGGAGAGGGTGAGAGCCTCCGCCGCCTCTCTCCCCCCCCCCCCCTCCCTGTCCACTCCAGTTTCACAACAGGGTAAACTGCCCTTACATCTTTTTTAATGCTCTGATTTCTCCTGTGGAATTAAAAAAATAAAATAAAATCTGTCATCAATTTCAATCGCTCGATGGCTCCATGGAGCCGATAGCAGTTTAATCATAAATGTGCCCGAGCCTAGTTTGGGCTGATATTATTTTCTTATTCGTATTTCCTAAGTAGACAGTACACGCAGCGGCGCACACACACACACACACACACACACACACACACACACACACACACACACACACACACACACACACACACACACACACACACACACACACACATTCCTTGTATCAAAACCAGGTTAGGGACAGGAACGCCACCTTGACCTGAGTGTGATTGTCAAACAACGGCAACCTGGTCGATCCGACATGTAACCAGGGAAACAACCTTTGACCCGTTTTGAAAACATGTCTGTTTGTTTTGACAGATCACAGAGCTGGCGGGGTACACGGGGCGCGTGCACAACATGTTCCTGGTTTTCGAGGAGGTTCAGAAGGGGATCTACAAGCGCTCGGCGCTGGCGGGCGACGCAGAGACCACGCCCACGGACGGACCGCTGGAGATAAAAGGTAGAAGGTGGAGTAAATGGGTTTTGAAGAGTTCAAAGAGTTGCTCAAAATGATAAACGCCAACAATCAAAAATGAGACCGCTCATGTAAGAAAAGCTAGTGAATAAAAGTGACATCAGATGAGAACATTGTTATTGTTTTCCTCCTTAATGACCTTAATAATAATAATAATAATAATAATAACGTTTGCAGGTAAAGTGATCGACGTGGACCAGGGCATCGTGTGCCAGGACGTCCCCATCATCACCCCCAACGGAGACGTGGTGGTCTCCAGCTTGAACTTTGAGGTGAGGGCGTCGGTCTGTCTGTCTGTATCTCTGTATCTCTGTATCTCTGTCCGTCTATCTACTATCTCTCTGTCTATCCGTCAATTTATCTATCTATCCATCCATCCATCCATCAAATAACTACTTGTTCCAACTAATAAAAACAAGTGACAATGTATTTATCCATATAATACCAGTGATAATAACACATATAACATCCATTTTCTTGTGTATAATATCACATTTAATCACGTTTCCCCACCTCCTCCTCCCTCATCCATCTCTTCCTAAATGTCCTCCGCTTTTCCCCTGCAGGTGGAGGAGGGCATGCACCTGCTGATCACGGGTCCAAACGGCTGTGGGAAAAGCTCCCTGTTCAGGATCCTCAGCGGCCTGTGGCCCGTCTACGGAGGCCTGCTGCACAAGCCCTCCCCCCAGCACATGTTCTACATCCCCCAGAGGTACACACACACACACATACACACACACACACACACACACAGACATACACTCACCCGCAAAGACCCACAGACACACAAAGGGACACACACACACACACACACACACACACACACACACACACACACACACACACACACACACACACACACACACACACATTTCTGTATTTATTTTCATTACACCCTGTTATACCGGCTATCTTTCTTTCTATCTTTCTCGTCCTTTCTCTTTTACGTTTTTGTTTTATTTTTTCATTACCCATACACTCGGAACACAGTACGGTTGGAGTAACCCACATTCATACTGTATTAAATAGGTTTTACATCAGTTTTAAACCAGTTGCCACGTGCGCCAGGGCTCTCGGCGGTGAGCTGGATTGAAAGGCTGATCTTTGGATTTGACTGTTGCACTGCTCTGACAGCAATCTAATCTGTTGAAAGTGTGTGTGTGTGCATGTGCGTGCGTTACATTGGGAGATAGTACAGTATATTCTTAGAAGTTTGCATTGGTGAGTGTGTGGTAACAGAACATAAACAAATTCAATAGCCGCAGTAAAATATTTGCCTGTGCAATGTCCCAATCACTGCTGCATTGACATGTGAGTGGCTTAGGGGTGGTTGCAGGACGGGTGGAGTTAGACTTCTACACATAAAACTCTTAACACGTGATCAGATTTCAATAAATAGAAATGAGTTAAAATCTCTTCGATATGTATCTCATTTATGTCGGTCTTGAGCTACAAACAAGCACATTTAAGTTTACTTACAATCCACATCCACAATATTACTTACTAATATTACTTAAATTACTTCATAATACAATACTACTCTGTCCTTAACTATAAAGCACTGTCAAATATTATATGATGCTGTGCCATGCTATAGTATACTGTACTGTACCGTACACTATACTACCCTATACTATACCATACCATACTATACTATACAGGGTTTCCCCCAGTATATTGCAAGTCCAGTGGCCCATTGTGCTTAAGTTGACCCCACGCCGGACCTAACCGTCTGCGTTTTCAACGATACATTTTTTTTTTACGAATTTTTTATTTTTATTTTAATCAAAATATCAACACTGACCGCCACATCTTGATTTTCTATTTTTATTTTATTTTTTTTACTTTTTAGAATGGGTAAAATCGTATTTAATTGTAGCGTGAACACATTAATACTCCCTCTCTTGCGCCCGCTCGTTCGCTCCCGGACCCGTCTATAGCTATCAGTAGCTATCTACTGGACCCGAGGGTGAGACCTTGAAGCGCTCTGCATGACGCGCCGTCGCTTTCCACGGCTCTTTTGGTCGAGAGCCAAACAGCGGCAGCGCTCGTTAATGTCCCAGTATGGTCGCTTAGCTTATCAGATGAAAGAGGCGGGTCGCAAAAGTTGTCACTACAGATAACGTCCCATTCATACAAACAGTCACTTATTTATTAACATGAAGAGTATATGAAAAGTAGTGAAGGACAAATGGGGTAAGTTCATAAAAAATCTCAAGGCCCAAACTAAATATATATATTTTTAACAAAAATATGAATAATAAAAAAAATACCCCCCTCTATTTATATGTTATTCTGGTCATACATTAAAGCCCTCAAAAATAATAATAAATTGTTGATAAAAACGTACATTTTGGGTCCTCTGTGTGTCTTCTGAGGGAGCGATCGGGGGAAATTTACTCAATTTCCTTATTCCTTATATAAAAAAACACCGTGGTAAAGGGGACACTCTCACTCTCACTCCTACACCATACTATACTGTACCATACCATACTATACGATAATATAATATACCATACTATAATATAATATACCATACTATACTATAATATCCCATACCATACTATACTATAATATAATACACCATACTATACTGTACCATACTATACTAAACTATAATACAATACACCATACCATACTATACTGTACCATACCATACTATAGAAAAATAATCAAAAGTCTTTATTGCCAAGTAAGTTTACACGAACAAGCAGATTGTCTTGGTGTTCGGTGCATACATGAAATATAAATGTAAAACAATATGTAAAATATTAGTGAAATATATAAGAATATGGTATACTTTACTATACTATAATGTAATATACCATACTATACTATAATATACCATACTAAACTTTACTATACTGTACTATACCATACTATACTATACCATACTATACATCAATATACCATACCATACTATACTATTCTATTCTGCAATATACTATAATATACCATACTATCCTATAATATACCATGCTATACTATACTATACTATTCCACAATATACTGTACTATACATAGTACTATTTCCTGTGATATACCATGCTTTACAAAACGATACCATTTTGTGCCATACCACACTGAATACACAATTCATCTTAAGTAACCTTTAAAGGGTAACTGAAGCCAGGCTTCTGCAGTGCTGTGAATACTTGATACACCAGGTGAGACTCCCACCCACCTGACAGCAGTAACACAACCCCATATATTGTGTGTTTATTTGTCTTTGCATGCTTGTGTATATATATGTGTGTGTGTACATAGACACATATTACTTTCTAACATGCCTATAATATACAAAGTACTATATATAGTGTCTCAGTTATTTATGAACTATTATGTAGCTATTAACTAATAGATACGAGTAGCAATGGCATCTTAAATTTCGAATCACACATACACGTTAATATCGTGTGTGTGTGTGTGTGTGTGTGTGTGCGTGTGCGCAGGCCCTACATGTCCATCGGCTCCCTGCGGGATCAGGTGATCTACCCGGACTCGGTGGAGGACATGGCCGCCAGGGGCCTCAGTGACAGCGACCTGGAAGCCATCTTGGATATCGTCAATCTCAACCACATCGTCACCAGGGAGGGAGGTAGGGACATCGGATCGGCTCATAGTTTGAAGTGGCGAGCCGTAAGATTATTTTGTTAAAAAAAAAAAAGGGACGATAAAGAAATGCCATATCTGACGCTTAATTTGCCTGTAATCTTACCTGTAAATTCAACCAAACCATTAAGCCTGTCATGTCACCCGGGGGCTGTGGAGCACATGGTATACATCAACACGAGCAATTTTGAAATCCATATTTGTTGTAAAATGTAGTTTCTTGAGAATTGATATTTGATACCTGAACTATTTCAAATCCACATATTTACAAATATATTTTGATTAAACTGCATATTTTTAAATGCATTCTGATGCTTTTTTTTTTTTTTTTTTATAATTTTGAGCCATTTTTTTATCGAAAGCAGTGTTAGGAGAATAAATGGGCTTTAAAAGGTCGTAAGGCTGCCTCTGTAGTCGATGTTTTAATCCTTCATAAGCTCATATTGAGTCTGAGGCAGCCACTCTGCCCTTATTACTCAACAAACAGCTCTGTTGTTCCCAAATAACTACTGTACAAAGCCCAACATGTCCAAAGAGGTTTAGAGGAATGAATGGCCTCACAGTGTACGCACAGACACACACACACACATATATATACACATACACACACTTACACATGCACATACATACACATGCACGCATACACACACACGTACACTCAAACACACATATGCATACACATATATACACAAAGATATACTCTTTCTTTTTTTAACATAGAAATCACTTCAAAGTTAGAGGTGGAGGTAGAGGTGGGACAGACATTTTGAATTTAGAATATACCAGAATAGAATACAATAAAATAGAATGGAAGATAAGAGAATAGAAAATCATTCTTTCCAAGTTTGTTTCTTTTTTTTGTTTGTTTTTTTGTTGTTGTTTTTTTTTTCTTTTCTCTTGGTTCTGCTCGAGCTCCGTGAGCTGTGAAGCAGCCGAATCAGCGCGCGGCGTGGTTTTCCTCCGGGGGCCCTGACGGAGGATCAGGATCACTCTCTTATCGTTGTGTTTCCCCCCAAGGCTGGGACGCCGAGCTGGACTGGAAGGACGTGCTCTCCGGAGGGGAGAAGCAGAGGATGGGCATGGCTCGCATGTTTTACCACAGGTGAGAACCCGGGCGGCGCCCTGCCCGTCGCGAGCACCGGACGAGCCCCGCCCGTCGCGCCAAGCGGTGTTTGGGACTCGGGCGGAGAGGCGGCGGATCTCCGTCGGCTGAAGAGTTGGAGAGCCCAGACTCAAGTCGCACCGCAGGCACCACAGACAGTCTGTATGCGCTACAAAGATGTCAAATCAAAAAAACAAAAATTCTCGCTACAACTTGGGACATTTTTAATTTCGTCCTCACTGATGAACACAGGAACCACATCGTTAGTTGGCGAGTTCATTTCCTACAACGATAAGGTTCGGTGTGGAAAGCGTCGCTCGTTTCATCGCGCTGGAGCCCGCTCCCGCGCAGCCTCTTTCGAGCGCCGAGCCGTTTTGTTTTCAACGTCGGCCCCCGAAGCGCGCGCACACGTTCCGACGCGCAAGCGGGTCACGCCGCGTGGAGGCACCGATCAGCCGCAGCTTCCGTCTCAACATCCTGTCCGGGCGGCGGTCCCACTTTGTCAATACGGAGGCGGGGCTCGGATACCTGGTGCTGTACAACCTGTGCCGCCCGATATTATTCACATCCAAATAGACTGGAGGAGTGTTAAGAGGAATGATGGCGATCTAATAGTTCTTCAGGCTAAGTTACCATTATCTCTCCGCTTAATATCCAGATACAGCATTTTTAGCAGTGCAGTGGTCCCTTTTACCTACAGTACATGGCGGATTGTTAACATATTAAGGCGCCCCCTAGTGGTGCAGCGCCCTCACTGCAGCATTTATTTTCTCAAACCGAACAGTGCAGGGATGACCCACCTTCTGGCGAAACGTCCAATCCGCAGCAGCAGTAATTCTTCATGACTTTTTCTTTTTTTGATTCATTTATCGTTCATGACAGGCCCAAGTACGCCCTGCTGGACGAGTGCACGAGCGCCGTGAGCATCGACGTGGAGGGGAAGATCTTCCAGGCCGCCAAGGACGCCGGGATCTCCCTGCTGTCCATCACGCACAGACCTTCCCTCTGGTGAGAGAGCGCCCGGTGCACCTGACGGGATCTGCCTTTCCTCCTCTCACGGCGTTGTGCGCTTTCGTCGGTGTCCGACGTCGCCGTTCCCTTTTCCTCGACCGCGTCCGCCCGGCGGCTCTCGCCGGCCGTGCCGCGGGGTCCACACCCGTCCTCGGTCGTTGAGTCGCGACTCGAACGCCATCTAAGGTTTTAACCGCTCAATGAGTAGTGCCGTAGTCCACGACGCGTCAACGGGTTAAAACGTGTGTTCAATACGGGCTGAAAACACTTTTTAATGACAAAGACGACGACGTTGAAACAACATCGACTCCAAAGCTTCTGAAATACTGTTTTGTTCGGGCGGCGATAAATCCAAATCCGATCCAAGCAGGCTTCCGTACTTGAAGGAAGTAAGTTGCGCAAAAAGCAGGATAGCGTGCAGCCAGACGGTCATTATCCCGAAAACGACGCCCCCCAACCCCCGACCAGGTGACCTCACAGCTCACACCGACGCGGCCTGCAACTCCGAGCGCGTCACGTTAACAGGAGGCTCGTCACGTGGGTGTCTGCCAAAACCGAGGAGCCACAAAGAGGCAAAATGCATTTCGTGAAAGCGGGTACATTTTGAAGTCATTTCACATTCGGCCCCGACGGGATCACATTCCTCGGCGACTGAACCGCGACCGTTAATGACTCGGACGGAGAGGATGACCTCGCGGAGGCGAGGCGGAGCTTGCGCGTCTGTTATGGCTGACGTGGTGAGGGCTAACAAACGGACCCCCCCTTTCCAGGAAGTACCACACCCACCTGCTGCAGTTCGACGGCGAGGGCGGCTGGCGCTTCGAGCAGCTGGACACGGCCACGCGCCTCTCGCTCTCCGAGGAGAAGCAGCGGCTGGAGGCGCAGCTCGCCGGCATCCCCAAGATGCAGCAGCGGCTCAACGAGCTCTGCAAGGTCCTGGGGGAGGACTCGGTGCTCAAGACCACCGGGGAGTGAGCGGGGGAGGGAGGGAGGGAGGGAGGACGGGGGTCAGGGGTCAGGGTCGGTGAGACGGGGGGGAGAGGATACTGGAGGGGGCGGCGAAGATACACAGGGAGACGGGGAGAAAGGGAAATGGAGGGAGTTTTGGACGGTTTCTCTCTTTCCCATTCTCTCGTTTACCACCACCCTCCCCCTCCCTCTC
This sequence comes from Zeus faber, assembly GCF_960531495.2. Taxonomy (NCBI): domain Eukaryota; kingdom Metazoa; phylum Chordata; class Actinopteri; order Zeiformes; family Zeidae; genus Zeus; species Zeus faber. The sequence continues at coordinate 6,823,750 of NC_137208.1, forward strand.
TGTCTTTCTCTCTCTCTCTCTCTCTCTCTCTCAACCTCTTGTTGGAGCTCTCTCTTTCTCTGTATCCCTCTCTCTCACAGTCACTCACGCTCTCTCGCTCTTTGCTCTCTCACTCTCTTTCTCGCTCTCTGGCTCTGTCACTCTCACTGTCTCTCCCCCCCTCTTCCTCTCTCTGTCATACTCACTCTCTCTCTTTGTTCTCTCTCACTCACTCACTCACCCTCTCTCTCTCTCTCTCTCTCTCTCACACTCACTCACTCTCTCGCTCTCTGGCTCTCTCTCTCACTCTCACTTACACTCTTTCTCTCGCTCTGTCTTTGCTCTCTCTCTCACTCACTCACCCTCTCTCTCACTCACTCACCCTCTCACTCACTCACCCTCTCTCTCACTCACTCACCCTCTCTCTCACTCACTCTCTCTCTCTCTCTCTCTTTCTCTCTCTCATACTCTCTCTCGCTCTCTCACACTCTCCCAGCTGCTGGTTCGTTATGAGAGGAGATGGACTAATGACAGCTTAATGCGCGGAGGGTCTCTCTGGTCGAAGGTTTTCAAGGCGCCTCGTTCTCCTCAGAGACATTTCAAAAGTATTATGTCCTCATGTGACGCCTGAGTCCTCAGGTGTAGATTATTATTATTATTATTATTATTATTATTATTATTATTGTTGTTGTTGTTCTGTAAGCGTTTGGGTTTAACGTACACGCTTTCTCAGACCGACATGGACAACTAATTCTTTGGACGGATGATTCTGGTATTTTCGTCAGCACTTTACTCTTTCACGCGACCGGACGTTTTTTATTTTATTTTTTTTGTTGTTTTTTTTTCCTCTGGTGGAAGCGAAGGATGAGACACAGCGACGCACCAGACCTGAATCCTTGTTTTTTTGTTTTTTACGCGCCGCTGAAGCAGTATTCCCCACCGGTCCCAACTGAACTGGATTTGATTTGATTGTGCAGGAACCAGCCTAGTTTTTACCTCCGCACCCTGTGCACCTCGCGGTTTTATTTTGTTTGTTGTTGTTGTTGTTGCTTATTTTTATTTTTTTCTTCGTTCTGAAATGCTGGAGTCCTAAATGATTCAAAACCACAATCCCCACGACGTGGATTCTTTTTTTTTTAATTATGCAACAACGAAAAATAACAACTCGTCGTTTTAGAGGTCATTCATTTGTAATATTAATTTTAACGGGATGCCTTGATTTTTACTTTATTTATTTTAAACCCGATTTGTTGATTCTCTAAATTTGAAACTTGCTGGAATTTGTGGGGGGTTTTTTTTGTTGTTTTTTTTGTCTTTTTGTGTCATGGAAATAGTTTGAACCTAAACGGTGTTTTGAACTAACGTGCACAATGAGCCGGTTGGATTTAGTGTGAAATCGGCAGGTTTTGGGTGTGGAATACGACTGATATTGGAAACATAGAAATGTCCCCTGAAGCACACAGCTTTCCCTCCCAAAAACATTCTAGATCTCACAAATAACAACAGAGGTGGGCGGCGAGGACGTCGTTGATCATGAGCATCCGTGGTTATTGAATCAAAAACTATTCGACAATTAATTTTATTATGCGTGCTATTTTCTGGAATTTTTAAATTGTGCGTCCACGGTGACATTTTGACAGGGAACAATATGGTGGAAACCTGTTGAAAGTAATGTGACCCCTTTATTATTAATAATAATTATCATTTTATGATCGTCTAAATGAATGCACCTTTTAGAAAAACACCAAAACAGACTGAAGTGCTTACTACACAAATGTGTATTCTTTGGGCATTTGTCAATATTATGAAAGCATTTTTGAACCATAATCAAATCCCATCCTTCCAAACCAGATGGGGTGTCATGGGAAATAACCAATGCCGTATCACCAATATAGATTATGATTTCATATTAATACAATAAATAAGACAATGTCGGCGCACCCACCCCTTCAAATCAATCAAATCAGCTGCTACCGTATACGCGTGGGTCAATGAAGGACCGGGCGGCCATGTTGGATCCGTTATTGGAAGGCTTAAGCCGGCTTTACACAGAGTCCGACAAGCGGCGACGACAAACGGGAAAACCCCCTTCACTTCTATGAATGGGGCGCTCCCCATTCTGCCCCTTTCTGCGTCCGATCGACGCCCCGCCCCTTTCCCGCCTCCGATCGAGGCGCTTGGGATGCGCTCCAAATATATTTTTCTCTCGAAAAGTGCGACGGGAAGTTACACCGATGTATGCCTTACATCGGTGTGCATTGTGTATATGATTTACGTTTGGGTGTTGCCACATTCACCATTAATGAATCTGCTATTTTGCGAATGACTTGTGCGTTTTCGGATTCAGTGTAAAACCGGCTTTAGCGATGCAGGTCGGGACCCAACACGGTGCCCTTTCTGCCGTGTTGAACAAATACAGTGAGCCGCTGGGCCCCCTATCAGCGAGACGACCTTGGTGGTGACCTTGCAGTGCGTCTTCCTCTAGTTCTGTATGTCGCACACACACACACACACACACACACACACACACACACACACACACACACACACACACACACACACACCCCGTCATCCTGCTGTAACACTCAACACACACCTCTTAGTGACGCTAAACAACAACGTCAGATGTACATGCAACGATATCCATTGGAGAAGTAGAAAAGTACAAATCCATTGAAACCTGCGTCGTATCAGGTTTCTGATTTGTATGAACAAATTTGTAACCAAATCAATCCAAAAAATACCACAGAAAACAAGTAGCTCCCTCACTGGGGGGGGGGGGCCTGTCCCGGCCGCAGGTTATCTGTTTGACGTCTCCCGTCGTGTTTGACTGAAAGGTTGTCTCGGCCGGAGCCCACAGCACGGCCTCGGTGTTTGTTAGCGATGGATGGCGAAGGCGAGCGCATGTCAGTGGGTTGTGATGCAAGTGATGAAATTATTTATTTTATTTTTTTTTTTTTGTCTTCTTTCAGGAATTAGTTTGTTTTGACATTCCGACGGCGCTTGAAACGCACGCCGCCCGCTAAAACAACTTAATTTACGAAACGCTGCGTACGAACCTGTCGGATCAGAGCTGCGGGTTCCCAGGTGTTTCCGTGGAAACGGGGAAACAAACAAAACCCTCCGGCCGTTCTCTCCTCCCAACGTTGTGACGCTCCACCCGCGGGTGTCCCTGTGCGATGATGAGTCGATCAGCTTTTACTTTTTTATTGACGTATCTTATTTTTTTTTTTTTTTTTTGGAACACACCACGCCTCGGGTGGGACAACCAGACGCACACATCAACAGGATCGCACCGGGCGCCCGGGCCCGGTGCGATGTGTCAACGATGGAGCCTTTTTTTTTAGGGCAGCTCATTTGGAATGTTACGGCTGACGGAGCAGCTTCTGGTGCCTGAGCAAGGGCTGCTAGACCCGTTAAGGCGGGGTTGTTTGGTTATTTTCCAATGCAAGATTTAATCCCTTTTTTTTTTTTTTTTTTTAGGCAAATTGTTGTCAAATGCTTTACAACCAAGTGCTTTTTCAAAAAATATAGTTAAATCAGATTTCAGAAACACCCGTCGGCCTTGTTTATCCCCCCTCAATGTGACGAGCACGTATCTGGAGAGAAAGAAATGGCCAACCAATCCAAAACGTTCGTGGGTTAGTAGTGGGCTATAGTTCCAAAAACTACAACTCAAAAATATATTTATACAATATGTGGATGGAAAGGAGGAAAGTCCCGTTTGTTTATCATAATATAATAATTTATAATATTCCCTCATTTGTATTTACAACTCCTCACCTGCTAATTATTTTTTTACCACACTGATTTACAGTACGCTGTCCACTATTATCATTGTAATTATTATTATTATTATTATTATTTGTTTTGGCTGGTTATCAGCTGTGACCTATCCAGGATAAATGAACACAGTTTTAACAACGCAAAAAGGGGGTTTACCACCCCTGAGCAAAGCTACTTTTGGTCGACGACATTTCAAAATTTTTTCGGAGTCTGGTGTTTTCTCCTTTCACTTCAAAAATAAATACAATTCTAAAGGAGCCTTGAACTGAATGACGCAAGAGAAGCAGAAGTTGATTCGTCAGAGATAAGATAGAGGATAACGTAGGGCCTGCTGTTGCACTGTAAGATATACTACTATAATATAATGACGTCCTTACTAACAGAACTTTGATACTGTACTTTTTGTAAGTAAGGGTTAGGTATATAATGTATAATAAACATGTATAATAAACCGGAGACAACCATGAGCCTGTGTGGCCGCAGGACGCACAGGTTTCCTCTGACTGACAGATTATTTTAGGATCGTATTAACAATGCATGATTTTCTTTTTCTATTTACTCTTGATAAATGGAAGTAAAAAAAAAAAAAAAAAAAGCGCCAATCAATTTTTATGATTAGGAAAATACTTCCATCACGGCTGGAAACAAACAAAAAAATAAATAATAGAATGTTGATGTCATGAAGTTTTCCGAAAACGCTGTTTAAAAAGACTATCGGTACCGTTGATGTTTTTCTGGTTCCAATTTCTGATCGAACTAATCGATTCCAATTTCAGGGATCGGTTTCAGCGATCCCACACTATAGCATTCACATGTTGAACAATCTTTAAAGTTGAAAAAAAAAAATGAAGGAATTCCTTTTTTTAAATATCAGGAGTTTTTACGGTTTGTGGCTTTGAAAATGGAGAAAACAGTGATGTGTCAGGAATGAAACAGAAAAGCGACTTTTTTTTTTTTTTTTTCTTTCTTTTCCCCTAAACTCCCATGTAATCATTTTAAATTTTGAACCACTAATGATGACCTTTGACCTACAGGGTCCTGGGGGGACCTGTGTCTTGCATGTGTCTGCAAAGTTCAGATTTGGGAAAGAAACATGGAGATGGTGTGATAAGATCACTTTACTGTGAAAGGTGAATATGTAGTTTTGTGTAAATAAACAATGCAGTGCAACCACTAGCGACTGGTTCGGTGACACGCTCTTCTATTTGTTTTTCATCTTTACGCCGGAATTCATTATGACAAGTGTTTGTTCCTCCCTTTAAGCTCCAGGGGTGCGACGGCGCGACGCGGCCAGCGGGCGCCGCCAGAGCCGGGTAGTCAACCTGCTGTCGATCGTCCCTGAACTTGGTGCAGCCTTCGGGCCAAGGGTGCTGATGACGTCACAGGCCAGCTGGTGACGTCAGCAGCATTGTGTCTGACCAAGAGCTTGGGCGAAAAGCGATTTATTACTAAATGTGATGAGAGGAACAATAGGAGACGGGAAAACAAGCTGCCGCTGCCTGTTTGTTTTAGCGTTTATCTTATAACTTATGCAGTCAAAGGGATGATGGTAATTATCCGCAGAAAAATATATATTTTACTCATTTAATTCCATCCTCCCAGGATCCCCGACCAAGTGACAATACGACAAGACAGCCATTTGGATATCCTGATTTAATTGTAGGTTCCTCTTTGGGATTGATGTTTTTTTACATTTATTTATTATTATTATTATTTTTATTATTATTTAAATGATCAAAGTTACACAAACAATGACAGAGCAGAAAATCAGCAACGAATAGAGACAGCGAGCGGTTTGGTTGAATTTACAACAAATAATTACAATAGTCACAAAAAAGAGAGAAACAGGATCGTGATAACCCTCTTCTCATGTTACGATAGGTGGGCAAATGAATCAAATCTAGAAATATGCAAAATAAATGCATATAAATATAAATGAAATGCAGTTATTAAATATAAAGAAAAAAAACAAATAAACTGAAAATACATATAAATACATGTATTATACATGTATATCATGTATAATACATGTATTAAAATAAATTAATAAATGCGTGAGAGGAAATAGAATATTAAATCTCAGAAATAGATTTATACTGTTTTTTTAAATTAATAATTTCAGTATTTCAATAAAATCCACTGCGTATAATTTCTTGTATTAAAGCGTGATAATCAAATCGAGAGCTTTTCATTTCCGAACCGGGGGAGTGTCTGTTCGGGGATTGGCGCGGCTCCGGGGGGAAGGAGGAGTTCGATTCCGGAGCCGGAGCGGACCGGCGCGCACCGTGCGGCCAAGCGCGTCGCATCCCGTGTTTCCGCGCGTCCAGGCCGGACGCGATGCCCTCCGACCTCCGCGGGGAGAACTGAGCGGCGCGACGCCCCGCGATGTGAGACTGTTTTTTTGGTGTGTTTTTGTTTGGAGGACAAACCTCCGGGGGGAGATGCCGCGGACCTCCTCTTCCACCCTCCAGGTGCGGCGGCGGGGAGCGCTCGGTTCGCGTTGACGCCGCCCGGTAAGCGGATCAGGACAAGGGGAAGCTGAGGCTATTTTTACCCGGCTCCAGGAGCATGACGAGCGGCACGGATGAGAGCTCCGTGCGGGTCGCCCTGAGGTAAGGAAGCCGGTGCTGGAGCTGCGTGTTCATTCTTTTTTTGTTGTGTGTTTTTTTTTGTCTTTTTTTTGGGGAGGGGTGCACTTGTTCCATCCCATCGTTTATTGTCCCAAACCCGGGGTTCCTAACCCGAGGTCCGCGGCCCCATAAGGGGTCCATGAGGGGGTCGCTAAGGGGGTCCGCAGCAAAATTATTTATTTTATATTATTATTATTATTATTATTATTATTGATGGCTTTTTTTTTTTTTTTTTAATGTGCACTTGTTATAAGGTTTTATCAAGTTTAATTTAAATGTTAAGCCACACAGATAAACAATACATATATATTTTACTTTTTAATCTGTGATCATAGGTCCCATCCAGAGCTTGTTCTGCCAAGGGGGCCTTACCATGGAAAAGTTTGGGAACCCCTGCTACAGGCTATTAACCATTATCATTTATATGGATATAATTGTTATTATTTATTTTATTAATAAAAACTGAGAAAAAAAAATGTGTTCATTGTAAGGCGTTTGTCTTGCCAACACCGGCTTCGGGCAAACACCGCTCATCAATTGATTTGTCCCTGCAGAGTGGTACATTTAGTGACCCATTTGTCATTTTTCTATTCAACTCGTTTTGGAGGTTGTTGCAGAGTGTCTGTGATAGACAGATATTACCGCAAAGAGACCCACCCAAAAAACAAGCACATGCACATCAATGGCATACAAGACAATGACATACAACAGATCAATGAAGCAATCAATACAATGCATGATACACTGTGTGTGTGTGTGTGTGTGTGTGTGTGTGTGTGTGTGTGTGTGTGTGTGTGCGTTGTGGAAAGAGGAGCTGAAATGTCACAGGGCAACACACGGCGGCTCCCTCCTGCCCTTCTCCCTTTTGTCTCGCGTGGATTCGCACTTTGACCCCGACGACTCTGTTCACCAAGTAAACACAGAACGCCGTCGTCGCCCCGGGATCACCGCCCGCCAGCGCTTTCCTGCAAAATCACAAACAACCGTTTGCGCCGCAGGGCTGGGCTGGCCGGCGGTGACGGCATCGAACGTCGAGATGCGGTATTTCCTCGACCGGGAAGTCCTCAGTACCCATGATTTGACGACCACTTTTCTTCATGAGTATTTACGCACAGTGAACATTTGGGAAACAAATCACGAGATATCAGAACAGCTGGAACAGTACCGCGACAGAAAGCTGCATTGCGTCACTGTCACGCAGTCTTGACGACGGCGTCCGACCACGTCACGATAACGCGGGCGACCCAAACGCCCGGCGACATGGTGTGTCGTATCGCGATATCAACGTCATATCAACACATCGCGCAGCAAACTGGAGAAAGACCCTGCTCGTGCTGACTTTGGAGGACGTAGCGAGACACCTCGCGACTTTGGGATGAGTTTAGCTAGACAAACGCTGTATCACAACATCGATTCCATATCACAATACACAGTATAGTCTCATCTTGCGATATGCGGTCTCATATCACTATGTCTAGTCTTGCATTGCAGTATTTTGTCTGGTATCGCAATATCAAGTCCCATATCACAGTGTCTAGTCTCATACCATGATGTCTAGTCCCACATTGTGATATCTAGTCCAATATCACAATGGCTAGACTCACATTGCGATATCTAGACCCATATCGTGATATCTAGGGTTGTATCAGAATATCAATATTATAATGATGTAGGCCGCAACCCTAATAGAGAGAGATGAAAAAAAAAAACCTCTTTGGACATCGAGATTAGTTTGGCGTCATTGCTCCAGACGATGTCTCGTCTCATATCGTGATATCGACATTTGAACGACTCGTCGCCTCATGCTGTGCTGCATGATGATTTGCTGTGTTTTAGATGTTTTATACACACAGACATTTGTTGCACATGTACACACAAGCAGATGGTGTGTGTGTGTGTGTGTGTGTGTGTGTGTGTGTGTGTGTGTGTGTGTGTGTGTGTGTGTACTTTCTCATCCCTTCATGGAGGCATGGTCCTATTGTATCTGCCCTCGTCTCACTTTCTTTTCTTTGTTCTCTGTCTTTATTCATTTATTTCTTTCTTTCTCTCCCCCTGTCTTTCTTTGTCTCTACCTCTGCCCCTTGTCTTAATTTCCTAATGCCTTTCTTTCTTTCTTTCTTTCTTTCTTTCTTTCTTTCTTTCTCTCTGCCTGTCTTTCTTTCTGCCTTTCTTATCTTCTGTCTGTCTTTTTTGTCACATCTTTCATTCTTTCTTCCTTAATCGCTGTCTTTCTTTGTCTTTCTTTGTCTTTCTTTCTTTCTTTCTTTCTCTCCCTGTTTTTCTCTCTACCACTGTCTTTGTTTCTTCTGGATTTCTTTCTCCCGCCCTATCTTTCTTTCTGCCTGTCCGTCTTTCAAGCTATCTGGCCATCCATCCATCCATCCATCCATCCATCTATCCATGCACCCATCCATCCATCTATGCATCCACCCATGCATGCACCCATCCATCCATCCATCCATCCATGCCTGCACCCATCCATCCATGCATCCGCCCATGCATGCACCCATCCATCCATCCATGCATCCACCCATGCATGCACCCATCCATTCATCCATCCATCCATCCATTCATCCATCCATCCATCCATTGAGCATCTCTACATGATTATCTATTCTAGGAGCAGATGTTGTCCCTTTACCTCCGTCTGAGAGCATTAAGAGAAGGCGACCCGACTCTCCGGCCTCCCCGGGTCATCAGCTGTACCAGAAAGTGCCTCGTCACTGTCACTTATCCCTCGCTCTCCCTCTCTCCCTCACTCTCTCTCTCCCTCTTCCCCTCTGTCTGTCTCTATCTCCCTCTCTGTCTGTCTGTCTCTCTCTCTCTCTCTCCCCCTCTCTCTCTTTCCCTCTCTCTCTCTGCCTGTCTCTCTCTCTCTCTCTCTCTCTTTCTCTCTGCCTCTCTCTCTCTCAGTTGTCATGTTTCTTAACGTATTTTTGTCTGTATTGCTCCCAGACCTCAGGGGCTAACGTTCTCCGTATCCCAGCGACATCCCATCATCACTAATACACTTTTAAACGTTTAAACCCATCATCCCAAATGCCTTGAAGCTGAGAGGCAACGTCATGGGATCCCTTGTGAGGTCGTCGTCCCAAAATCGTGGCTTTTTACGATTACGGGGACAGGCAAAGACAAGCGTGCGGCTCCCAAACCTGCCTCTAATTCCTCTTTTCCTCTTTCTCTGCCTGCCATCTTGCCGTCATTATTTTGTTCCCGTCATCGTCATCCGTGCGGCAGGCGAGCACTACTTACCACTTGGCACCGGGACTTTTTAAGTCTTGCTCTGATGTCATCCTAATCTCTCTCTCTTCTCTCTCTCCCTCCCTCCCTCCCTCTCTCTCTCTCTCTCTCTGACAGTGTTGTGTTTCAGATCATTTTCTAGATTCTGGTCTTAAGTAACTAAAGCTGCTTTCACACACGCGTTGCAACCCTGAAATGATCCGGACATCACCCAGAGGAGTTA